>NC_057387.1:25982980-26300872 GCF_019320065.1 Cervus canadensis | reverse complement strand
TTACTTGATTATTTACTTGTGTATTAGTAACAGTAATCAGACAGCAGTGAAAAAGTGGATAAAGGAATTTTTTCAGGAGGTTATAGAGGCCTTTGTTCCTGCTTTTGTTGTTAACCGAATGTTGTGCCTGAATAGTCTCTCCCCCAGAGCAGAACTCCTGGGAAAATGCCTGCCTTTTTTTGTTTCCATTGTCTTTCCTCTCAGCGCCTATTACATTGCTCATGCAAAAATGAACCTGCTCAAATGGTTATTGAGGAACTGGCTCTCCATGAAGTTACAAATTGTGTGGGGTTTGTTGCCCTTCACTCTGCTTACTGAAAGGCGTGGAGAGTTCTAAAAGGCACTTTAAATATCCTTCAATTAAAAACAAGTAAATCAAAGAAAAGGAAATGCATACAAGTTTCATTTTAGTCAAATAATATCAAATTAGATCAAAAGGTTTGATGCTGTGTTTTATAAACAAGATGTCCATGTTCCTGCCCCCATTTGGTTTTTGAAAGGTCCCCTAAAAATATGCAGAGCTATGAAGAGGAGAAAAGATGCATAATACCTGTCTTGAAACTGATGAGAGAGAGCTGTGGCAATAGAAATGTTCGATACTTTTATAGCTACAGTAAGAAATAACTATTGTTTTTTGGAAATGAAAGTTAACCAGAAAGTAAGCTTTGATTCTTGAAGGACTTGGGAGATCAGGAAATATCCTCAGGACATGTTAAAGTACATGTGTCAGCTGACTGGAGAATATTAAAGCTTTAAAAGCTCTAAAGCTGCTAAAATGTGATCACTTCTTTTTCATTTTTATATGTAGTCTTAAAATAATCTCTACCTTTTAAATAGCATCACTATGTTAAAAACACTTTAAAAATTCTTTTCTGATGTATAATAGAGATTTTAATCTTTGTGAGTCTTTTTAAGAACTTTAAAAACTCTGTATTATGTTTATTAATATTATTCTAACAATACTTGACCATGATTTGGAGCCTCATCTCTGATGCATGTTTTATGACGAATTACTCAGTATTGTATTGCTATTTATATATTACTTATATAATTTATAAATTATAAATTGCTATTTATATATTAAAATTTGATGAAAAGTAAATGCATCATGTTGATGTTTGGTAGTAACCAACACAATACTGTAAAGCAATTATCCTTCAATTAAAAATAAGTAAAAGAAAGTAAATGCATAGTCTGCTTTTTTGGCTACAGCTTTGGAAGCATGGTTTTGGTTTCCATTCATAAAAGAGGCCATTATTAATGTTGGCAGCTGTTGACAACTGCCCTGTGTAGCCCTCTCTCTCTTCCACGTGTCATTGGGAGAATCAAGCTTTAAACCTAACATGGAATCCACTTGTGGTTTGGGGACCATGTACTGCGTGGGGGATCTGTCTCCTTCTGGCGCATATGTACCTATACGAATATACAGCCTTTGATGACGTCTCTTTCAGATTCATTCCTGAATCACCTCGTTGGTTATACTCCCAGGGTCGACTGCGTGAGGCTGAAGCCGCTCTGTACCTCATCGCCAAGAGGAACCGCCAGCTCAAGTGCACCTTCTCACTAACACACCCGGCCAACAGGAGCTGCAAGGAGACCGGCAGCTTCCTGGACCTGTTCCGTTACCGGGTCCTCTTGGGGCACACTCTGACCCTGATGTTCATCTGGTAATTCTCTCTAAGGGCTCTTCTATTGATCTGCAACCCAGGTTATTGATAATCTCTTCTTTCTTCAGGGTTACAGAAAATTTCACTCTTTCGTTCAGCATGAGATTGTTTTTCAAAAAAACAAGCCTCCCCTGCCTCCCTTAGGCATTGTACTCACCTGAGCTTTCTCAGCATCCTCCCTTTCAAGGAGGAAATAATGGTGCCTGCCAGGAGGTTTACTGAACTTATAGATGTCAGAAACACATCTTTGCTTATGAAGTATCTAATGTAAATTTTAAATCCCCCAGTTCAGTTGCTCAGTCGTGTCTGACTCTTTGCGACCCCATGAACCACAGCACGCCAGGCCTCCCTGTCCATCACAAACTCCAGAGTTTACCCAAACTCATGTCCATTGAGTCAGGATGCCATCCAACCATCCCATCCTCGGTGGTCCCCTTCTCCTCCTGCCCTCAATCTTTCCCAGCATCAGGGTCTTTTCCAGTGAGTCAGCTCTTCGCATCAGGTGGCCAAAGTATTAGAGTTTCAGCTTCAACATCAGTCCTTCCAATGAACACCCAGGAGTGATCTCCTTTAGGATGGACTGGTTGGATCTTCTTGCAGTCCAAGAACTCTGAAGAGTCTTCTCCAACACCACAGTTCAAAAGCATCAATTCTTCTGCACTCAGCTTTCTTTATAATCCAACTCTCGCATCCATACATGACCACTGGAAAAACCATAGCCTTGACTAGACAGACCTAAGTCCCCAAACCCTCCTCCAAAAAAGAAGGAAAGCAGCAGGCACACCAAGGACAAGAGTTTCTAAGGAGGACTCTGAAGCACCTCCCCTTGGTTTTGGCTGCAGGCAGGTAGCACATTCTAATTGAACATTTCCACTCACTGACTCAGCAAGTGAGCTGACTGTTGTCCCTCCTATGAATGAGATCCTTGGGCTGTCCTGGTGCCACATGGCAGCCTCAAAAAAGCCTCAAAGCCCGGGTGCCAGTCAGTGAGTGAATGGGTTAGCACTTTCCAAACCTGATTTTCTAGTTTGGCTGAGTCTGACCTGCCCTCAGAATGTTCTTAGCATTAATGTAGATTGCACTGAATGGTTCAGAATGGTTCCATTGAAAGAATAAAATTGTGGAAAAGGGAGAAATGGATAATCCATACGTAGAATTTGTAGAGTACCCATGTGTTTTAATATTGTTCATTCCATTAAAGTGCCATAAGTGTAATTTGGTCTAGGATTGGACACGAACATCATATCTACTGCCCTAAAGGATGATTGTGCCGTGGTTTGCACGTATTTGGCAAGAAGGCTACATAGATGGGGAGGGAGGTGGGAGTGGGGTTCAGGATGGGGAGCACATGTAAATCCACGGCTGATTCATGTCAATGTATGGCAAAAACCATTACAATATTGTAAAGTAATTATTCTCCAACTAATAAAAATAAATGAAAAAAAAAGATATGAAAATAAGTAAATAAACAAAAAAATAAACAACAAAAAAAAGGCTACATAGAAACTTGTATTTTTCACATGGGAAGTAGAGGTGAGTCATTTTATATGAAGTTAATCATATATATATAAAGCTAAAAAGAATAGTAGATTGAGAATAAGAAGCTGCAAAGATAGTTTTCTATAGCATGATTCTCTTTTCCCACCCAATCAAACCCTGGCTACCACCTCTGTGGTTATGGGCCAGGTCACACCAGCTCACTGAGCCAGTTTGCTGCTGGAATATCATGGATCCGTGAGAAATGTTGAATGAAGGACACAAGCGTGGAGGCGTGGGGATTAAGGGAGTAAGGGAACCTGTTTTTTAAATAATCAGTTGATTAATTACTGTTACATTTTTCTTGGTATACAGTTGGTCTACACTGTCGTGTTAGCTTCAGGCGTGCAGCAAAGTGAATCAGCCATGCTTATACATACATCCTTTTTTTTTAGATTCGTTTCCCATATAGGCCATTGTAGAGTTTTGAGCAGAGTTCCCTGTGCTATACAGTAGCACAGAGAAGGACTGTTAGTTATCTATTTTATATGTAGTAGGGTATGTATGGGGGCTTCCCAGGTGGTGGTAGTGGTATAGAACCTGCCTGCCAATGCAGGAGACATCAGTTCGATCCCTGGGTTGGGAAGATCTCCTGAAGGAGATCCCATGGCAATCCACTCCAGTGTTCTTGCCTGGAAAATCCCGCCGACAGAGGGACCTGGAGGGCTACAGTACATAGGGTCACAGAGAGTCAGACATGACTTAGCAAATGAGTTTGAGCACACACTGCACCCTCCCCCCACCTACACACACACACACACACACACACAGCGTGTATCTACCAATCCCAGTCTCTCAATTTGTCTCACCCCCTTACGCATGATAACTGTGTTCGTTCTACATCTGTAACCCTCTGTTTTGTAGATAAGTTTATTTGTACCCTTTTTTTGATTCCACACATAAGCAACATCACATGATATTTATCTTTCTCTGTCTGACTCACTTCACTCAGTGTGCCAATTTCTATGTCCTTCCCTGGGAGCTACTAATTTGAGGTTCTATCAGTTGTAAAGGAAATACTTAAAAAGTATGTTCAGGTACTTAAGGCTCCATAAAACTGCATTTGCATGTCATGTAGATAGTCAGTCAAACCCTCTGCCTTGAAGGAAGCATCTACTTTCTTAGGAGTTACTTACTTACAGTTTTTAAGGTTTTTTCCCAGAATATTAACTTTGGGGTTCTGGACTTCAGGGGATTAAAAAAAAAAGACAAACTAGACCCAGAGTCAGGGAGAATATTCCTGTTTCATTTTATGTTTTACACAGCCAGAGGAGCTCTTCTCAAATAAACTTCTTGCCCCAGGGCTCAGAATGTTAAAATACATGATAACAGAGACAGTGTCATTCCACATAGTGCCATTCTTTTTGAAGATGCTATAAAATTCTAAAATCTTTTCTGTGCATCTGTCATTGAAGAAAGCCTTAACTGGGGAATGAAATTATACCTCTGTGTTTAACATCTGTTCCTTTGGTTATTTCCCACAGTAGTGCCTTTTAAAATAATTCCTTGGTGCCCTAAGTATACTGTTAAATATTATGCAAGCATTTAAAATTTTTGTTTGCGTCCCATAAAGAGGATTGAAATGATTTTAATAGCTGTAATTATGCATCCAAATGACCAACTCTTCCATCAAGGAAATTTGTAGGCGGAGTACCCGTCTCTGGACCAGAGGCCTTGCTTGCCTGTTCTCCCCGTTTTGTCTTACCACCAGCTGGTAACTAAGCTCCTCTAGTGTCTTGAACTGGCTTTGTTTGTTTGTGCCCTTCTTACTACCTTCACAGCCTGAATTAAATATGCATGTGTATTTCTGTGTCTGGAATACTTCACTAGGATTTCTATTTTAAATGCAGAATAGATACATACCGACACATACAATAAATACATTAGGAATAGCATTAAGTAAGAGGGTCTCTACTGCAGATGGAAAGGATTTTTAAAATATTTTAGGAAGGGGATTCCCCTGGCAGTCCAGCGGTTAAAACCCTGTGCTTCTGATACAGGAGGCACAGGTTCAATCCCTGGTTGAGGAACTGAGATCCCACAGGCTGTGTGGGGTGCAGAAAAAAAAATTAGGAAAATATTTCAGTTTGCATAGCTTGCTGCTCACAGCAAAGTACTAGTGGGCAGGGAAAACAGACAATTCACTGTTGCCTTGCATCCTTACCCGTGATGTCCCAGCTCATCATCCATAGTTTATGAATGACAGCTCCACCTAGGACGAAGTAATGGGAAGTAGCTGCTGCCGGACCTCATTTGCCAGAGAGGGATGACTCACTAAGCAGGCCATCTTCAGGGACCTCTCTTCCCGCGCCTGCTCTCTCCTTGGTTCCTGTGGCCCATTCTTAATAATAACCTAGGGCACTTGGCCCCCCTTACTTTTTTGGCAGAGATGGAAAGAAAGCTTTGCCTTTCCTGTTGATCTCTTCATAGTTGTAGCTTATTGGACGTTTTCTAAGGAAAAGGTATGCAAGTGGGAGTTTCCTCGTAATTAACACTTGTCAAAATGAACTGTATAAACATAAAAACTAATGAATTTCCAAAACCCAAGTGTTTTACTGTTGTACAGAAATTTTTGGTTTACAAAATGCATTCATGTTTAACAAAGCCTAGTTTCAGGGTTTATTTATGTTCTGTTCTAGTTCTTTTTATTTTTAATAATGCAGTTTCCTAGGCACAAAAGGTTTTGTTTTCTGTGGCTTCAATTACCTGAGGTCAACTGCAGTCTGAAAATATTAAATGAAAAATTCCAGAAAGTAAGTTTAAATTGCATGACATTCTAAGTAGTATGATGAAATCTCATACCCTCCCACTCCATCCCACCTAAGACATGAATCATCTCTTTGTCCAGCACATCCTGCTTGTTAGTCACTTAGTCACTGTCTTACTTATCAGATCGACTGTCCGCATCCCAGTGCTTGTGTTCACATCACCCTTATTTTACTTAATTATGACCCCAAAGCATAAGAGTAGTAATGCCAGCAATTCAGATGTTCTCTTACTGGGCCTAATTTAGAAATTAAACCTTATCATAGGGGTGGATGTCTAGGGCAAAAAATAGTGTATAAAGGGTTTGATACTATGGATGGTTTCAGGCATCCACTGGGAGTCTTGGAACGTAGCCCCTGTGGATAAGCAGAGAGTGCTATATTCCCTTCACTCTGGAAGAAGTTCCTATTACTCCCCAGTTTGGAGTTTCAAGATGGCCCTTTCTCCTGCGTAGCTTCAGGGCTGTTAGACATAGGCTCCATGCCCGGCACAATATCTGCCACGCAAGGGGTGCTGCCTCGATGTTTCGGCAATGCTGCGCAGAAATCAGTGCCGGGCTTTGATAGTCCTAGAGGAGCCTGCCTCTGCCATGGCCTCATTTTCTCTTCCCTGTTCTGGCTGTCTGCAGCATATGCACCTGCTGAATGCCACGAGGGGTTAAGACTCTGGCCTGGTATTAGAGTCCCTGTCACTCTGGCCTGCAGGCCACCCACTGGCAACTCAGGCACTTATTAGCATGTGTTCTCAACACCATCCCCTGTTGGCTTGCTCCCTAGGGTTTCTTTTCTAGAGTCATTTTCATAATATCACAATGACTGCTTAGGGCAAGTGTTTATAAATAGTTGAATTAAATAAATTTAAAATAGAGTCTTTGTCTTCTAATAAATGCAGAAGTGTGTAATGAGGGCACTAACGACACGACATCTCCTCTGCCAGGACCTGGCCACTCGTTTGCTTTATAGAGCATCTAGACGTAGCTCACATCATTTCCGGGAGGAGGAAATGGCAACCCACTCCAGTACTCTTGCCTGGAGAATCCTGTAGACAGAGGAGCTCCGAGGGCTGCTGTCCATAGGGTCACACAGAGTCGGACACGACTGAAGCAACTTAGCAGCAGCAGCAGCACATCATTTCCAAGCCCCCCCCCCTTTTTTTTTTAATTTTGTCCTAGTATAGAAATTATATTAGGATAGAAAGCCTAATGAGAGAGTCACACTTACTCTTTGAGACAGAGGGCATTATTTGAACCAGTGTTTTAACTTTTCTGGCAAATTCTTATGGACTTTTCCGTTGTCTGTCTTGTCTTTCACCCCCAATTGCAGGTTTGTGTGCAGCCTGGTGTATTATGGCCTCACCCTGAGTGCAGGTGATCTAGGTGGAAACATTTATGCCAACTTAGCCCTGTCTGGCCTCATAGAGATTCCATCTTACCCTGTCTGCATCTACTTGATTAACCAAAGATGGTGAGTATGGGTGGATATGAAATGTACTGTGTGGAGGACACATACACTAACATGCATGAATACCTAAATATTACTGTCTTTGTCCATATGCAGTATCTGCTAAGTGTTCCATGGTGATTAGAATTCTTTTCAGACCAAACACAGTGAGAATTCATTTTTCAGTGTGTTATTCCTTGCGTTTCAAGTTTATGAGTTATTGTGTAGATTTTTTTTTAATTGAAGTATACTTGATTTACAGTGTTGTGTTAGTTTTTGGTGTATATCAAAGCCACTCAGTTATACATAAATATATATATTCTTTTCATAACTTTTTCCATTATAGCTTATTACAAGATATCGAATATAGTTTCATGTGCTATACAGTAGTGAAAGGTTGTTGCTGAGCCATGAAAGACACCAGGATTCTTGGCCTCTGGAGGAGAGGAATTCAATATGGGGCCAGTGACGAGGCTTGATCACTCAGAGCTTTTGTGTGATAAAGTTTTATTAAAGTATAAAAGAGATAAGACAGAGCTTCTGACATAGACATCAGAAGGGGGCAGAAAGAGTGCCCCACCTGCTAGCCTTTAGCAGTGTAGTGTGTTATATACCGATCAGCAGGCTGCTAATTAGAGAAAGGAAATGTCTCAAAACTCAGAGTGGCACCAGGTCCCTCACCCACAACATACATTTTGAAATAACATTGGCACAAAGTGAGTCAGTTCAGTTCAGTCCCTCAGTCGTGTCTGACTCTTTGCGACCCCATGGACTGCAGCATGCCAGGCTTCCCTGTCCATCACCAACTCCCAGAGCTTACTCACACTCATGTCCGTTGAGTCAGTGATGCCATCCAACTATCTCATCCTCTGTTGTCCCCTTCTCCTCCTGCCTTCAATCTTGCCCAGTGTCAGGGTCTTTTCTAGTGAGTCAGTTCTTTGCATCAGGTGGTCAAAGTATTGGAGTTTCAGCTTCAGCATCAGTCCTTCCAATGAATATTCAGGACTGATTTCCTTTAGGATTGATTGGTTTGATCTCCTTGCAGTCCAAGGGACTCTCAAGAGTCTTCTCCAACACCACAGTTCAAAAGCATCAATTCTTTGGCACTCAGCTTTCTTTATAGTCCAACTTTTCACATCCATACATGACTACTGGAAAAACCATAGCTTTGACTACATGGACCTTCGTTGGCAAAGTAATGTCTCTGCTTTTTAATATGCTGCCTAGCTGGTCATAACTTTTCTTCCAAGGAGCAAGTGTCTTTTAATTTCATGGCTGCAGTCACCATCTGCAGTGATTTTGGAGCCCAGAAAAATAAAGTCTGTCACTGTTTCCATTGTTTCCCCATCTATTTGCCATGAAGTGATGGGACCAGATGCCATGCTCTTAGTTTTCTAAATGTTGAATTTTAAGCCAGCATTTTCACTGACATCTTTCAGTTTCATCAAGAGGCTCTTTAGTTCTTCTTTGCTTTCTGCCATAAAGGGTGGGGCCATCTGCATATCTGAGATTATTGATATTTCTCCCGGCAGTCTTGATTCCAGCTTGTGCTTCATCTAGCCTGGCATTTCGCCTGATGTATTCTGCCTATAAGTTAAATAAGCAGGCTGACAATATACAGCCTTGATGTACTCCTTTTCCGGTTTGGAACCAGTCTGTTCCATGTCCAGATCTAACTGTTGCTTCTCAACCTGCATACAGATTTCTGAGGAGGCAGGTCAGGTGGTCTGGTGTTCCCATATCTTTAAGAATTTTCCACAGTTTGTTGTGATCCACATAGTCAAAGGCTTTGTTATAGTCAATAAAGCAGAAGTAGATGTTTTTCTGAAACACTGAAAGATGAACTCCTCAGGTCGGTAGGTGTCCAATATGCTCCTGGAGATCGTGCAGAAGTAACTCCAGAAAGAATGAAGAGATGGAGCCAAAGCAAAAACAGCACCCAGTTGTGGATGTGACTGGTGATGGAAGTAAAGTCTGATGCTGTAAAGAGAAATATTGCATAGGAACCTGGAATGTTAGGTCCATGAATCAAGGCAAATTGGAAGTGATCAAACAGGAGATGGCAAGAGTGGACATTGACATTTTAGGAATTGGTGAACTAAAATGGACTGGCATGGGGGAATTTAACTCAGATGACCATTATATCTACTACTGTGAGCAAGAATCCCTTGGAAGAAATGAGGTAGCCATCATGGTCAACAAAAGAGTCCAAAATGCAGTACTTGGAGGCAATCTCAAAAATGACAGAATGAGCTCTGTTCGTTTCCAAGGCAAACCATTCAATATCACAGTAATCCAAGTCTATGCCCCGACCAGTAATGCTTAAGAAGCTGAAGCTGAACGGTTCTATGAAGACCTACAAGACCTTTTAGAACTAACACCCCCAAAAGATGTCCTTTCATTATAGGGGACTGGAATGCAAAAGTAGGAAGTCAAGAAACACCTGGAGTAACAGGCAAATTTGGCCTTGGAGTACAAAATGAAGCAGGTCAAAGGCTAACAGAGTTTTGCCAACAGAACACGCTGGTCATAGCAACACCCTCTTCCAACAACACAAGAGAAGACTCTACACGTGGACATCAGATGGTCAGTACCGAAATCAGATTGAGTATATTCTTTGCAGCCAAAGATGGAGAAACTCTCTACAGTCAGCAAAAACAAGACCGGGTGCTGACTGTGGCTCAGACCATGAACTCCTTATTGCCAAATTCAGACTGAAATTGAAGAGAGTAGGGAAAACCACTAGACCATTCAGGTATGATCTAAATCAAAGCCCTTACGATCATACAGTGGAAATGACAAGTATATTCAAGGAATTAGATCTGATAAAGTGCCTGAAGAACTGTGGACAGAGGTTCGTGACATTGTACGGGAGACAGGGAGCAAGACCATCCCCAAGAAAAAGAAATGCAAAAAGGCAAAATGGTTGTCTGAGGAGGCCTTACAAATAGCTGAGAAAAAAAGAGAAGCTAAAGGCAAAAGAGGAGAGGAAAGATATACCCATTTGAACATAGAATTCCAGAGAATAGCAAGGAAACATAAGAAAGCTTTCCTTAGTGATAAGTGCAAAGAAATAGAGGAAAACAATAGAATAGGAAAGACTAGAGATCTCTTCAAGAAAATTAGAGATACCAAGGGAACATTTCATGCAAAGATGGGCACAATAAAGGACAGAAATGGTATGAAGCTAACAGAAGCAGAAGATATTAAGAAGAGGTGGCGACAATACACAGAAGAACTATACAAAAAAGATCTTAATGACCCAGATAACCACGATGGTGTGATCACTCTCCTAGAGCCAGACATCCTGGAATGTGAAGTCGAGTGGGCCTTAGGAATCATCACTATGAACAAGCTAGTGGAGGTGATGGAATTCCTGTTGAGCTCTTTCAAATCCTAAAAGATGATGCTGTGAAAGTGCTGCACTCAATATGCCAGCAAATTTGGAAAACTTAGCAGTGGCCACAGGACTGGAAAAGGTCAGTTTCATCACAGTTCCAAAGAAGGGCAATGCCAAAGAATGTTTAAACTACTGCACAATTGTACTCATCTCACACACTAGCAAAGTAATGCTTAAAATTCTCCAAGCCAGGCTTCAACAACATGTGAACCATGAACTTCAAGCTGGATTTAGAAAAGGTAGAGGAACCAGAGATCAAATTGCCAACATCCACTGGATCATTGAAAAAGCAAGAGAGTTCCAGAAAACCATCTACTTCTGCTTTATTGACTACACCAAGGTGAATCATCCCATGCCATAAAATGATTGATATGAATCTTGAAGAAAGGCAGGTTTCCAAGCAAATATATAGTTTCATTAACATAGATTAGGAGAATAATTGTATGAGTCAAACATACTGGTTTGTTGAGCTCTTATCTGTTCTGAGTCTTAAGTAGAACTGACTTGAAGAAAGACAGAGTCTAGGGTAAATATGTAGTTCATTAACATAGCTTAAGAAAAACATTTACATAAGAAAAACGCATAGGTTAGCTCAAGGTTTGAGAAATGTTAAGTTCAGGTGGAACCAGGTGTCATCATGGCAACACAGAATTTTTTTTTTGTTTTAATTTTTTTATTAGTTGGAGGCTAATCACTTCACAACATTTCAGTGGGTTTTGTCATACATTGACATGAATCAGCCATAGATCTACACTTATTCCCCATCCCAATCCCCCCTCCCACCTCCCTCTCCACCCGATTCCTCTGGGTCTTCCCAGTGTACCAGGCCCGAGCACTTGTCTCATGCATCCCACCTGGGCTGGTGATCTGTTTCACCATAGATAGTATATACATGCTGTTCTTTTGAACATCCCACCCTCACCTCTCCCGCAGAGTTCAAAAAGTCTGTTCTGTATTCTGTGTCCTTTTTCTGTTTTGCATATAGGGTTATTACCATCTTTCTAAATTCCATATATATGTGTTAGTATGCTGTAATGTTCTTTATCTTTCTGGCTTACTTCACTCTGTATAAGGGGCTCCAGTTTCATCCATCTCATTAGGACTGATTCAAATGAATTCTTTTTGACGGCTGAGTAATATTCCATGGTGTATATGTACCACAGCTTCCTTATCCATTCATCTGCTGATGGGCATCTAGGTTGCTTCCATGTCCTGGCTATTATAAACAGTGCTGCGATGAACATTGGGGTGCACGTGTCTCTTTCAGATCTGGTTTCCTCAGTGTGTATGCCCAGAAGTGGGATTGCTGGGTCATATGGCAGTTCTATTTCCAGTTTTTTTAAGGAATCTCCACACTGTTTTCCATAGTGGCTGTACTAGTTTGCATTCCCACCAACAGTGTAAGAGGGTTCCCTTTTCTCCACACCCTCTCCAGCATTTATTGCTTGTAGACTTTTGGATAGCAGCCATCCTGACTGGTGTGTAATGGTACCTCATTGGGCAACACAGAATTTTAAGAGAAACCTCCTTTTAATTTTGTATAGAGAAGGGAAAAAAATCTGAGACTTGTAGTTTGTTTCCTCCTGACACTTAAGAGAGAGATAAAACATGTCTGACACTTGCAGCCTATTTCCTCCATTTGGAGACCCCTAGCCTTGGTGCCCAGAGAAGGCGATGGCAATCCACTCCAGTACTCTTGCCTGGAAAATCCTATGGACGGAGGAGCCTGGTAGGCTGCAGCCCATGGGGTCGCTAAGAGTCGGACACGACTGAGCGACTTCACTTTCGCTTTTCACTTGCATGCATTGGAGAAGGGAATGGCAACCCACTCCAGTGTTCTTGCCTGGAGAATCCCAGGGACGGGGGAGCCTGGTGGGCTGCTGTCTGTGGGGTCGCACAGAGTCGGACACGACTGAAGCGACTTAGCAGCAGCAGCAGCCTTCGTGCCTGTTACTGTCTCAGTAGGACCTTGTTGTTGATCTATTTTATATGTAGTAGTTTGTGTCTGCCAGTCTCAAACTCCTCTAATTTATCTCTCCCCACCCTTCCTCTTTGGTAACCGTAAGTTTGTCCTCTATGTCTGTGTTTTGTGGATAAATTCATTTGTGTCATATTTTAAATTCCACATGTAAGTAATATCATGATATTTGTCTTTCTCTAAGTAACTGGCTTCACGTACTATGACAATATCTAGGTTCACATTTTATAAATATGTTCTTTGGATCATATTTTAGATTACACATATAAGTGATATCATATTTGCCTTTCTCTAAGTGACTTTACTTCACTTAGTATGATAATGTCTAGGTTCATCCATGTTGCTGCAAATGGCATTATTTCATTCTTTTTTATGCCCGAGTAGCATTCCATTGTATTTATGTACCACATCTTTATCCATTCATCTGTTGATGGACATTTAGGTTCCTTCCATGTCTTACCTATTGTAAATGGTGCTTCTGTGAACATTGGAGTGCAGGCTATCTTTTCTGTTTTTCTCCAGATATATGCCCAGGATTGCTGAATCATATGGTATCTCTATTTTTACCTTTTTAAGGAACCTCTATGCTGTTCTCCATAGCAGCTTATACTAATTTACATTCCCACCAATAGTGTGGAGGGTTCCCTTTTTTTCACATCCTCTCCAACATTTATTGTTTGTTGAGTTTAAATGATGCACATTCTGGCTGGTGGGAGGTGATATCTTGTTGTTTTTATTTGCACTTCTCTAATAATTAGCAATGTTGAGCATCTTTTCCTATGCTGATTGGCCATCCGCACGTCTTCTTTGGAGAAATGTCTATTTAGGTCTTCTTAGATTTTTAATCCAATATTAAAAGACGTTACCACCCGACTGTTTTTGAGCAGGCTGTGTGTAATTCATTCATCCCAACACCTGGGAATATCAGCTCGACCTATATAGAACTCCACGACCCAATCAGAATTTCATGACCCTGTCATGGTCATTTAGAAACTCTCACACAAGACAAAGAACTGGAGGAACAAGAAAGACTTTTCTTTCAAGTCCCACCGGACTTTGTTGACGGGAAGAATAGATCCTCCTTTTGCCAATCATAGTCAGTGAGCACAGTTTTGAAATATTGTTTAATAGAGCACTCATTCCTTGGCTTTCTCAGATTCCTTCTAATACTGAACCCCTGACCAGGTCAGTTGGAAATTGTGAGCTCGGAATCAATTGGCTTATACCATTTCTCATTTTCTAGAAGTCATCATTTTTATTAAAAAAACAGCATTCCTTTAGCATGCACTGGATGCTGTCATCGTCGGTCAGCTTAGTTTAAAGGGCAGTTTTAGATTCCATTCAGTTGATGGGCTTTTCTCTGGGGATTGGTCCCAGATGCCTCTGCTGACCCCTCTCTTCATGACTGTACTCACATCATGGTCCAAGGGCTGAGTGAGGCAACGTATTCAGAAATCTGTCCCAACATCCTCAGGGGGCCAGGCACCCCTCAGGTGTTCTTCCTGTTGTTAGCTTCCTGTGCCCCCCTCTGACGCCCATGTAAAGTGTCACAAGGACATAGTCCATGGGGTGTCCTGTATGTCTTTGAATCCCTAATGCCTGCCTTGAATGATGCCTGTCATTTGAGGGACATTGGATACTGACTGTTAAATTAAGCACAGTAACCTGGAGAGTAGCATCCTTCCCTGTCCCCCAGCCACCACCACTGGAGTCAGGATTAAACCTGAAGCAGAGGGAAGGAGCACCGCATTGGGGGTCAGGCAGACCTGTCCTAGCCACGTGTTAATTTAATGACTTTGAGAAGTTAACGTTCCTCAATGTATTTATCTTTAAGCAGGGATTATGAAAGTCCCCTGGAAAAATTATCATAAAAGTACCAAGTAACATTGAAGCTCCTCACAGAAGACCTAGCACATTGCCTAGTAAAGGAAGGCTTATGAATGTTCATATCTTTCTTTCAAGTCTAGAGCTCTTATTTGAAAATTATTTCCCTTGAGAAAGTGTGCAATGAATTTTACTTAATTCTGATACACTAACAAGAAATTTCCTTCTGTTTGTCTTTTTAAGAGAGAAAAAGGTATATAAAATTTTGACTGCTTAAGATGCAAATAACCAGAAAATGAATAAGTGAGCTAAAATTCTCCGTGTTTCAGTTTTCTTCTCTAGAAGATGGAGAACCTTTAAGCACATGTCTTAAAGGTTGATTATTAGCATTAAGTAAGATGATAAAGACAGAAAGCATTTCCAATAGTGCCTAGAACATAGTAAGCACTCACAAAAGTAGATGGGAAGATTCTCTGTTCTTGTCCCACACACACCATTTAATCCTGCTGGTTTTCCTTTGCTTTGTGATGGTTACTTAAGTCATGTCTTAGTCAGTCACACTTACTACCCACTCCTTAAGAAAAGATGAACATGTAATAAAAGTGGGGACATTTAAAAAGGAAGGTTAGGGGGATGGAGGAAATGAATGTGTAAGTTTCTCGAGAGAAACATGAAGTTCTTTGTTTTATTTAGGTTTGGTCGGAAGAGGACATTGGCAGCATTTCTATGCCTCGGAGGATTGGCTTGTCTCATTGTCATGTTTCTTCCAGAAAAGAAAGGTATGCCTTTCCAATTTCTACATGAGGGTTTTGAACAGCACTTTTATTACAATGAATCTCAATATAGTGGAGAGATTACCATATGCCATGCTTCATTTCTGTGATTGCATATTATTTAGCAATTGTATGGGGTATAATGGGCCAGATTCTTTCCATTGCCTAAACTATTCTCTGGGTGAATAATGTGCTTAGAGGTGCACTATTAATTCTTTCAGGCGATTAAGCTACCATCTGGGGTGTCTGGACTGCAGTACTGGTGTTGTTAGAGTTGTTTATTTGATGATGATGAGGGCCATTTAGTTTTGCACAGAAGGAAACTCTGTCCAAGGCTGCAGATTACCCGCCTCGGTCCAGCCAATCACAAGACTGGAGATGAGAGGCACTGGTCCTCCACGGTGGTTTTGGCACCCCTCAGCGTCTCCATCAGTACTTCCAAGGCACCCTGATAATAGCAAGAGCAGAATAAGAATAATATTGGTGATGATTGACCTTTTCTCAGTCTTCTGTAAAGTGTGAATAAAACATCCTTAGGAAATGTCGCTATTTTTATATTTGTCACATTGTTATGTAAACACAGCTTTAAAGAAAAGTCCCTTTGGCATTCATTTCTAACATGATTTCTACTCTTCTGTAGAAATTCTATTGATAATGCTGTTTCTCAACTTCTTTTCTGCAGTAGCACACCTGAGGCATGCCCTCTATTGCATCAAAAACTGTGGTTTTAGCAGTGATTTTCGAAGATAAGAAATGGGTCATAATGAACTCTCTGTTTCTGGGGCATAGGGTACAATGAAAACCCTGTTTTAGAGGCTTTTGGATTTTGTTAGGACTCCATCATGGAGCTTGTTCTTTAGGTGAGAATCACTGTGA
This sequence comes from Cervus canadensis, assembly GCF_019320065.1. Lineage (NCBI taxonomy): Eukaryota > Metazoa > Chordata > Mammalia > Artiodactyla > Cervidae > Cervus > Cervus canadensis. Next base: position 26,284,613 of record NC_057387.1, on the reverse strand, counting down.
AGTAAGTGGTTTAACATAAATGTTTTTAAGGGGGTGCTAAGCTGGACAGCTTATAGGGTCTTAGTTCCCCAACCTGGGAATGAACTCAGGCCCAGCAGGTTGGGCTTTCCCCGTGGTTCAGCGGTAAGAATCTGCTGCAGTGCAGGAGTCACAGGAGACACGAGTTTGATCCCTGGGTCAGGAAGATCCCCTGAGGAAGGGCATGGCATCCCACTCCAGTATTTCCTGGAGAATCCTATGGACAGAAGAGCCTGGAGGGCTCCAGTCCATAGGGTTGCAAAGAGTCGGACACGAGCCACTTGGTATACAAGCACCAACAGTGAAAGCTCTGAGTCCTAACCACTGGACTGCCAGGGAACTCTCTAACCTAAACTTTTTTGTGTGTGATTATTGCTTGAAAGTAATTTTATTTTCTTTTTTAAAACTTTTTTATTTTATATTGGAGTATAACTAACTGACAAAGTTGTGATAGTTTCAGGTGGACGGCAAAGGGACTCAGCCATACATACATATACATGTATCCATTCTCCCCAAACTCCCCTCCCATCCAGGCTCACCCTAACACAAAGTTTTGATAACTGCTAGAAATGCAGCTGAAGTATTCATTTCCTGTCAGAGCATATCATGTATTAAGTGCTGCTTTGGTGATGGCTTGTCTTCAAGGGTCACTGAAGTCCTAGTTCTGTAGCCTCCGGTACACCTGCTGTGCTGTTGGCTGTTGCCTGAGGTTCTGTGCCTTAAAACCAGAGCACTGTTGGTTCTAGCTAGGATTTTACTCAGTGTTTAGAACAGCCTTATAGTGATTTTCATGGAATTCAGTAAGTTTGCCTACTTCTCACCTCTAAGAAAGTTGTCACCTGTGCTACTGCTAGCAAAAGGAGAAACTTCTCTACCGTTGCCCTGCCTTGAGCTTGGAGAACTAAGTGCCCAGTTCTGTTTGTCTGGAATGAGACACTGATGGGCTTCAAATCATTGCAGTTTTCAGTTCAACAGATTCTGTTTCTCATAGACAACCCGGAAATTCAGGTGTTTTCTACCTGTAATCATCTCTTATAGAGAGAAACTTTTCCTTGTTACTCTAAATGCATCTATAAACTGTCACACCTTTGGCAAGCCTGGCCACTTCATGTCTTTCCTCGCTCCCACATATCTGAATTCCAGGTAGCCCACACGGTGGGACTCTACACACAGCCCTTTCTACACAGAGCCAAAGGGAATGCAGGTTTGTGGTCTCCGGGTTAGACTGGTCGTCACTGTCTGCTCACTGCCTGTCTGTCCTAAGAGAGCAGCTGAGCCCCTCATGGATCGTGCCCTTGGTGGACGCTGAGTAACAAACATAGCAGAGTCTCACACACCCACAGATGTGCCTCGGGAATAGGATTCCTCTGACATACTTAGAAAAGTGGATGCTGTCTATTTTTGAAGATTTCCAGAGAAAGACATTCCATAATGTTCCTTAGCAAATTGTCTCTATTTTTAATAGCCATTACAGTGTTAGAATGAGCCTCTTCCACTACAACTGAGCCCATTTCCTTTCATTTTATTCATCACTAGAGATAGTGAACATATGGTCACCCCTTTTTTGCATAATCCTTTCTGTCTTTGCAGGGAGTCATCTAAGCTATTCCTGAGTCTTCTCTACTTTGAGCTAAAAATATTTGTTCTTTAAACTTTCTTTGAACCTTTCATATTTACTCTTTAAAATATTCTGATGGCTTTCTTATAAAGCTCAGTTTTTTTCAAAGGGCCGAGGTTTAGGCTACCTGTTAAGAAAGTTCCAGTAAACGTATATGAAGAAAGAGACCTGGCTGTTCAAAAACTTGTGTTAACATCTTATGCGTGAGCTTGGTGACCGCTCACTGTCTTACTGCTTTTATGCTCATTTGCCCTCACTTTTCCTTATCAGGCATACATTCACTCTTTCCTTTCTGCCAACTTAGGTGGCCCTCTACCTCCCAGCTCTTTTTTAGCATCTGCGTATGATCGTGGTGCTCAGTGTCTGAGGCACGGACATAGGTATGCCTGTAGAAGAGACAGCCAGTAAGCTAGAAAATAGATTGCTTGGCATTCCTTAGCCTGTGGTTGATCATCATTAGACAGAAGTGTCTGTTCAGTACCTATTTGCACCCTGGTTGGCCTCTAAGTAGATGTTCTCCTCTGGGGGCAGTGTTAGCAAGTAGTTACTAATTTCTTCCACAGATTGGTCGTCATACATTTTACTGGGTCTCCATCCTTGATTAAGGGTTTCCCTGGTGGCTCAGACAGTAAAGAATCTGCCTGCCAAGCAGGAGCCAAATTGAGAAGATGGGTAGTAAAGCTTGGAAGGCCAATATAGCTGGAATTCTCTGGGCAAAATCCTGGAGAGGAGTAAGATCTATTTAGGGAGAACCCCAGAGATCTGCAGAAGATCTCTGAGCCCTTGGCTGCTTTCTGGTCTGGGATGCATTCGAGGAAGCACCTGAGGCTGGAACAGAACGGACAAGTAGAACAAATCTTGGAACATAGGGCCGTGCCTGGTTTGTGTTCTCTTTAGCCAAATGTGGAGCATTGGGTAGAGACTTCCTGGGTCAAAGCAGGCCAACATTATAGGCTATTCTGCTGTAGTAGAGCCTGATCTAAAAGTACTTAAAACACTCAGAGTATAAGGTGATTCCAAGTCACTTAACTGCATTCTAAGAAGAAGAGCATCAGTATGTAAAGGAATATGATACAATCTAGCACTTAACAGTGTAACATTCATAACCTATGGCATTAGTCCGTGTTTACCAGGTGTGCAAATAAGCAGGAAAGTATCTCCCACAACCAGGGGAAATGTCAATAGAAACAGAACCAAAAATGGCACAGATAATAGAATGAGGAGGCAGGAACCTTTAAACAGCCATTATAAGTGTATGCCATGTGTTTACAAAGACAGAAGAAAGCATGATCATAATAGGCAGAGAAATAGAAGACAGAAAAAGAGGCGCACGTTACATCTAGAGATGAAACATACATTATATAAAAATAAAAGCAGTGACTGAGATGAAAAACAGAAAAAAGATGAATGACGAGGGGACTTCCCTGGTGGTCCAGCAGTCAGGAGTCTGCCAGTGCAGGGGAAATAGGTTCAACCCCTGGTCTGGGAAGTTCCCGCATGCTGCAGAACAACTAAGCCCATATACCACAGCCACTGAGCCCATGAGCTGCAACTGCTGAAGCCCACACACCTAGAGCCCGTGCTCTGCAGCCAGAGAAGCCACCACGATGAGAAGCCTGTCACCACAACTAGAGAGAGCCCAAGTATCGCAATGATGACCCAGTGCAGCCGAAAATAAACTAATTAAATTTTTAAAAACATCAGTGAGGAAGTCATAGCAAAACACACTCCACAATGAAATAAAAGTTACAGGACAACACCAAACCCAACATGTAAGCAATTGGAACCTAAGAAGGAGAAAGTTAGAAAAAAAGAAGAAGAGATACTTGCAAAAATTATGGTCGACTACCTTCCAGATTTGATGAGAACTATAAATGCTTAGTGGAAAAAGTGGTCAGTTCATCAGAAAGATGTTACAGTCCTGATTGTGTGTGCATCTGATAACAGAATCAAAGTTCAGGAAGCAAAATGGACAGAACTGGGAGGAGAAATAGACAAATCCAACATTACAATGGGATATTTGTAATGACTCAGTGACTGATAGAAAAAGTAGACAGAAAAGAATTAGGATATGGAGACTTAAACAGCCAACATGAGCTAATTGACATTTGTCAAACACACATCCCTAAAACGGCAGAACATGCGTTCTGTCTGAAGTGCGCCCAGAACAAGTACCGAGAGAGACTACGTTCTGGGCCATGAAACAAGTTTCAGTAAATTTAAAAGGATTGAACTCTTACAAAAATGAGTTCTTTGACCAAAGGGGAATTAAACTAGAAGTCAGCAGTAGAAAGATATCAGGAAATCCTCAAATCCCTGGATTTTAAAAACTATTCTTCAAAAAAAATGGGTCAAAGAAGAAATCGCAAAGGAAATTAGAAAATGTTTTAAAATAAACAATCAAAGTACAGTGTATCGAGTTTGTGGGGTGCAGTAAAGCAGTGTTTGGAGGGAAATTAGTGTAGTTAAAAAATGTATCAGAGCGGACTTCCCTCATGGTGCAGTGGTTAAGATTCTGCCTGCCAATGCAGAAGTCATGGGATCAGTCACTGGTTTAAGAGGATCCCACATACCGCGGGGGTACTAAGCCCGTGTGCCACAACTAGCTAAAGCTTGGCGTGCCTACGGCCCAGGCTCCAGCCAAGAGTTATCCCGGCTCACTGCAAGTAGGGAAAGCGCACATGAGCAGTGAAGACCCAGCACAGCCAAAAATAATAAATTTTTTAAAAGGAAGTTTTCAAATCAGTTATCTAAGCATCTCCCTTAAGAAAATAGCAGGCAAGTTAAAAAAAACAAAAAAAGACTGAAAAATTAAACACAAAGAAAGCAAAAGGAAAGAAATAATAAATATAAAAGTAAAAATCAATGAAATATAAACAGGAGAATAATAGAGAAAAACCAATGAAACCAAAAGCTGTTTTTTTGAGATAAATAAAATCAATAAACCTTTAGCTAAACATCTATTTCTGCTTTATTGACTGTGCCAAAGCCTTTGACTGCATAGATCACAATAAACTGTGGAAAATTCTGAAAGAGATGGGAATACCAGACCACCTGACCTGCCTCTTGAGAAACCTGTGTGCAGGTCAGGAAGAAACAGTTAGAACTGAACATGGAACAACAGACTGGTTCCAAATAGGAAAAGGAGTACGTCAAGGCTGTATATTGTCACCCTGCTTATTTAACTTATATGCAGAGTACATCATGAGAAACACTGGGCTGGAGGAAGCACAAGCTGGAATCAAGATTGCCAGGAGAAATATCAATAACCTCAGATATGCAGATGACACCACCCTTTAAACTACCAATTAGATATCTTTACTGGATAAAGTAGCTATTCAGCTTATCTTTGTTTCTGTATAATTTGGTAGTTTGCATCTTTCAAGGAATTTATCCATTTTGCCTAAGTTGAACTTATTGGCAGAAAGTAAAGAGGAACTAAAGAGCCTCTTGATGAAAGTGAAAGAGGAGAATGAAAATGTTGGCTTAAAGCTCAACATTCAGAAAACTAAGATCATGGCATCTGGTCCCATCACTTCATGGCAGATAGATGGGGAAACAGTGGAAACAGTGGCTGACTTTATTTTTCTGGGCTCCAAAATCATTGCAGATGGTGATTGCAGCCATGAAATTAAAAGACGCTTACTGCTTGGAAGGAAAGTTATGACCGACCTAGACAGCATATTAAAAAGCAGAGACATTACTTTGCCAACAAAGGTCCATCTAGTCAAGGCTACGGTTTTTCCAGTGGTCATGTATGGATGTGAGAGTTGGACTATAAAGAAAGCTGAGTGCCGAAGAATTGATGCTTTTGAACTGTGGTGATGGAGAAGACTCTTGAGAGTCCCTTGGACTGCAAGGAGATCCAACCAGTCCATCCTAAAGGAGATCAGTCCTGGGTGTTCATTGGAAGGACTGATGTTGAAGTTGAAACTCCAATAATTTGGCCACCTGATGCGAAGAGCTGACTCATTGGAAAAGACCCTGATGCTGGGAAAGATTGAAGGAAGGAGGAGAAGGGGACGACGGAGGATGAGATGGTTGGATGGCATCACCAACTTGATGGACATGGGTTTGGCTGGACTCCGGGAGTTGGTGATGGACAGGGAGGCCTGGCATGCTGTGGTTCATGGGGTCGCAAAGAGTCGGACATGACTGAGTGACTGAACTGAACTGAAACTAATAAAGGAAAAAGAAAGAGGACACAAATTACCAATATCAGGAATGAAAGAGGAACATCACTATAGAAATTGTAGGCTTTTATAAGGAGATATTATAAACATTTTATGCCAATAAGTTCAACTTAGGCAAAATGGATAAATTCCTTGAAAGATGCAAACTACCAAATTATACAGAAACAAAGATAAGCTGAATAGCTACTTTATCCAGTAAAGATATCTAATTGGTAGTTTAAAACATTTCCACAAAGAGAATTCCAGGCCCAGATGGCTGGAATTATGAAACACATAAACACTGGTAAATTATGAAACACATAAGGAAGAGATAATATAATTCTACACATTCTTTCAGAAAATAAAAAAAAGAATACTCTTCCAGCCCAGTGTGTGAGGCCAGCAATTACCCTAATACTAAAACCAAAGACGTAAGAAAACTACAGATCAATATCTCTCATTAATGTAGATACAAGAATCATTACCTAAATATTGGCAAATTCAATTCAGCAATAAATAAAAAGGGTTATGCATTATGATCAAGTAGGACTTATCCCACAAATGCAATGTTGGCTTAACATTCAAAAGCTCATCAGTGTTATTCACCATATTAAAAGACCAAAAGGAAAAACAAACCATATGATCCTTTCAATGCAAGTAGGAAAAGCACTTGTCAGACTTCAACACCCATTCTTTACAATATGGAAATAAAAACAAAAACAAACAAATGGGACCTACTTAAACATAAAAGCCTTTGTACAACAAAGCAAACCATAAACAAGATGAAAAGACAGCTCTCAGAATGGGAAAAGATAATTGCAAATGAAGCAACTGACAAAGGATTAATCTCCAAAATGTACAAGCAGCTCATGCAGCTTAATATCAGAAAAACAAACAACCCAATCAAAAAATGGGCAGAAGACCTAAACAGACATTTCTCCAAAGTCATACAGATGGCTCATAAATACATTAAAAAAATGCTCAACATCATTTATTATTAGAGAAATGCAAATCAGAACTACAATGAGGTATCACCTCACACTGGTCAAAATGGCCATCATCAAAAAAATCTATAAACAATGAATACTGGAGAGGATGTGGACAAATGAAACCCTCTTGAATAGTTGGTGGGAATGTTAATTGATAAACCCACAATGGAGAACAGTATGGAGATTTCTTTAAAAAACTAGGAATAAAACTACTGTATGACCCAGCAATCCCACTGCTGGACATACACCCTGAAAAAAACACAATTCTAAAAGACACATGTACCCCACTGTTCAGTTCAGTTCAGTCCAGTCGCTCAGTCATGTCTAACTCTTTGCGACCCCATGAACCACAGCACACCAGGCCTCCCTGTCCATCACCAACTCCCAGAGTCCACCCAAACCCATGTCCATCAAGCCGGTGATGCCATCCAACAATCTCATCCTCCATCATCCCCTTCTCCTCCTGCCCTCAATCTTTCCCAGCATCAGGGTCTTTTCCAATGAGTCAGCTCTTCGCATCAGGTGACCAAAGTTTTGGAGTTTCAACTTCAACATCAGTCCTTCCAATGAACACCCAGGACTGATCTCCTTTAGGATGGACTGGTTGGATCTCCTTGCAGTCCAAGGGACTCTCAAGAGTCTTCTCCAACACCACAGTTCACCAACTCTCACATCCATACATGACCACTGGAAAAACCATAGCCTTGACTAGATGGACCTTTGTTGGCAAAGTAATGTCTCTGCTTTTTAATATGCTGTCTAGGTTGGTCATAACTTTCCTTCCAAGCAGTAAGCGTCTTTTAATTTCATGGCTGCAGTCACCATCTGCAGTGATTTTGGAGCCCAGAAAAATAAAGTCAGCCACTGTTTCCACTGTTTCCCCATCTATCTGCCATGAAGTGATGGGACCGGATGCCATGATCTTAGTTTTCTGAATGTTGAGCTTTAAGCCAACTTTTTCACTCCCCTCTTTCACTTTCATCAAGAGGCTCTTTAGTTCTTCCTCACTTTCTGCCATAAGGGTGGTGTCATCTGCATATCTGAGGTTATTGATATTTCTCCTGGCAATCTTGATTCCAGCTTGTGCTTCCTCCAGGCCCAGTGTTCACTGCAGCACTATTTACAATAGCCAGGACATGAAAGCAACCTAGATGTCCATCAACAAATGAATGGATAAAGAAGTTGTGGTACATATATACAATGTAATATTACTCAGCCATAAGATGGGACAAATTTGAGTCAGCTCTAGCGAGGTGGATATAACTAGATCCTGTCATACAGAATAAAGTAAGTCAAAAAGAGAAAAAAAATCATATATTAATGCTTATATGTGGAATCTAGAAAAAATGGTACTGATGAACCTATTTGAGGGCAGCAATAGAGACACAAACATAGAGAACAGACTTGTGGACATAGCAGGGGAAAGAGAGGGTGGCACATACTGAGAGGGTAGCATTGACATGTAGACATTACCACATGTAAAAAGGTGCCGTGCTTTGCTTAGGTGCTCAGTCGTGTCCGACTCTTTGCCACCCCATGGATTGTAGCCTGCCAGGCTCCACTGTCCTTGGGGATTCTCCAGACAGGAGTACTGGAGTGGAAATTTGCCATATGAGGCAGGGAGCTCAACATGGTGCTCTGTGGCAATCAACCTAGAAGGGTGGGATGGGGTGGGATGGGGGCGTGGGAGAGAGGCTCAGGAGGGAAGGGACATATGTATACTATGGCTGATTTATGTTGATGTAAGACAGAAACCAACACAGCATTGTAAAGCAATTATCCTCCAATTAAAGATTTTAAAACATGAATAAAAAGACAATAGTATGGTGCAAATACAAGGGAAAAAACACAGAAACTAGAAGCTTCCTTAGCCTGATAAAAGAAAACCTATAGCTAACATCACACTTAATGGTAAAAGGCTAAATTATTGTTCCCTAAGGTCAGGGAACAGGCAAGGATTGCCACTTCTTTGGAGCATTTTACTGAAATTACGGAAATTGCTAGTGAATACAGTGAGGCAATTAAAAAGAAATTAGGGGGATTCAAATTGAAAAGAAAGAAGTAAAATTGTCTTTATTCATAAGACTACATGATTGTCTTCATAGAAAATCCTAGAAAAAAAATCTTATTAGAATAAATAAATGAATTTAGCAGTCTTTGGTGCAGTTTTATTTCTGTATATTAGCAGTAAACACGGAGAAGGCACTGGCACCCCACTCCAGTACTCTTGCCTGGAAAATCCCATGGACGGAGGAGCCTGGTAGGCTGCAGTCCATGAGGTTGCTAAGAGTCGGACACGACTGAGTGACTTCACTTTCACTTTTCACTTTCATGCATTGGAGAAGGAAATGGCAACCCACTCCAGTGTTCTTGCCTGGAGAATCCCAGGGACGGGGGAGCCTGGTAGGCTGCCATCTATGGGGTCGCAGAGTCGGACACGACTGAAGCAACTTAGCAGCAGCAATAAAAAAAAAAATTGAAACAAAAACAATGCCATTTTGAAAAAATAAAAATATTAAATATTTAGAAATAAAATTTTTAAAATTTGTATAAGACCTATATAAAACTATAAAATATAAAACATTGAGAGAAATTAAAGAAGACTAAACAAATGAATTGCTGGTAATGGTAATAATAAAATAAATGAAGAGTTTACTGTACTCAAGGATCAGGAAATACTGTGTAAGATGTCAAGTTCTCCCTACATCAATCTATCTTTAGCAGAATCCGAGTAAAATTTTTATCAGGCTTCTTTTTGTTGGTACATATTGACAAGTTAATACTAAAGTTGCTATGGAAATGCAAATTATATCCAAAATAATTTTTTATCAAGAAAAATTAAGTTGGAGGATTTTATCCTACCTGATTTTGAAACTTATTACAAATTTGTATTAATCAAGACAACATGGGGGATTCCCTGGTGGTCCAGTGGTTAAGATTTAGCGCTTTCTCTTCAGTAGCCAGGGTTCAACCCCTGGTTGGGGAACTAAGATCCCACAAACCACAGAGTGTGGCCTAAAAACAAGAAAAAGAAAAAAAAAAATACTAAGTATGGTATTGGCATAAGAGTGTATGTATAGGACTTCCTATATACTCAGTAGAAGCAGAAGCATAGATCCACGAAAGGACTTTGATTAAAATGTTCATAGTCTGTAATAGTTCCCAAATGCGCCCCAGCTGAGGAATGGGTAAACCAATTGTGTTATATCCATACAATGAATTACTCACCAACAACAAAGGAGGAAACTACAGCCTTCTGATACATGCAGGGTCGTGGATGAATCTCAGAAGCATTGGCGCTCTCTGATAGATTTTTAATATATTCACAAAATAGATTTTTAGCATATTCACAAATAGTAGAAATTTACTGTAATCACCCAGTGAATGAAGTGGATGATAAAGTTGAACTCTTACTGTTTGGGTCAGTGCAATGTGACTATAATATGCCAGATATGTATTCTGGTGACCCCAACAGACTCTGAGAAAACTTCAGATAACTAGTTCTGAAAATGACATCCTTAGTAGCTACATCATTGGAATCAACTTAAAGCCTTTTAAGTTCATTACTTTGAAGGATATAAATGTTTTGAAAATTCTGGTTTTTCCCCTCACAAAGATAATTGAGCTTAATTTTTCCTTTTAAAACACCCTTTTTTCTCAACAGTCACATTCATAAATAGCCAATAATGTATGATTTCATTTTCGGATAAAGAGCCAAGGTCAGAAATCCGGGGAACCAGCCCAGTGGCTGCAAAGCCTACCTCATCATTGACTTATGATGACCAATAGCCCAGCAGCTCCACAGGGAAAAGTCTACGAAATCATTTTGTAGTAATCAGAGCTGTCTCAAATTGACATGGGCTACCTTGGGGAAAGTGAGCTTCCCCACACTCAAGTGGCCACTGCAGACTCCATTGGCAGGAACATAGCGGGGAAGTTTCAAGCAGCAGATGAGGTGTCAGGCTGATGGGAGCACTCTGTGGGTATGTGGCTGGAGCCGGGCTCCCCAGATGGACCATGGCTGAAAGTGTCTTGAACCTTGCCAGGGAGACGTCGTCCAGCTTGGGATCTTGTGGGTATTTAGATGTCGCCTTCTGCAACAGACATATTTTTTGAATTTAATTTTCAGGATGACAATTCCCTAACCTGTTTTAAAGATGTTGTAGGGTGTCTCCAGCACTGTTCTGAAAGATGCCATCCTGTGTGGGTTGAAAACAGTCCCAAAGATCATTTGCAATCAAGCAAATGTGCACATTTCTGTTTGCTTCAGTGCCACTCAAGACCACTTCCTGACTCGCCCGGTTTCCTGAAAAATTACCGATGAATTTAATTTGCCCTCATTATTGGTTTACTTGAATTTTTTAGATATCACAGTCCAGTCCTGTACCTTGAACATGATTCTTTTTCCAGAAGCAAGCACCTCATGGCTTGAAATAATATATTCAGTACTTAAAATCGCTGACATAGTCTTCCAAATAGCCTGGCAGAAGAGAAGCAGGCCCCAGATGGTCGAGTTTGGCAGTGTCTGGGCCACTGCATTCAGAACATCATCTTTAGAACGCCATCTTTAAAGTAGATGAAGATTTATTTCATAGTCAAACTGGGAATGTGAAACTTGTATTTTGGAATGGGGTATATTATGTGCCTCCCTCTTCAGATATTGAGAGAGCATGAACACAGATGCTCTTCACTTAAATTAATCCCTGTCATAGTCTTTACACTTATCCATTTATTAAATATTTAGTGAGCACCTCTGTGCATCAGACTATGGGAGGTGCCATGAGAGTAACAGATACAAACGAAGCCTTAGCCTCAGAGAAGTCAAAATATATTTGGGGCAGGCAAAATGGAAAAGTAAGCAACTACAAGAGTGTCTGAAACACGCCAGTTGTGTGGGTTGGGGAATAGGGACCATGAAAGTCAAGGGCAGGAGAGGATATTGCGTTTGAGTTATTTAAGGGAAGAGCTGTTTTGATGAGCCACGTATGCAGTCCCAAGGAAGGGACAGGCATGTTCTATTACGCAGAAATGTCAAGGAGAATGAGAAGCAATTACTTTGGTGATCAGGACATTGCTGCTGACCTTCAAGAATAGGAGTTTCAGGAGAGGATGGTATTAGAAGGCACACTGTAGTGGGTCACAGGCAGATGCATTTAAGGAAAGGGAAGGTCAGTCATTCATTGGAGATGTTTGATTGTGAAGTGAGCAAAAGTGCAGTGGAGCCAATGAGAATTTTTGGTATTTTTGTAGAAGGAGAAAAGTGTTATTTTGAAGGTGGAGGCTAGTGGGTTGCTGAAGGAAAGAGGTTAAATATTTTTGAGGAATAATTACATTGTAAGATCCCAGAGAAGATAGTATTAATAAAAAGAAAGAACCACTGAACAATTGATAGCATTTTTGATAGGGAAATGAACTGGCATAAAGTGTATTTTTGCATTCTGTGTTTAAAAAAAAAAAGTTACATTAGGAAACTCAAATATCATTATTGATTAGTAATCCAAGTAAGAAGTTGGGGAGGAGGAAGAATGAAAAGTAGTTCCATATTTAGAATCTTGTTCTTTAAGGAACGTTAATGTATATCTTCTGGTAATAGTTTAGTGGGATTATTCCTTACCTTTGCAGTGGAACACCAAGGAATACAAACTGAAGATAGGAGTTTGGGGGAACTTACTCCTCTCATGTATCAGGGCTTGTCATGCTGATCAGCCTTTTACATCACTGATTGCTGAATAAGGTTGGGAAGAAAGGAGAGGCAGGTAATACCTGTACATAGGTGGAACTTACGACTTCTGTGAAGCTTACTCGACTCCAGTACAGACATTTTCAGGGAGCTCTGTCGTTCAGGAGTGAGTGCAGTTTTTTTTTTATTTAATTAACATATAGTTGATTTACAATGTGTTAATTTCTGCTGTATAGCAAAGTGACTCAGTTATACATATATATTCTTTTTCATATTCTTTTCCATTATGGTTTATCACAGAATATTGAATATAGGTCCCTGTGCTATAGAGTAGGACCTTGTTGTTTATCCATCCTCTATATAATTGTCTGCATCTGCTAATCCCTAACACAGCTGAGAGACTGAGCACATACGCAATCCCAAACTCCCAATTTTTCCCTCCCCCCAACCCCATGCTTGGAAACCACACGTCTGTTCTGTATATATGTGAGTCTGTTTTTCTTTCGTAGGTATGTTCATTTGTGTCATATTTTAGATTCCACATATAAGTGACATCATATGGTATTTGTCTTTGTCTGACTTAGTATGATTGTCTCTAGGCCCACCCATATTGCTGCAAAGGCATTTTTTTTACAACAAAGTAATATTCCATTGTATATGTAAATACACACACACACATATATATCTTCTTTATCTATTCATCTGTCAATGGACATTTAGGTTGTACAGGTTTAATCACCCATCATGATAGCCACTGTGAAAGATTTCCTGGGGCTGGCCAAAATGCTGAGAAATTTTGTGTGTGCTGTTTGTGATGACTGAACCTTTTGCATGTGTGTCCAGTTATACGACCTCTTTGCTGCTTGAGATCACCAGGAATGTCTCTTACTCCTTCAGAATTAAGTGTGTCGTTCAGAGAGATTCAGGGTCCTCCACTGAGGACCTCACAGGTATGGCCCTTGTCTTCCTCAGACACAGGTGTGTTTGCCGTGGTGAACAGCCATTCCTTGTCCCTGCTGGGAAAGCTGACCATCAGCGCTGCCTTCAACATTGTGTATATCTACACCTCGGAGCTATACCCCACAGTCATCAGGTATGCCTTGCACTCAGCCTCCTCCTTCCCATTTCCTGCATTTTGTTGTAGATTTTTGCATTGACAGAGGCGTGGTCCTCACTTCTAGAGCACAGCCAGTGTGGGCCAGCAGCAACACAGTAAGCAATCATGAACCCAGGGCCTGTGGAGCCTCAGTCTTGCCCTATTAGCTGAGGAAAATGTTGCTTTATCTTTGGCTGAATCCCCTGTCCATCTTGTGAGAGAATGACTCTGCACTAAGGGTATCCCATTGCCCAAATGGTGCTCATATGTTGCTTTTATTTCAGTCTGAGTTACTCAGACACCCCTCCCTCCTGTATCAGGCACGCAGTGGACCAGAGAACAAGGTCCCTGTTAGCATAGAGTCTGTATTTCGGCACAAAATATACATGTTTCAAAAAAGATAATCCTTTATAGTTATAAGTGAACATTATACTTACGTGTTAAAAGTAATTTTTAATGAGAAGGGCGTGCTTATATCAAAAATAACATATTCAAAAACAAACCGAGAAAAGCCTCAGCATATTTCTTTCCAAGTTTCCCCTCATAAAATAAGTTTAGAAACAAGAAACCAAACCTAATTTGAAGGGAAGAGATGCAGCTTAGTCTTTGCAGAACTGGCTCTGTGTGCTGGGTCTTGGTTCCCCATTTAGCATTTTCCCAGTCTTTTTTGAGGATCATTCCAAATGGATCCTTCTGTTTCATTCATCCCTGCAAGAAGCCCAATGGTTCTGTCTATCTTTTTCCCAGTAAGAGATCAGATCGTCCGCAATTGGCTTGTCATTCGCTGGTTATTCCCAGAAACTGCTTTCTCTGGCTATTGCCTATAAAACTAGGATGGCCATTTGGTTCCAAACTGGGATACTTTTTAGAGTGAAAGTGGACTTATTAACAATTCAGCTGGGATAACAGGGTGCTGTATGATTACGCTACTTATAATCATTATCATTTTCATTTCCTCCCCTCTCCTTGATACACACACTCCCAAAAAGGTAACCAAGGTGTTCTTGGTTTCCTGAGAATATATGTTCAGCCAATTCCTATTTATATACCTGATCCTTCTGTAGCTAATTAGTTGAGTTTAAAAGAATGGACAGACTTTTCAGACCATAAAGCCCTGGCTTTTCTTTGACTATTTGAACTAATAGGAGACCTAAAACATGAGAACATTTAACAATAAATATTCACATGCTTACTTTTTCACCAGCCTCTATAGCTGCACTGTCCAATCTTGCATGTGGCTATGTACGTTTAAATTAATTAAAAGTTCGGTTCCTCATTCTTACTCACATTGGGCATCCAGTAGCTGCATGTGTCTGGGGGCTTCCATGTTGGACAGGGAACTTACAGGACATTTTCAGCATCATAGAAAGTTCTAATGGGCAGTATTGCTTATAGTATCCTGTACTTCCAGTTTGGCATTTGTTATTCTGAGCCCACTATCTCTTAGAGCCTTAAAATTGTCCCCCTAGAACTGATTTTTCTTTTTTTCTTATACCTTCCAGGAATGTTGGGCTTGGAACTTGCTCCATGTTCTCCCGAGTTGGTGGGATCATTGCTCCCTTCATCCCCTCACTGGTTGGTTTGTACCCCCTAGTTTTGTTTTTCTTGATTCTCTGCTTTGTCAATGTTTGTGCTCTTGTGTAGAAAGACACTTGTGTAGACAGACAGCTGCCGTTGAAGATTAGCCTGATGCAGATGTGAACCCTGTGCCTTTTAGATTAAGGGTCTGTCAGTGCAGATGGACCCTTCCCAGGGATTGACTGTGTTCATTGCAGTCAGCTAATGCCAGCCTGAACCTTCCTGTCCCTATTTGTAAGTTAGCAGATTAGCGAGCATTTCCTAAGTTTCTGTTGTGTGCTGGGCTCTGGGCTAAGCCTCCTACATACATCATCTCATGCAGTCTTCACCATAACCTTATGTGCTAGGCATTGGTACCCTGTATTGAATAATGAGGAGAACACAGCATACCACTTGGAAAAGCAGGTTACAAGAGAAATGTGTGAAAGGGAGATATGAATAGTGTAAATTCCATCCCATCTTCAAATGTGCATGTTCTGCGAAAGATCCCATGGAGCCCCCCGGGCACGTCTCTGTTGGTCTCCTCTAGGACTTTCCCAGCCAAGACTTGCGGAAACGTGACTAGGTTTGACGTGAGGCTGTGAGCCTGTTCTACAGACAGCCACTCATCACTCAGGCTACGATTCACCCTAGATGCCATCACTCACCCTACGGTTCATTCACAATGCCCTAGAATAGGATATTTCTGAAGCGCCATTGTGGCCTTTTCTTTTCTTGAGGAAGCAGGATACACTTCCTTTTTCTGAGTATCTCTGTTACTGAGTCCAAGCTCTCTCTGCTTGCTGAGTGACAGGCCAATTAACCACTAATGTCTCAATAGAACCATCTTGTCAGGGTCTGAATGCTAGGTTCTTTCATGGAACACAGAGTCGGGGGAGACGAAGAAATAAAATAAAAAGGCCATTAATCTTGCAAATATCTCCCAGAATGGCCAGCCTGGAGATGGGATATGCTAATCTCTTCTTTCTTGCAGCAGTTCACAGGTGGGCAGGGTCTGATTATCTTTCTGTGAGTTGAGTGAAGGCATTTTCACCCTCGGGCAAGGTTCTTTGTGTGCTGCATGCATGCTAAGTCGCTTCAGTCCTGTCTGACTCTTTGCAACCCTGTGGACCGTAGCCCGCCAGGCTTCTCTGTCCTTAGATTTCTCCAGGCTAGAACACTGGAGTGAGTAGCCATTTCCTTCTCCAGGGGATCTCCCCGACTCAGGGATTGAACCTGTGTCTCTTACATCTCCTGCATTGGAAGGCAGGTTCCTTAAGGCTAGCGCCACCTGAGAAGCCCAAGGTTCTCTGAGGCAGGCCATTATGTATGATTACAATGACAAAAGCAATGAAAAGCAAGTCAAAGAAACAGATCCAACATGAAGTAAGAATTAAGTCTTCCCTGAAACATCTCTCCATGTTTCACACTCAATTTTAGATCACAAGACCCTTCTTACGGGTCTTACTAGTTCCATTCTGCAAAATGTGTCCAACATTAGGTGTTTATCATTAAAGACGCCCAATTTTGGATGGCTGTCCTAGAATGTTATAAAACCCAACATGGTGTTTCCCCTGAGTCCCGCTAAGTTGAGAAGAGGCGAGTGTTCCCCTTGGTTCAGTCACTCATGTTAGCATGCAGAGGGCTGGAGTACCCCTCTTCTCCTCCCCATGCCTCCCTCTCCTCCCGCATTATGTCATCACCTTTGAAAAATCAGGAAAAGATGACCAGAGCAGACATTCTAACTAGCCACAGAATTTGGAAGCCCAAACCAGAGATGACAAAACTAGGTGGTTCCCATGCAGGAATTCAGGAATGATAATCAGTTCAGGATGATAATCAGTTCCTGGCGCCAAGTCCTGCAAGGAGCATGATGTTATCTTTGAAATGATATGTTTGTATATAAATTTTCCTGAGAATGTCTTTTGGATCAGCCTGCTAGCATATCGAAACCATCTGCGTAGGTTTCTCTAGGCTTTTCTCTTCCTTTTCAGGGTGTTCAGTTCAGTTCAGACTCTCAGTCGTGTCCGACTCTTTGCGACTGCATGGACTGGAGCATGCCGGGCTTCCCTGTCCGTCCCCAACTCCCGGAGTTTACTCAAACTCTTGTCCATTGAACAGCAGGGAGATCCAACCAGTCCATCCTAAAGGAAATCAGTCCTGAATATTTAAGGGTGTTTACACCTTTGACCCCTGAGCCTCTCAGTTCTGGTGCTTAGGGAATCAGCACTCGTGTATGAGACTGTTTGGCCAGTTCCAGGGTTGGGAACTTTAAAAGTTCATTTGCGGTGTTGCCTGCACGTGGAGATCCCCCCGTGTCACAGGCCACTCGCCTGAAGTGGAAGCTGAGTGTCTGGCTCAGCATGCGCCCTGGCCATGTGTCTGCGTTGCCCCCACCCCACAGCCCCCACCCTGAGCATAAGACCCTCTGCTGCTTCTGCTGGACACCAGAAGTCCTTTTTGTCTGCCCGGTTGCGTCTCTGTGCCTGAGGACTGGCTCTAGTTTCCCCCGGCAATTCTCTGTGGGAAGAGGAGGGCTGCGTGGTATATTCTAGTGGGAAAGCAGGGCCTGGACAGTAAACGGGGCAGGTCCTCAGTCATGAGACTGCTGATGTCATCTGCTAGGAAACTAACAGTTTTTGTTTGTTTTCATTCCACTCCCTGCCCCCATAGAAGTATGTGCAGTGGTCTTTACCCTTCATTGTCTTTGGAGCCACAGGGCTGACCTCAGGCCTCCTGAGTTTATTATTGCCAGAAACCCTTAACAGCCCATTGCTGGAGACATTTTCTGACCTTCAGGTATACTCATATCGGAGGCTGGGGGAGGAAGCATTATCTTTGCAGACCTTGGATCCCCCTCAGGTATGACACAATTGTTCTTAATCATTCTGGTTTACTACATGATGACAGTTTTGGGGGGAATAAAAAGAAAGAATGTCTGGTTAGAGTAATGTGTGTGTGCTCAGTCACACAGACTTTGCAGCTCCACGGGCTGTAGCCCGCCAGGCTCCTCTGTTTCTCAGGCAAGAATACTGGGATTTCTCAGGCAAGAATACTGGAGTTGGTTGCCATTTCCTTCTCCAGGGGATTTTCCCAACCCAGGGATCCAAGCTGCATCTCCTACATTGGCAGGCGAATTCTTTACCACTGAGCCACCTGGAAAGCCACCTGGTTAGAGTAATGGAACTGAGCAAAAATGCTGGAAAACAAAGGTGGAATCTAATTGCAGCTGATTTTCGGGGAAATAAAGATGATTCATTAGCTTTCTTAGAACACTTTAGGGACTAATTCTTAGGGGAATAAGTGTCATCAGAGTACCTTTGTCAGTTGAATGCTAGACAGTAATTTATTTTAGAAATGTCATGACACCATTTCCCTGCCCTTTTCTTCTCTCCTGCTTTAGTCTGTGGACAAGGAGAGCCCTTTAGGGAGCGAGAGTGACGAAGAGGAAGAGTTTTATGATGCGGATGAAGAGACTCAGATGATCAAGTGAGGAACCCCCAGGTTCCTCCTCAGAAGCAGAGGATCATTTTCTGTGCCTCTGTCTAGGGCAGGTGCTCCTGGGAAATTGCAGAGAGCTGTGGAAAGAAAGGCTTGAACAAACAGAAGGTACTCTGTGTGGCCTGATGTTTTATAGGCACCAAGGAAGTTGGAGAAGAGATTTCCATGAACCGGACATCACTGCCTTGAGTAAAAAGCTATTATTTGCCTACAATTGAGGTATAGTGCAGAATCATGACCTTTGGCCAGATTGCTCAATTCTGCATGCCAGAGTGGTAAGCTCAGTTGTTTCTAGAAGTTTGATTATGTTGCCTTTCAACTTCATTGTGACCTAAAGGCAAATATGTAAAATTTCTTCTCACCATTAAGATGGAATCTGTGTACCAGAGTTGACATCTGCCCCTCTAGCGGTTGCTCCTCACTAGGAATCTTTGGAGGCAAGTTGATGTTAGCATTGCATTCATTTTTGTGCCAGAAGAAAAGCATTGAGAAATCATTTGTATGACCTGAGGCCCTCCAGCTTCAGCCCAGGAGATGAAATCTGGGCCCTCAACTTGGTCCCTGGTCCAGTGATTGGTTCCAACTCCTTGTGTTAGTCTGACAGATGACCCACTAGAAAAATCCAGCTGCACCAAAGTAACGTTCAGAGTCCGAGGTGTGGCTGCACCCCCTCCAACCCCCCAGCAGCTCCCTCTGATACTCAAATTTCCGTCTCAGATTCTAGTACCAGCAAAACTTCCAGACATGCCCAGTAAATGATGACATTTTTATAAAGGGGAAGGGCAGTTAAAAAGTGACATGTCGAGCCCTTCTTTTGAGCCCTTGGATGCTTAAAGGGGAGAAAAAAGATGTCGTTTTTAATAAGGAAGAAAAGAAAATAATCTTTCACAATGTTATGTTTGTTTTGTCTTTAGTGTTGTGCAAGGAGGGACTTGGGCAACCTTTAAGGGCTTGAACTCCTTTAGTCCTAGGTCAGCCCCAGCCTATTGAGTTTAGCTAGAATGGAAGGCACAGGAATTTCCTATGAAATGTTGGTTTTCGTTAAGTACTACCAGCTTTCAAATAAAATCTGTCGTACTCTGTTTCCTTAAATCATGTGCTGGAAGTGTTTCCTGTGAAACTCGAGTGTTATCTCAAAAAGAAGTGTTATCTTGGAGTCAACAAGCTTAGACAGCGTTGCTTTAGGTCAGTTTCCCAACTGGGACCGTTTCTGTGTTTTCAGAATTTCCATTTCTGCTAATCTCTTGGAGAAAAAGAAATTTCATTAGAAATAGAAGTCATCACTGTGTCTGTTTCTGGAAATCTTGGAGGACTCACCTCGAATTGGCTCCAACCCTCTCCTGTCTTCTTCCATTTACCTCTTGGTTTGTACTATACTAGCCTGAACCTATGTATTTGTTAAAGTGTTTTATATCCTTCATGCCCTTATGTATGGGGTTCTTTATAAATAAGAAGCATCTCTACTGCTGTTTATTTCTCTCCGCTGTGCCCAGAACACAATATGTATTGCTGTTTCTAGCCGTCAAGGAAGTTGTAGAACTCCTGTAGTATCGTTTTTGTCCATCACAGGCGAACCTGACCCAAACCCCCAAGCTGTGGAATCTTGGCATCTTTCTCTGGGAGATGGAGACCCTGCCCACCATCAAGAGAAGAAGAAAGGAAGAACTTACAAGGACACTTAGAAGCTCTTTGTTGTGAAGTTAAACGTAAAACAACAAGCTAACATATAGGTGATTCTTGGCTGGTTGTCAGCCTCTTTGCATTATAAGAGTAATAACCCCATTATCAAAAAATGTGGAAATTAGAGGTTAAAGGATGTATTACTCATAGACTCAATACCCAGAGACAGCCGGTGCTGTGGCTTTGTTCTCTTTGAAGACTAACTGGTAATCCATCTTTTTTGTTGGCACTGGGGTTCCCTCTGCCTCTGACTAGATAAATAAGGACTCCATTAGTTCTGTCCCTGGGTATTCTCTTCTTCCAACTCTAGGATAGAAGAAGGGAGGGAAGGAAATACAGTTTGAATACATGTTGCTAAGGCTGGACTACCAGCTGCTCATGTCAGATGTGTCGCTAAATTTCTTTAGTGTTTCTTTCTTGATGATCTCTTGGCAAAGTTTAATAATTTGCCTTTTGTAAAAACAAATTTTGTTTCCTTTTGCTGTTAACTGGAAAAATAGTGATTGTGGAGATTGTGCACATGAGTACATTTGTGTTGATTAAATTATTGGAAAACTTAATTTATAGGTAACATATGTTGTTTGCTCAGATGATTTGTAAAAGGTTTTCTTTTAAATGTCTTTATTGTATTCAAAAGTAAATTTCTTTTCTCCAAAAAAGCAACAAGAAAAATGTAAGACACATGAGAAATCCCAGGGCTTCCAGGATCTAAGGTCTTATCAACAGCTTGTCCAGAACTTAAGCACCACACAGATGTCTTGAAAGAAACTGTGCTATAGTTTTTTGATCAGTGAATTAAAAACCACTGCCCATTGAAAATGCAGTATTTGTCATTTGGCTGATTTCAAGTGATAACAGACATTCTTTAGTATCTAAAAATAAAGAAATAAACACAAATACAATAAGTAAGAAGCAAATAAATTTTCCTGGGACACTGCCCAAGTAAATGTGATCTGGACAAGTATTTTTGTAGAGGTCAAATTGATAAAGATACTTCTCATAGATTTATATTCTTAACAAAAACATTGCAATAATTCTCTCTACTAAACCAGAATTAAAATGCGGCTTTCTAATAGAAGTGACTCCTCCATTACAATTTTTTATTATATCATTAGTTCTTAAATTGGATATCTAGAAAGGATTTTTTTTTTCAGTACATAAAATGCAGCTTTTTTGGCTTCTTGTGAATATGATAGAGAATTGTAAAACATAGGCTTTTTCTTATGTTCTTACAGAATATGTCAGAGTGTATATAGTAGCATCTTTGACAAATTGAGCAAATATAGAATATGTTAGAAACTATGGGTGGTTTGTGGGACAGGGGCTATAGCAAGTTTAGGGAGTTGGTGGATGCAGAAGATAACTATAAAAATATATCTAGAAGGAGAAAAAGGCAAAGATAGGGCATGGTTAGAAAATTTATCTGTGTAGTATGTTAGAGGGAAAGGCCTTATGGTTATCTCAGTGGATGTGCTTAGTTGCTCAGTTGTGTCCGACTCCTTGCGACCCCATGGACTGAAGCCCGCCAGGCTCCTCTGTCCATGGGATTCTCCAGGCACGAATACTGGAGTGGGTTGCCATGTCCTCCTCCAGGGAATTTTCCCATCCCAGGGATCGAACCCAGGTCTCCCACATTGCAGGCAGATTCCTTACCATCTGAGCCACCAGGGAAGCCCATCTCAATAGATACATGAAGATTACCTGACAAAATTCAACACCTATTTAAAATAAAAGCTACTAGCAGACAAGTAATAAAAGGGAACTTCCTTCACAGGATAAGGGGTATTGTAGTACATAAGGTTAATTGGGACATAAGATCTTGTCACTTTCCCAGAACTTTGGCCTTCAGACTTTATTGATAATGACCACAATAAGAAATGGATTCTTTCTCGTCCTTCTTCTTCCACCTCTTTCTAATCTCTGTTTCTATTTCTCTTTCTTCTTGCCTTACAAATACCTACTAGATGAAAATGTTTAAAATACTTTAAAATATGTATATAAAACTTTCATGAAACATGTTTGTTCTTAAGATAGTTTATATTCTGTCCCATTTTGTTTTTTAAAATGCCATTTGTGATCCACTAAACCAATGTCATGACCTACTAGAATATAAAAATCCATGGTTCTTCTCTGTCTTCGTGTACTGCAGAGGCTTTAAAGCTAAGATGTACATTTCCCAAACACCCTTTGCAGCTAGGCTTCTAGGTGCAATGAAGTTTCCGTCACTCAGATTCAGATGGAATTGGGAATGTGGGAGTGGGCTGGAGACTGTACTTGTGGTGGATTATTTTTTCCTACTGGGGTCTACAAAGATGGAGGCATTTGGTTTTGCTGAGGCAGTTTCAGCAGAGATGTTGACAGTCAGGGGCAACACATATTAGAACCTTAATAAGATTTTATTTTATTTTTTAACACAGAACCTGGAAAAATAACTCTGGTTAAGGAAAAATAAAGATTCAAAAATACTCAACAATCCCAAAAACATAAGACAAGCAAGAGACTTGGCTTCCCAGATATTAAAACTTTTTGAAGCTATGGTATGAGTGTAACAATAGATAAGCAGATCAGTAAAACATAATAGAAATCTCAGAACAAGGGAAAGGATATATAACGGGTTTGGCATTTTTTGAAGATGGTATAACAACTCAGTGGGGAAAAAACTGAACAATTATTGTTGTGGCAACTATTGGGTTTCCATATCAAAAAATAAAATAAAATTATACCCTTTCTACAACCATAAAAAAAGTTCCAAATGTGTTGAAGAACTTAATGGAAAAAGGCAAAACTTTAAAAAAAATTATAAAATGATATAGGAGAATGTTCTTATGACCTTGAGGGACAGATGGATTTTTCAGACAGTAAAAATCACAAATCATTTTTAAGAAGATGGGTTGATATGTTTCACTACATCTAAATTTAAAACTTCTTTCTATATGACTAGACACACCACAAAATTAAAAGCAAAGCAATAGATTAGGAAAAGAATATTGGCAACTTCTGTAAAAGACAAAGATCAGTATCCAGAATGTAGAAAGAATTAGTGACGATCAGAAAGAAAAATAAGGAGGAAGCTTATAAAATATATTTTTAGGTAATTTACAGCCTCACTAGAGGATCAGAGAAATGCAAATTGAAACAATGTTAAGTTATTCAAAATCCATTAGATTGGAAGAAAAGAGTTCTAAAACAACATTTTAAAGATACAAAGAAGAAGGAGTTTCTCTACATTCTGATAGAAGTATAAATTTACTTATCAACTAGATTGTCAATAGCCAGTGAGGCTGAAAAATGTAAACGTTCTGTGACACAGAAATTCTACTTCTATATCTATTAATGTGTCATAGAAGAGTTTTCAGATATTTTGAAGAAAACTGTTTCACACCGTGCCACACATAGTACACAAACCTACATATCCATATCCATATGTACATATATATCACCAATAATTTTTTATACAATAATAGCATTACTAGATGCATTGCATTGTATTTTATATGCTATTATATTTTACTTTAAAATGAATATTGGTGAAGACACACAAAAATGATTTCACAATTCATAAGCAAATAAAAGCATGCAGTTGCAAGAAGTGAAACATAATACCTTTCATATTTACCTTAGTACTTGCCTAGTGTGCTTGTCTGCAAGTAGACATGTACAGAGATGTCCATTATAGTTGTAATGAAACAATGGAATTAAATACCTTCAGTAGGGAAATGTATGGATACCATTTTATATTCAGGAAATGGAATTAAACCTGGGACTTCCATGCACAGTGGTGGATGGATGTTCAATGTTGAATCAAATGTTAGCTAATCTTTTCTAGACCAAAGTTATTTCATGGTTAAATTCTTTAGTGAGTGACAGGAGAATTTGCCAGTTAAAGAGATCCAAATGCTTTTTAGGCCATACTTTACAGTCAAGACTGTTGTTGTTCTGTTGCAGAAATACAAGTCTCACCATTATCCCTACCCAAATGAAGAGTTATCCCCCTTCCCTCTACGTCTGAATTTCTCTTGGAAAAGAGCTTCGCATCTCTGAAAACATTTAGACCACTTCTCAACCGAGACCCTAGAGCTCTGTAATATAAATCTTAGAAGAGATTAGTTATTTATTGAAAAACATCAGGGGCAGATGTAGCCAAATGAATATTAAAATAACTTCAGTCTGGACCTTGCAGAACAATTGATTTTGAATAGACTAGATTCTGATGGAATTGCTTTGCTTCAAAATATAACTGGGTGAAATGATTGTGTAAGATAGGTAAAGATGCACACTCAACTTGGAGGTGAATTTAATAATAAATGAATGATTTACCAGTATGTGGGCAGAGTTTCCAGAAACCACAGAAGAGAAGGCAGTATGCAGAAGGAAGCCCATTGATACAGTCTGCACAGGTCAGCCTCCTAGGCCCAGCACAGGTTGAGGACTGGATCCACGGAGGTAAACTAACTGTTCAGCACTGGGAAACATTTGAGAGTTGGTAAATATTTGTCACCCCAGATTATGGTTTTTAAATTGTAGAAGCTACGATATGCTTGCTGGTGATGATACAATAGATTCATTTGCTTCCGAGAGCCACTTTAACTATTATAGGTACATTTTACCATGTATAGGATGTTTGCTTTCCTATTTGCTATAGCAGGTGGCATGCATCCATTTAGTTGTGTGGCAGGATCCAGTTATGTGTGTGTGAATGTAACAGAGGAGGGACTGTAAAGCAGTGATTCACTTTCAAATAAAATTATTCCCATACTGTGTATTATCATTATGTTTTCCACTGTAGTTTTCTCTGAATGTGTACTATAACCAAGAGGGAAGACAAAGAGTATTTTGCTTCTACAGGTAGAATAGCAGCAGAATACACTGGTGGTTAGGAGATGTCGATCAAACTAACTTTTCCATAAAGATTCCCAAGACTCCTTTAAAAAATTTTATTTATTTATTTATTTGTCTGTGCTGGGTCTTTGTCACTGCACGGACTTTTCTCTGGTTGTGGCAAGCAGGTGCTACATTCTAGCTGCAATGCCCGAGCCTCTCATTGTAGTGGCTTCTCTTGATGGGGAGTGCAGGGTCTCGGGCACACAGGCTTCGTAGTGGCAGCACATAGCCTCAGTAGTTACGGCTCCCCAACTCTAGAGGACAGGCTCAGTAGTTGTGGCCCACGGGCTAGTCGGCTCCATGGCATGTGGAATCTTCCCAGATCAGGGATGGAACTGGTATCTCCTGCATTGGCCAGCAGATTCTTGACCACTGAGCCAGCAGGGAAGCCCCCAAGATCCTTTTTAGTTTACATAAGTAATTGGATGCTGTATTAGTTTCCGATTGCTGCTGTAACAAAATATCACAAACTTTAGACAACACAGATTTGTTCTATTAGATGTTTGGGAGTCAGACGACAGAGTGAGTTTTAAGGGGTTAAAATGAAGATGTCAGCAGGGCTGTTTTTCCCCCTGAGTCTTCAGGGGGAAATCCGTTCCTTTGTCTCCTGCAACTTCTAGACAGTGCAGCATCCCTTAGGCCTGGCCACAGCACCCCAGCCTCTGCTCCTGTTGTCTAACATGGCCTTCTACTTGCTCTGATCTGCCCCCTTCTTATTAGTACCTCTGTGGCTACATCAGGCCCTCCCAGATGATTCCAACTCATCTCTCCATTTCAAGATCCTTATCTGCAAAGTCCCTTTTGCCGTAAAAGGTAACATTCACAGGTTCTGATTAGCATGTGAATATCTTTGGGGGCCAGCAGTCAGCTTATTACGGGTGTCTTAAGTGCATGTCACTGAAGTTTTCTAAGTGGACAGGACCTGCTGGCATCATCAGTGTATACTTGTAAGTTTTATGGGAAAACCTAGTCATCATCAAGATAAGCTGGACTCAGACCATGGGCAACAGCCGCAAATCTACATTTATTAATGAGTTTATAGACACAGTTGGCGAAACCTAAAGTCTCCCAGTTATTGTTTAAAAGAATAAAGTGCTTACAAAAGAATTTAAGCCTACTAAGACTTTGTCTCTGAGTTTTATTTGTTGCTGTCTTAACTTCCAGTAGTTTTCTTATCAAAAACAGTTGTTATCTCTACCTTTGTTGTATATTCTTAAGCATCTTGTACTTTTCCATAATTATAGTATTTATTGAGTAATCTAATAAATGATGATGTCTTCCCTATTAAGCCATGAGCTGTATGAAAACAGGGTACATGTCTGTCTTTTTTCCTACTAAATGTCCGTCCGTAGCACTGGACCCAGTGTTATTAGGCATTCGGGTACTTTTTTTTTATATTGGAGTATAGCCGATTATAGCCCAGGTGGCAATAGTGGTAAAGAACCTGCCTGCCAGCACAGGAGATGTAAGAGATGTGGGTTTGATCCCTGGGTTGGGAAGATCTGGAGGAAGGCATGGCAACCCTCTCAGTATTCTTGCCTGGAGAACTCCATGGGCAGAGGAGCCTGGTGGGTTATGGTCCGTAGGGTCACAAAGAGTTGGATATGGCTGAAGCGACTTAGCACACATAGCGGATTAACAATGTTGTGATAGTTTCAGGTGAATAGCAGAGGGACTCAGCCATATATATACATGTATCCCTTCTCCCCCAAACTCCACTCCCATCCAGGCTGCCACATAACATCGAACAGATTTCATGTGCCATATACTTAGTCCTTGTTGGTTATCCATTTTGATAATAGCAATTTGTACATGTCCATCCCAAACAGTCTGGTATTTTTGAAGAAATACATGGATTCCTCACCACTCTTTACTATGAGCTCTGCACTACATTGAACTCATAAGCAACCAAAGAGGCTGTATCTTACTCATCTTAGTACCTCTAAGAACTATCACAGTATTGGGGACATGGTAGGCATTCATTAAATTTTTAAATGAGTGAATACCTAGACACAAGGGATTCAAGACTGGCTTAACTGACCTATCAGCTAATGTTCTCAAACAGGATATTCTTCCCCAAGGTCAGTTTGAAAAGAAGGTCTGTAGAGTGTTTAGCTCTGAGAAAGCTACTTATAGGTTACTTTAAAAAACAAACAAACAAACATTCCACATTAACCTTCCTATTACCTAAATCACCATTGTGAGCAAAGTTAAAGTTGGGATTAGAGTATGTTCAAGAGAGAAATTATCCCTTTTAAACAAGGTCTAAAATGTCTACCCTGAAAATAGAAGTAAGCAAAGAAGGATTAATTATTAAATAATGATCTTATCCATGTATTTATTTATTGGAATATAATTGCTTTACCATATTGTATTAGTTTCTGCTTTACAACAACATGAATCCTGTGTAACTATACATATACCCGCTCCCTCTTAGGCCTCCTTCCCACCCCGACCATGTATTTATATACCTGTTACTAAAACACCATTCATCCTACTGAGTTGTAGGATAAATCAATTTAGTGATTCTTTTCTTCTCACTGAGGCCTCTCCCAGAGGATATTCTTTGGGGAAGTTTTTGGTATAACCATCAATGTATAATGTTCAGCTCTCCTAATATAACTCATCTAATGGAAACAAGGTGTAAAAGTTTCAGAAATGCTGTCAATTCGATTCCAGGCATTTGAGGGCTCAGCCCATTAAGAAAAAAGTTATTAGGAATTGGGTCAATGTCTTGATTTGCCTGTTTGCTAGGTGATTCAGAAGCTGGCTCTCAGGTGTTGTCTATGTTTCCCTTAATTTATCAGAGGAATGCAAAAATACCTGAAAACATCTCAGAGTAAAGCCCTAGGGGAAAGCTGGGTAGTTAGGCTAGTTGTATTTACTTCTCCATTCTGCCATGTGCAGAAACTATTTATTATTGGTAAGTAGGTTCCAAACTATCTTGAATTCAAGGCCAGAAAATGCAATCAGATGCTGTTGAGCTATAGAATTCTATAATGATTGATTTGCCAATATCAAAAGTCAGAACATAGCAGATGCATTTCCAACAGTAAAAGAATTTATTATCTTCCCAATCCAGTCCATCAGGAGAGAGATGAGGCTTGATAAAGATTTAACTGATTAAGATTGACTAGGTAAAAAGTTGAAGACCTGGACAACAGGAGAGAATTTGGGGGAAAAAAACAGAACAAAGGTAGTGGTGTTTTGTCTTGTGGAACAAAATGCCCAAGTTAAGCAGAGGTATAGAATCATTAACAAGTTTTGTTGACAAAGGTGTCATAAAATGACATCCAGTGAAGAGTGACCATCTAGGCTTTGCATGTTTACATTCAAACCACCCCAGATAGCTTCAAGATTACCGTAGGAAGATGTGCACAAAATATCAAAAGATTTCCTTAACTAGTTTCTTATATTCAAGAGGAAAAGTAACAGGGGAAAATAATTTATTCCTAAAATATTTAGAGTGCCTACTGTGTGCTGTGTCCTTATTCTTGGTGCTGGGTTAAAAGAGAACATGTATTGAGCATTATTCTAAACAGTTTATATTTCTTGGTATATACAATCTTCAGAGGAAAACTACGAAATGTACACTGTGGATCCCATTTTATAGATGAGAAAACTGAGGCCCTAGTTAAGGACCCCAGGTCAGACAACTAATTGTTGGCAAAACCTGGATTATCTGACTGCAGAAGTCACTTCTTAAGTGACTAATCTATACTGCTACAATTCTAAAGGGGTTCTTAAATTTTAGCAGACCTTGTATTTTCCATGTACTGTTTGATGATAACGATGGTGGTGTTTATAACTACTATACACTGACTACCATACATCATGTCACCGTGTCTATGCAGTCTATGATTATGTCTTAAAATTCTCACAACAATTCTATTAGGTAGGTGTATACTTCTTGCTCTGTTGATGACAACAACAAAGTTTAGGGGCATTATGTAACTTTCTCAAGGTCACAGCTGGTAAGAGGCACTGTTAGGTCTAGATTGCATTTTGCCAAGGCCCAGACATTTTTATTAGGCTCTTTGAGGAGGCAGAATATTTAAAGGATTCTAATTAATGATTCTCCTTGTATTTTAGAACCATTAAGGTTTTTTTTTTCCTTTCCAGAATTAAATCAATAAAGGAATATAATTGTCAGTCAAAAATATGGATTGAGAAGCTCATTAAGATTCATATGGCTCATTAATGGATCAAATCCAGTTATCTCATAGAGAAGATGGAAAAATTCTCCATTTCTGAATAGTCTTTGGGATTACTTTCATTATTCACTTTAGGGCAACTATTAAGCTACCTTTCCACCAAATAGATTCAAGAAAAATTCACCGAGTACCTACTGTGTACCAGGCATTTTCATAAGCTTGGAGCTGTCAAAGATCATTGAGGTGGGTTTCTTAAGCTGTGAGTCTTCCCAGAGTCTTTGGCCTAATTGGTGGGATTTAAGTCCAGCAAGTTGAAAAGGACTTAGTAAAACTGAGAGACCTTCTGGGATCCAAGTTGGGAAACTGGCTGGTGACTGAAATGGATTTCTTTTTCAATGAAGAGATTCTTGAGAGATGAGGTCTCAGGCTGAGACTTTTGATAGTGGTTTCAAGTGGTTTCATTTGATGGTGGTTAATTATGCCAACAACTAACAGGTTAAATAAAGCCTGTTATCTGGGGAGAGTAAGCTTGCTGCTATCAGCAAAGGGACACCTAAACCTTTCCTCTTGTAGATACTCTTTCCCTTTATCAGATTAGCCACATTTCAAAGTCCTGTGCAAAGACCAGGACTGCCATCTTTTTTTTTTTTTTTTCATATTCCTCTTTAAAATTCTTTGTTTGATAACTTAATGACTTTGGAGTAGTTCAGCATGCTCCCAAAAGACATTTTAAGGACCCTCTGAAATCTTCACAGTATTGCAAGAATACAGCTTTAAAATCAGATTTTTTTAAATTTTCTTTTCCTCTTCTTTAACATGAAATATTAAGATATCATATGTCCCTGTGCTGATTATTGAGTAATGTGTATATAAAACTCCAGCTGCCAAATAGGAGAGCTTCAGTAAATTCTACTACCTAGAAACTGCCAAAGGTTTTTGAACAAGGATTTAATACACACCTTTTAAAACATGTCTTATTTTACTTTTTTGGCCACGCTGTGAGGCTTGTGGGATCTTAGTTCCTGATCAGGGATTGAACCCGCACCCTCTGGAGAAGAAGCACAAGGTCCTAACCAACCTCTGGACTGCCCCCAAATTCCCAAAAAATGTTTTAAAGAAAGTGAACTCTCATGGTGCCATATTTTTTTTTTTCCAAAATGAAATTTATATTAAATGTTTCAAGAAAACATATTTTCAATCTGGCCCAGTTCATTTGCCACCTAATCATGTAAATGAGGAAATAAGACTTTAGTAAGACCATTTCCTTTTTCTCTTATCTTCCTTGAATATCTGGAAGCTCCCTTCCCCTTATCCCCTCCCACTTTCCTGAGGAATCCCAGGTTGGGGAGGAGACAGGAGCTTCCGGTGGGAGGAGAGGAAGGACTATAAAATCCATTTCTTCTAGCCTTGGACTCCAGATCTTCTCTCTTTCCCTTTTGGAAGCAGCTTGGAAGGGTAAGTGTGGGAGAAAAGTAATTGGGAAAGTGAAGTAATTGGAAAGTGTGTGTTTCCCACCTAGAGATCCACAAGGGAGCCGGGGAGAGGAACGCTGCTTGCACCATTCTCTGGACCATAGGGAGAATGATTCTTGAGGATTCTTTCTGTCTATAGGTGTACTCAGAAAGAGTGTGATCTGGTCAGAGTGTCATCTGTGATTAAATCATTGAAACTCAAGGGAGCCTTAGGTGAACGAACAGGAAGCAAATTCAGTTACAATATGTGGACCACGCTTAAGGCTGATGAACAGGTCTTAGTGTTTTGAGAACAAGCAAATATTACTAGTCATTTGTATCTAGTTGTTCACATGAGTTCTATTCTTTGCCCTTTTCCCTTTTCACTTTGTATACTCTCCCTGAGCAATCTCTACTCTAAATACTGAATTGTATTTATATCTCTTCTCTGATTATAAAAATTTAAATATGTTAATTGTAAAAAAAAAAAATCAATGGGAAAAAAAATCTATCGTAAAAATTCGGTGCACTCCTACCACCCAGAGAAGACCACTTTTATTTCATGGGTAATGTTTTGTGACCTACTTTTTTCTGTCAATAATGTCATAAGCATTTTCCTGTTATTAAATATTCTTTACTGTATAATTTTAAAGGCCACAAAGTCTTCCATTATATAAATGATTATAACTTATTAGCCAGTGTCCAATTTTTATTTAGTTTGTATCCATTGTTTCCTGTTAAAAATGAGGCATACAGAGAGTTGGCATACCTTTCAAGTTTCTGTCATATAAATTTTAAGATGCAGAGTCATTGAATTAGGGGGCATGATTTTTAAAAATTTTGATAACAATTTTCTTGTCAGTTTACATTGCCATTGTTAATATATCAGGGCCATATTCCCCACCGGCTTCTAAGCATTATTACCTTTCTCTAATTTTTGCCAAACTATCAAACTAGGGGAGGGACCAGATGAAAGAATATCTCATTGTTAGAATCTAATTTGCCTGTTTCTGTAACTAGAGATATAATAACAGTTTGGGAATTTTTTGTTTATTAATTGTCTGTATTTCTTCTTCTATAGATTGTCTTCTCAGATTCTCTGCTTTTTCCCACATTGTGAAAGTATGTTTTCTAATTTTGAAGTTTTGAATTTTTATTTGGCCTTTTCAGGACCTTCAGCATCTGTTCTTCATATACACAAGGTTAAGTGAATGTTGACCTCCTACCTCCTTTTTCCTCTGGGTCCTTTTGTGATTTGTTCATTTACTTGGAATTTATTTTGGTGTATGAGGAATATGGGCTTCACCAGCGGCTCAGTGGTAAAGAATCCGCCTGCAACTCGGGTATGCAGGTTCAATCCCTAGGTGAGGAAGATCTTCTGGAGAAGGAAATGGCAACCCACTCCAGTATTCTTGCCTGGGATATCCTATGCAGAGGAGCCTGGAGGTCTATGGTCCCTAGGGTTGCAAAGAGTCAGATAGACTTAGTGACTAAACAACAGTGAAGGGATACAGGGAACTGACTTTTTTTTTTCCCCCTAAATAGCTGAGCATTTTTCTTTCATCTCAGTGGTTCCTGTTATCCTCACAGATTAAAAGCTTCCCCTTTAAAAAGAAAACAGTCTGTAAGGATCCAGAACTCATGCACGGTCAGGATTGTTAAAGCGGAAGAAGGCGGGTGGGTGGGAGGGAATGGGGCTTGAGAAAGGCAGTCAGTGAGGAGACTTCAATTTTATGAGAATTATTGTATCAATTACACTTTTTTTTTTTTAAAAAAAGATAAGTAGCAAAAGTGACAAATGTTTTCATTTGTAAAGTCTGGATATTTGGACCTAGAAGTATTTTCTATGTTTTTCTGGCACTCTGAAAAAATTTATGGGAACTGTATATTCCCTGGAGTCACCAGTAAATGGAGTCTGGCATCTTCTTAACAATTTTATTATTTCTTCTATAGTGGTTGCCCTTAAAATGTTCTTACTTCTTTTGAGTTGATTTTCCTCATTAATTTTCTTCTAGGACTTCATCCACTTTATTTCAGATGTTGAATTAATTAGCATATGGTTTAGAAGAATAATCTCTTTATACCTGTGACTATATCTTTCTGATTTCAAATTTTCATACTGTAATTGTCTTTTTATTTGATGAGATTAACTGAAGTGTCTTTGTGTTTCTGTTGTTTTAAGTTATTTTTTAAAAATTTCCAAGTAGTTGGAATTATTTTGTATATAATCATTATTTTTTATTGTTGTTTTGTACTGGTCAAAAGATGTAGTCAGTACAGTTTCTTTTTAGAATATTGAAAATTCTCTGTCATGATTTTTCCATATTTTTTGTGAGCATTTGATAAGACTGTTCATGTTTCTGCTTTAATTTTTACCTACTTGATCTGCCAAGGACTGAAAGAGGTGTGTTAAAGCTTCCTATCACAGTTGTGTTTATGCCAAATTCTTTTTGTACTTCTAGTAGTTTATGCTTTATGTCATTATTCTTAATATTAGTAATGGTACATGAAGATTCTTGCTTGACTACTACATATTTACAGTGTTTATTGAAAACAGCAGAAAATTGAGATAATTGTGTTCCATATGAGAGTCTATAGGGAGTTTAATCCACTGATATTTATTGTCATAATTGCTGCTTTGGACTTCTGTCATCTTATGTTTCCTGGCTTGTATGTTTTCTTGCCATATTGTAAATTTTCTATCTTTTTCTATATGTTGCATTTTTCATTGTGATAAAATATACATAACATAAAATTTACCATTTTAATCATTTCTAAGTGTACAGTTCTGTGGCATTAAGTACACTCACATTGTTGTACAACCATCACCTCCATCCATGTTGAGAAATTTTTCATCTTCCAAACTGAAACTCCATTTAATAAACACTAAACCTCCATTCTTTCTCTTCCCAGCCCCTGGGAACCGCTTTTCTGTTTCCTGACTCTGTGAATCTGACTGCTTTAGGTACTTCGTACAAGTGGACTTGTACAACATTTGTCCTTTTGTGACTAGCTTATCTCACTCATAATGTCTTCAAGCTTCATACACGTTGTTGCGTGTTATCAGAATTTCCTAAGGTTGTGTGCTATTCCATTGTTTATGTAGACTATATTTTGTTTATCCATTCATCTGTTGATGGACATTTGGATTGTTTCTCCCTTTTGGCTGTTGTGAATAATACTGCTGTGAACATGGGCATGCAATACCTGTCCAAGTCCCTGCTCTGATGCTTTTGAGTACAGTACCCACAAGTGAAATCACTGGGTCAGGTAGTTACTATAAGTTTAATTTGGGAGGAAATTAAATTTAAATTAAAATTTAGAAGTTAATTTAAAATTAAATTTGTGATACCATTTCTCATAGCCAGTGCACAGTTTTACATGTCCAGCAGCAATGTACAAGTGTTCCAATTTCTCTACATCCTCACCAACTTTTGTTATTTTCTGATTTTTTAAATTATAGTTGTCCTAAAGGGCGTGAAATGGTACTTTATCGTAGTTTTGATTTGTATTTTCCTAATGATTAGTGATGCTGAACATCTTTTCATGTGCTTATTGGCTATTTGTAGATCTTCTTTAGAGAAATGACAATTCAAGTCATTTGCCCATTTTTTTATTGAGTTTTTTTTTTGTTTCTGAGTTGCAGAAGCTCTTTATACCTACCTACTGTAAGATATATCCCATCCTTACTATCATTAAAAGCAATTGGCTCCTGGTGCCTTCCAATTTGTATCCCTCTGCAGGTTGTGACAAATGGATAATATCACCCCTTAGTTCCAGTGTGAATTAGAAAACAAACATATTTTTCATTGGTCAATTCAGTTGGCTTGAGGCTGAGAGTAGAGGAAGGTTTTTGATACATGGGCTTATTTTGTCATTTCACTGCACATCTATGGTCATCTAGTGCCTCCTAACTTAACATCTCTATTTTGTTGCCATCTTTCTGCCCTCAGAGGGATTTATTTCTAGATACAAATGTTATCATTTTATTCCCCAGTTTAAAAACTCTCAAGGGTTCCCCAGTACCTGCAGGACAAAGTTCAGACGTCTCCTCCTGTTAGGCCCAGCCATTGTCTGGACACTGACGACCTCTAGGGTTTCAGATCAGACCACTCTTCTTTCACCTGACTCCAGCAACAACAAATTCATTCCAGTTGCTTAAATACCTTAAGCCTACTTTCCTCTAAGTGTTATGCTAGACTCTGGGAAAACAAAGTCTTTCTAATAAATTCTAATTTTAAGGATCTTATAAGACTGGGTGAGGAGACAGAAGATTGTATCAGTGGTTTGCAGGAAGCATATAGAGAATGCTTTAGGGAAGTTGTTATGACTCCATGTTTTTTTGTTGAGATGTAATTCACATACCATAAAATCCACTCTTTTAAAATGTATGATTCACTTTTTTTTAAGCATATTCACAAGGTTATGTAACTATTGCCAGAAAATTTTTTCATCACTCCAAAAGAAACCTTATACCCATTGGCAGCTATTCCTCATTCCTACTTGTCCCCAGACACTGGCAATTACTAATCTCTTTTCTGTCTCCATGGACTTACTTATTACATATGCAATAATTACTTCATATAATTTGTGGCTCTTTGCATCCAATTTCTTTCATTTAGCATGTTTTCAACCTTTATTCATATTGTAGCACATATATATCAGCATTTCATTCCTTTTTTGTTACCAAATAATATTCCATGGTATAGAATCACTACTGTTATTTATTCATTCATCAGTCGGTAGACAATTAGGTCGTTTCTACTTTGGAGCTATTAGTAATGCTGCTATGAACATTCAGGTACAGATTATTGTATGGACATTTGTCTTGGGTATATACCTAGGAGTGCTGGATCATAAGATAACTCTCTAATTAACTTTTCGAGGTCCTGAAAAATTGTTTCCCAATGTGACTGCTCCATGTTACATTCCTACCAGCAGTTTTGAAAATTCTGACTTCCTACATCCTCCGAACATTTGTTCTTGTCTGTCATTTTGATTATAGCCCATCCTACTGAAAGTGAAGTGGCATCTCTTTATGTTTTTTTTTCTTTTTATCCTTTCTTTTAATTATGAAAATATGTTAACACATTTACAGGAGACTTGGAAAATAACAGAACAAAATTGCGTGTGTAGTTCAACTATATATTACAGTTGTCTGTTTTAAGTAGATAAATTGTTGTGGTTTTAATTTGCATTTTCCTAATGACTAATGGTATTGAATATCATTTCGTGTGCTTATTGACTTATTTGCATGTCTGTTTTGTTGATATGTGTATTCAGATCCTTTGCCCAGTTCTTAATTAACTGTCTTTTTATTGTTGAGTTTTAAGGCTTTTTGTAGACTTTGGATAACAAACTATCAGAAATATAAATTTGCAAATATATTCTCCCATTCTATGAGTTATCTTTTCACATTTTGATAGTGATCTTTAACACACAATAGTTTTTAATTTTTATGAAATCTAATTTATTCTTTAATTGCTTGTACTTTAGGTATCATGTCCAAGAAATAATTGCTGTTTCAAAGTAGATCAGAAAACATAAGTCCTACTTTGTTCTTATTTTTCAAGATTTCTTTGGCTGTTCTTTGTCCCTTATATTTGCATATATATTTCAGAATCAGCTTGTCAGTTTCTGCCCCAAAAGATAGCTGGAATTTTTGTAGGGACTGTACTGAATTTGTAGACCAGTTTGGGGAGTATTTCCATCTTAAGAACAGTAAGTCTTCCATTTAATGAACATGAAGTATTTTTCTGCCTACTTAAGTTTTATTTAATTTCTGTCAGTGTTTTTCTTTTAAATTTTAAGTGTATAAGTCTTAGGCTTTTTTGTTAAATTTGCTCATATTTTATTCTTTTTTAATGCTATTTTAAGTTGAATTATTTTCTTAATTTTATTTTCACATTGTTCATTTCCAAGTGTATGTTAATAAAACTGACTTAACTATTTAGTATACTGATTTTGATCTTATATCCATCAAGTTTGCTGAACTTGTTTATTAGCACCAACAGATTTGTGTGTGTGTGGATTCCTTATGATTTTTTTAATGTCATCTTCAGATAGAGATTGTTTTACTTAAACTCCCTCATAGGGTCCTTTTCACCTTTCAAGACTCAATCTAAATATTCCTTCTTCATTGAGTTTTTCCTTAACCTTCCAGGCAATATTGATGTTATTTACTTTAGCACAGTTAATGGTCTTGCTTGTCCTTACCACTGATGTACATACTATTGACCTGTATTACAATTAAGTGTCTGTGTTTCTCTCATCATTAAAACAGGCCCTTTCGTTTCCCTTCCATGAGTTTGGAACTCTTCAGTGTGGTGTTAT
This sequence comes from Cervus canadensis, assembly GCF_019320065.1. Classification (NCBI taxonomy): domain Eukaryota; kingdom Metazoa; phylum Chordata; class Mammalia; order Artiodactyla; family Cervidae; genus Cervus; species Cervus canadensis. Next base: position 26,247,483 of record NC_057387.1, on the reverse strand, counting down.
GTTCAATGTAAAGAAAAGTGTCCTCAGTGTCCTACAGTTTAATTTAAATGCACACAGCTACCCTCAGAGATTGTACTTAAGCCTTTAAAGTAGACAATACAAAATTCACTTATCAAGAGATGAAAACCAACTTATCAGTAGACCTCCAAATGGCAGACATATTTGTCAATTATGTGTTCTTCTATCCGCTTTACATAGCAGTGTTGACTTTTACTCAGTTCAGGGTTGCAAACTATATGAAGAATAATTACTCTGCCCTCAGCTTGTGTAGAAAAGCTATTATAATTCCCTCATAATTACAGCCATGGATTGCTCTATCTTTAACTGAGTCATCTCAAATACACTGAAATATTTTTAACAGATATTTTGGTTTAGGAAGCTTCTAGAAATAGTTCATCAAAAGGGGTTATGCTGCACTGGGCACCCAAGCTGAGGTTAAAACAACTGCAGACATAGTTGGCCTTTATGATATTACTTTCATTTTCTTTTTGGTAAGGACTGTGTGTGATTAATTTGTTGCCTAGTATCATTCAGCATTGCCTTTTATTTGAGATCATTTTAGTCTCATTTAATGACTGAGCTATAGTTGGAGTTAGCTGGGAAGCTGACGATTTATGTAGTCTTACCCTTAATTGGATATTGAAAAGGAAATCAGAATCTAAGCAATTTTTGGCACCAAGAGCCCAGAAGCCCTTGTATCTCTCCAGTGCTGGTGACTGGCTACTTGTTGTTGTAATAAGGCAAGAATTTATACTGAGAAACAAGATCATTATTTGAAATAAACCCACATCAGCTGAGGATAAAGGCTTATGCTTTACTTCTTGGTTGATAGTATTCTGGCTGCTTATGACTGATGGAGGTTGTCATGGTGATGAGAGAGCATGAATTGGGTGGTGGCTGGGATGGACATTGCAGTGTGGGAGAAGGGGGCTTAACCTACATATCCTTTGTAGGCCTTTGTTATAGCCTTCCTCTGAAGAGGGCTTGTAATATCATGTTGCCTCTCCTGATGCTGGAGTGTGAAATGAGGACAGTAAAAGTATCCTGTGGTTCTGCAAATCAGACTTGTCTCTGTGTTCACTCCATTATCCCATGAACCCAATGAGGCTTACATCGTGAGACAGAGACTTCGTAGTAAGAAAAATGTTACTGTTTATATGATAAAGCAAAATGTAAAAGAGTTATTTCAGTTGGTGCCAGTCATTTCGCACTTTGTTCTACCATTTTTTAAAATAAAATGTTTAATAATAAAGACTCCTTGCTGTCAAGGTATCAAACTTCATTCATTCTTTTCTATTTCTTGTTACTGTTTTCTCTGACTGGGTTCACCTTGATCACTTTTATTGAAGAAACATATGCCCAAAAGGCCAATTTTTATTTTCTCAACATTGATTGTAGATTATAAACTGCCATAAACATATGGTAAAAAGCTGTGTTTTCCTTGTCATTTTATTTCCTTAATCATGTTTCCAGAACAAATATTGTGGTTTCTGACTAGTGAAGCAGAGGAGTGGGGTCTGAGTGTTCCTTTTGGTGACAAAACCTCTGGCAGGCACTCTGAGTGGTTTTACGTTTCTCAGAGAGCGAGCTTTCTGTGGTCCTAGGATTGAAAAGTCCTAGGAACAGAGAAAAGATAAAGCTGTCCCCAGCTTCTAGTAGAGGTGGAGAGAGTGGCAGAAACATGACCCAGAAGAGTAAGAGACTCACCCTTCAGAAGACACTGGCTGAAAGGTTGTTGCCCTTCCTGGGGCAAGTAGTTGATTGACATCATGGAGGGAACAAAGGGTGGGGCCTCTCAGTGGCCTGGAGAGCCCTCGGGACCTCACTGAGTTCTTCAGCAGAGATAAACTGCTGTGCCATGGCTGCTGGAACGAAATACTGCAGGCTGGATGGCTTAACAATGAAATTTATCTTCTCATGGTCCTAGCGGTTAGAAGGCCAAGATCAAGGAGTCAGCAGGTTTGGTTTCTCTTGAGAGCTGTCCTTGGTCTGCAGGTGGCCACTTTCTCTGTCCTTACATGGCCTTGCCTTTGTTCACGTGCATCCTTGGTGTTTCTCCCTCTTTTCATAAGGCCACTAGTCAGATTGGATTAAGACCCACTCAAATGGCTTCATTTTAATTTCATTACTTCTTTAAAGGCCCTCATTCAAAATATAGTCACATTCTGAGATACTAGGGATTAGTAATTCAACATAGGTGTTTGGGGGGGCTGTAATGAAGTCCATAGTAAGAGGAGACAGTAAGCTCCACCATTGGGGGGAGAGAAGAAGGGAACAACCTACAAAATAAAAAAAAGACTTGTAATTGTCTTGGCAACTAAAGAACATCTAAGTATACTCAAAAGAGCTGAGACCTCTGGGGGTAGTTGGGAACTTTATCTCCACTTATCTTTCTCCCAGAGCAGCAGGAGGAGACAGCAGCAGTGGTCCTGGTAGGAAAAATGCTATTACTCGTGGGGAAACCAGGGTTAGCAACTTATCCAATCAGCCAGAGATCTGTAGAGCACTCAAGAGACACCTGAAAGGTAGAAGGCACAGTCTCAGACATCAGAGAGCACAAAATCTCGTTAAGGTGCAAGTAGGGACATGTGGAAAGTTCCTAAATTCAGAGAAATGATCCAAGCACTTACCAAGGTTGTTTTTGTTTGTTTTTTTGTGAGATCTCTGTGTGTGCCCAACCCTGGGCAAGGAATGGGAATTCACTGGGAGCCAAGCAGAGCTGGTCCCGACTGCTTGTGGCTCCCACTCTAGAGCGGGGAAAAGACATGCCCTGTGTCCACACATGTATGTGCTCTAAGTACACATCTCATCTCAAACTCTGATAAGGGCTCTGACAGCAAAGGACAGCGGGATAGGATTGAACGTGACAGAGGGAACACATTCTGATCCAACTGGAAGGAGTCCTGAGGAACTGATACGTAAGTTGAGCTCTTAAAGATAAGGAAGAGTTAGCCAGGCAGAGGATCAGAGGCGCATTCTTCCAGCAGGGAACACTGTGTGTGCTAAAGCCATAAGCAGAAGACAGCTTGGGAAAAAAAAAAAAGATAATGTAAAAGTTTTTTCTGATTATATAAACAATGACAATTTTTTCATAATTCATTCATTTATTATTTTTGGTTGCACTGGTACAATTGCACACAAGCTGTACATGGGCTTTCTCTAGTTGCAGAGAATGGGGGCTACTCTTGTGGTGTGCAGGCGTCTCATTGCGGTGGCTTCTCTAGGCGCCCGTGGGCTGCACTTGTTGTGGCTTGCAGGTTCTAGGGTGCAGTCTCAGTAGTTGTGGCATAGGGGCTTAGTTGCTTCCCAGACCAGGGATCCAACCCGTGTCCCCTGATTAGCAGACAGATTTCTATCCACTGTACCACTGGGGAAAACCCATGAAAATGTTTTTTACATTTAGAAAATGTTTTTTTTTAACCCAGAGATTTATAAATACTTACCTGAAATTTCACTTCCTTGAGATAATTGCTATGAGAATATATGCTGTTTTATATGGTGAAGAGCAACTGTAAGCTTCTTTTTCTTTTTTAAGCTTCTTCCTATCTTCCCTCTGCTTCCTCTCTCTGTCTCCCACTTATGAACCATTTGTACCCCATTTCTTACCTAATGTGTGTATATTTATGTATTTTTTTCATGTTGACATATATGCACCTTTTCCATGTGTTACTGTATGTTATATACATGCAGTGTGTGCTCATTCATGTCGTACTCTTTGTGACCCCATGGACTGTAGCCCGCCAGGCTCCTTTGTCCATGGGATTCTCCCGGCAAGAATACTGGAGTGGGCTGCCATGTCCTTCTCCAGGGGATCTTCCCAACTCAGGGATCAAACCTGGGTCTCCTGCATTGCAGGTAGATTCTTTACTGCTGAGCCACTGGGGAAATTATGTTATATATACTATATGTAATATATGACATGTAAGTATATTATATCTATATAGTGTATCTATAGACACTAAACATAAATGTAGTATAAAGATATAGATACACACACTCATATTGAGGCTCTTTGTCCTTGTTGTTAAAAAATGGCATTATGTTATGTATCCTTCTTGGAATCTTTGGTGATTTGTTATGGACGTCCCTCCAAGGTAACTACCAAATATAACTCAGTGACTCTCACCCTAACTTACACCAAGAGATTGATTTAATTGGTTTGGGGTGGGACTCCAGCAGCTATTTTTCAAAAGCTACTCAGATAATCCTGTGTGTAACCAGGGTTGAGAACTAATCCAAATCATTCTTTTAGTTACACACTATTATATGATATGTATGGTCTAGTTTTTAAAAAAATTTTATTGAAGTATAGTTGCTGTATAATACTATATAAGTTACAGGTGTACAATACAGTGATTCACAATTTTTAAAAGTCATACTCCATTTACAGTTATTATAAAATACTGGCTATTTTTCCATGTTGTACAATATATCCTTGTAGCTTATTTTATACCTAATAGTTTGTATCTCTTACTCCCCTAACCCTATATTGCGCCTTCTTCCTTCCCTCTCCCCACTGGTAACCACTGGTTTGTTTGCTGTGTTTGTGAATCTTCTTCTTTTTTGTTATATTCACTAGTTTGTTGTATTTTTTATATTCCACATATAGGTAATATTATACACCATTTGTATTTCTCTGGCTTGTTTCACTTAGCATCATACCCTCCACATCCACCCATGTTGCTGCAAATGGCAAAATTTTGTTCTTCTTAATGGTTAAGCAGTATTCTGTTTATATATTCACCACATCTTCTTTATCCATTCATCTGTTAATGGACACTCAGTTTGCTTCCATTGGATGGTCACATTTTATTCAACTATTCCAGCAATGATCGGCAATCTCTTTGTCCTTATTATAAATGATATTGTGATAAACATCCTTGTACTTATATTTTCTAGTATACTTGTAAAATGGGAAAAGTAATAGTATTTACCTTATTGGGTTGCCATGTTGATAAAATGGCTTATTATTTGTAAAACATTTTAAATAGTATCTGGCATATAAAATGTGTTTTGTATATGTTGGTTATTATTATTGATTGTATTGTTATTATTACTCGTATCTGGCATCCTTATATGTGATTACTTATTTCTTTGGATTAGATTCCCAAGGCTAAGGTAGCGAAGTAATGGCAATGGCAGTCAGGAGGAATGGGTGGATGGACTGAAGAGTTATTTTAGAGGCAGACAGGACTGAATGGAAGATTGAATATGGGAGGTGAGGGATAGAAGTTTAAAGATGACTTTAAATTTGGGATGATGCTGATGGCTTCTTTTTCTGATCTCCATAAAACTGGACAAAGAGCAGATTTGGGAGAAATATCAAGAATTTAGTGTGAAAAAAATGAAAATAATCATAAAGAAATATGATTATATAAAAGTCTGTGGCAATAAACTTGAAAATTTAGAGGCAATGGATGATTTTTGACTCAAACATAAACTGTTAACATTGACCCTAGAAGAGGTAAAAAAAAATTAAGCATATCAATAGCCCTGAGAGATGTTAAAAAATAGATTTCTCACTTTGACAAGGATCAAGCCAAAATGTTTTGGCAGCTGAGTTGTCTCTAAGCTTTGAAGAAAAGACATTTCTTACATTATTTAAGCCATACCATACTCTCAAAAAATATAAATGAATTGCAACATTGTTTGTTTCCAGGTAGAAACCTCAAAACAAAGGGAATGCCCAACAGAAGTAGAATAAATTATGACATGATTATCCAGCTGTTCAAACAGTGAATTCTGTCTTTAGCAGTAAACATGGCAGGGTGAGGGGATGGGAATAGCCACTCTGTACTGTTAGAGAATGAGATGCAGAGAAAGTGTATATAATATTATCTTATTTACTCATCAAGCCACGGAACTTTGTGAGGGGTGCTTCTTCCAGAAGATCTTTTTCACACAGGTATGGTCAGCTCACCAAGCGTTGGCCTTGGAGGACTGAGTCTATCCACCCTTTCTGCTTTGCACAGTGGTGTTGAAGCAGCCAGAATCGGCCCTGAGTGTGGTGACAGCAGTGAATCAGACACAATCTATGCCTGCAAGGCTACAGAGAGATGGATAACCCCACAGTGCAAAATAAGTCACTCTACAGAACAATTGCTCTTCCCCGGTGGCTCAGGTGGTAAAGAAACTGCCTGCAATGCGGGAGACCTGGGTTCGATCCCTGGGTTGGGAAGATCCCCTGGAGGAGGGCATGGCAACCCTGAGAGTTGGACGGTGAAGAAAGCTGAGCGCCGAAGAATTGATGCTTTTGAACTATGGTGTTGGGGAAGACCCTTGACAGTCCCTTGGACAGCAAGGAGATCCACCCAGTCCATCCTAAAGGAGATCAGTCCTGGGTGTTCATTGGAAGGACTGATGCTGAAGCTGAAACTCCAATACTTTGGCCATCTCATGTGAAGAGTTGACTCATTGGAAAAGACCCTAATGCTGGGAAGGATTGGGGGCAGGAGGAGAAGGGGACGACAGAGGATGAGATGGCTTGATGGCATCACCGACTCAATGGACATGGGTTTGGGTGAACTCTGGGAGTTGGTGATGGACAGGGAGGCCTGGCGTGCTGCGATTCATGGGGTCACAAAGAGTCAGACACGACTGAGTGACTGAACTGAACTGAGAGAACAATATCTATCTTATCAGTGCATGTTCAAAATCCTTCAAAGGCTCTCCATTGCCTACAAAGAAAAACCAAAATCCCCTAGGCTTGAATTCAGCCTCTTGTGTAATCTCTTCAAAGCACTCAGGCATCCGCCAGGTGTGCTGTTTGACCACGTTTCCTGGCTGCTTCTCTCTGCCTGTTCCCAGCTGTCATTCCTGGCTTAGGATGCCCCCTCCCATCAACCTCTCATTCCTCACCTCCTCGGTGTGCACTAAACCTTCCTTCCCATGCTTCCCTGCAGCAATTCCTGTCTGGGCCAGCTGGGATTTAACCCTTCAGTACAGGGCTGGTGGTACCACTCTTTATACTATGGCCGCCATTCTCTAACTTAACCTAAGAGAGAAACCTATGGAATCTATAGGATCTTTGCATTTGGGGCAGCCAGCATAGGACTTGTACAAAGCAAGAGGGCAATGAGTTTGGTCGTATTGCCTGTCTTTTAAAATTTCCCAGTGTACTTGCAAATATTATATGCTTCTCCTTGAAATTGTGTAGCTACCTTGAAAAGTTAGACGTGTACTGTGAAATGATTTATGGATCATTATGGCAGTTCTCTTACTGCCTCTGACCTACATATATTTTTGTTTCTTTTTTTGATTATTTATTTCCTGCCTCAGCATGATACAACTGGAAAAAAAAGCCAACATAGAAGTATATACTTTACAGTTGAGTGATAGTATTTTCCTACTTTTTAACATTTATAAGATTGATGTTTTCTAATTATGAAAACAATGTGAGCAAAACTGGAAAGCAAATATAAAAAGAAGCACCAAGAAGTGAGTTCATTTTGTTTTAAATAGCATTTGTATTATTTTTACCTTTTTTCTGATTATAAATAGCATATACTCATTGTAGTAAATGTATACAAACCAATTCACCAAAAGATATAAGCCTGTAATTGTTCCACCATCCCAGAATAACAGCCATTAATTTTCTTGCATATTTTCTCCACTTTCTCTTTCTTCGACATATTCTTAAAACTTTGTTGTTGCTAATTAGTCTCTAAGTCGTGTCTAACTCTTGGCAACCCCATGGACTGCAGCACGCCAGGCTCCTCTGTCCTCCATTATCTCCCAGAGTTTGCTCAAACTCATGTCCGTTAAGTTGTTGATGCTAGCTAACCATTTTATCTTCTGTTGCTTCTTCTCCTTTTGCCTTCAACCTTTCTTAGCATCAGGGTCTTTTCCAATGGGTCAGCTCTTCGCATCAGGTGGCCAAAGTATTGGAGCTTCAACTTCAGCATCAGTCCTTCCAATGAATATTCAGGGTTGATTTTCTTTAGGATTGACTGGTTTGATCTCCTTTAAATTCTTAAAAATTTATCTGTTTATTAAAATATATTTTCAGAAAGGCCACTAGCCACAGCAGTAATAGCACATTTACATATCCAGAATGACCTGCCTGATCTTTCACTCATAATATTAGATTTAATTATTTAAATCTGACTTGCTAGCCATTTTATTTTAAAATTTTAAATTATTATTAGCATTTTAATAATTAGCAGTATTTGAACTCTAATAATGAGAATTTGAAATGACACCATTGGATGTCTGGTCTCTGGTTCTACATGTAGAGCTTGGAAGTTGCCATTTGATCCTCACAACAACACAAAAGGCTGAACAGACTGAAAAGTCAACAACTGTCCTGGATTTGTAAGAGAGGAGGTAACACAAGGTAGCCACTGTCTCCAAAATTGAAGAGACAGACAAGCAAATACAGGGAGACACAGAGAAGAGATCTGGATGTAGAAACCATCAGAGAACCAGTACCAAGGCAGAGAAGCCTGCACTGTAGCTGATGGATTGCTGGAAGCTCAGTGCAGAAAGCTCCAGGGACTTGGTCATGGGGGGCCGCCACAATTTTGTGAGATTTACCTCTAGGTTGTCCACCAGATCCTCACAGTAAATATCAGGAGGGAGAAAAAAGCTTTTGTGCTTCCTGCAAGGGAGAAGAAAGGAACCATTTTTAAATACAGCAGATCAATGTATTCTTCTTTGCAAGGCCTATGCTCAGCAGAAACTGGTCAACCAAGACCTAGTCTGCTGCTATATTGTCAGGCCTGGGAGAAGGGAAGTACCAACTCTAGTTAGTAGTAACCTCTAGCCTTCTACAAGGGAGAAGGAGAATAGCCAACTCCAGCCCACTCAGCCATCCTGTCCCAATTCAGGAGAGAGAAAAAAAGGAAGGCTGAGAAGCACTAGTGAAGTCTATGGTCCAAAAGCACAGGCTTGCTAAAGACTGATCTTTTAGTCATGGGACTGGGCTTCTTAGGTGGCGCTAGTGGTAAAGAACCCGCCTGCCAATGTAGGAGACTCGGGTTCCATCCCTGAGTTGGGAAGATCTCTTGGAGGAAAGCATGGCAACCCACTCCAGTATTCTTGCCTGGAGATTTCCATGGTTGGAGGAGCCTGGCGGACTACCTGGCAGTCCATAGGGTCGCAAAGAGTCGTCATGACTGAAGTGACTTAGCACAGCGCAGCACAATCACAGGACTAGAATTCCGCCCCACCCCTCCGCCCCTGCATTACGTGGTGCAGTGGGCAAGAATCCACCTCCCAGTGCTGGAGATGCAAGAGACAGGGGTTCAATTTACATCACTTCCTTACACCCAGTACATTATGACTGACAAGAAAAAATGACATATGAAAAAGCATATGTCTTTCGTATGTCAAGACATATGAAAGACATAAGAAAAGACAAGAAACAATTTGAATTGGACATGGCAGAGATGTTGGAATTTTCAGGTAGGGAATTTAAAACAACAATGATTAATATTCTAAGGGAGTTCCCTGGTGGTCTAGTGGCTAAGACACCAGGCTCCCAATACAGGGGACCTGGGCATGATTGCTGGTCAGGGAACTAGATCCCATTTGCTGCAACTAAGACTGACACAGTCAAATGTATAAATAAATATTTTAAAAATATGCTAAGGTTCTATTGGGTAAAATAGCATCTAATAACAGGTAATGTAAGCAGAAAGATGGAAATCCTTAAAAAAAAAAAGAAGTGCTAGAGATTAAAAAAACCACAGAAACAGGAATGAAAATGCCATTAATGGACTTATTAGTAGACTGGACATGACTGTGGGGAAAAAAACTCTCTGAGCTAGAGGCTATTTCAATAGAAACCTCCAAAACTGAAAAATAAATACAACAAAGCCTGTAAAAAACAAACACTTAAGGACTGTGGGAAAACTACAAAAGGTGTAAAATACACATAATGAGTATATCAGAAGGAAAAGGGAGAAACAATAAATATTTGAAACAATAATGACTGGGAATTCCCCCTCAATAAATTGTAAATACCACAACCACAGATCAGGAAGCTCAGAGAATACCAAGCATAATAAGTGCCATAAAAACCACACTGAGGCATATCATATTCAAATTATAGAAAATCAAGGATAAGGAAAAAATATCAAAAGAAAGAAAATACACCTATCTATATGGAAACATCGGAGAAGGCAATGGCACCCCACTCCAGTACTCTTGCCTGGAAAATCCCATGGACGGAGGAGCCTGGTAGGCTGCAGTCCATGGGGTCGCTGAGAGTCGGACATGACTTAGCGACTTCACTTTCATTTTTCACTTTCATGCATTGGAGAAGGAAATGGCCACCCACTCCAGTGTTCTTGCCTGGAGAATCTCAGGGATGGGGGAGCCTGGCAGGCTACAGTTCATGGGGTTGCAAAGAGTCGGACATGACTGAGCAACTAAATGCACATAAGGAAACAAAAGAAAAGAATTATATCTGATTTCTTAGAAATGATGCAAGTAATAAAAGGGTGGTGCAAAATATTTGGAGAAGGAAATGGCAACCGGCTCCAGTGTTCTTGCCTGGAGAGTCCCAGGGATGGGGGAACCTGGTGGGCTGCCGTCTATGGGGTTGCACAGGGTTGGACACGACTGAAGTGACTTAGCAGCAGGAGCGAAATATTTAAAGTGTTGCAAGAATAAAAACCACCAACATAGTATTCTGTAACCTATGAAATTATTCTTCAGAAATGAAAGAGAAAGAAAGACTTTCTTGAGCAAATAAAAATTGAGAGAATATGTTGTCATTAGATTTGCCTTGTAAGAAATGTTGAAGTTCTCTAGAGTAGGAAAATAAGTCAGAAGCTTGCACCTATATAAAGAAAAGAAGAGCATTGTAGAAGGAATATATGAAGTAAAATAAAAAAATTTTTTAATTAATTGATTGAACAAAACAGTTTGTTCAAAATAATAATGGCAAGAATGAATTTGATTATGTATATTTCTGTATATTACATGTGTGTCTAACTATAATAAATTTATATATACACACATTTATGTTTGCTTATACATAAATAAAATTAATGATAACAATAATATAAGGGATGGAAGGAGTAAGGAATTAGGATTATTTTGTTATTATAAGGTACTCACACCATCTGTGAAGTGGTATAGTGTTCTCTGAGAACAGACTTGGGTTAGTTATATATTGCAAACTCTAGATCAACTGCTGAAAATTTTTTAAAAATAAGTTAACTAATTAAATGACATTCTAAGAAAGGATAGAAAATGATATCATATAAAATGCTCAACTAAAACCCCCAAAGGCAAAAATAAAGAGTGGAAGACAAAACAGCCACAAAGAATAAGAGCAACAAATAGAAAACTGTCACAAACATGATAGATATAATCCAACTATATCAATAATCACTTTGAATGTCAATTGTCTAAGTTCACCAATTAAAAGCCATAGATTGTCAGAGTGGATCAAAAACTAAGGTCCAAGGCCCAACTATATGTTATCTATAAGAAACACACTTTTGGTATAAAGATAAAGGGGAAATAAATGAAGAAAATACTCCATGAAAAGCAAAAGTGAAAGTCACTCAGTCATGTCTGACTCTTTGCGACCTCATGGACTATACAGTCCATGGAATTCTCCAGGCCAGAATACTGGAGTGGGTAGCGTTTCCCTTCTCCAGGGGATCTTCCCAACCCAGGGATTGAACCCAGGTCTCCCACATTGCAGGCAGATTCTTTATCAACTGGAAAGCCATGCTAACTCATAGAAAGAAAGCAGAGGTAATTATATAAATTTCAGACAGCAGACTTCAAAGCAAAGAAAGTTATCAAGGATAAAGAAGGACATTACATAATGATAAAGGAGTCAATACTCCAAGAAAACAGAGCAATTTTTAACATGTATGCACTTAACAACGTAGTATCAAATTACATGAGCAAAAACCAGTAGAATTGCAAGGAGAAATAGATAACACCATTATCATAGTTGAAGACATCAATAACCCTCTATCAGAAATGAACAGACCCAGCAAACAGAAAATCAGTAAAGACATAGTTGAACTCAACAACACCATCAATACGAGGTATAATTACCAGAAAAGAGGGAAGTGAAGGGAGTTAAATAGATGAAGGGAATTAAGAGTTACAAAACTCCAGTTATATAATAAGTTACAGGGAAATATCAATAACCTCAGATACACAGATGACACCACCCTTATGGCAGAAAGCAAAGAAGAACTAAAGAGCCTCTTGATGACAGTGAAAGAGGAGAGTGATAAAGTTGGCTTAAAACTCAACATTCAGAAAACTAAGATCATGGCATCCGGTCCCAACACTTCATGGCAAATAGATGAGGAAACAATGGAAACAGTGAGAGAGTATTTTTGGGGCCTCCAAAATCACTGCAGATGGTGACTTCAGCCCTGAAATTAAAGGATGCTTGCTCCTTGGAAGAAAAGCTATGACCAACCTTGACAGCATATTAAAAAGCAGAGACACTACTTTGCCAACAAAGGTCCATCTAGTCAAGGCTATGGTTTTTTCCAGTAGTCGTGTATGGATGTGAGAGTTGGACTATTAAAAAGTTGAGCACCAAAGAATTGATGCTTTTGAACTGTGGTGTTGGAGAAGACTCTTGAGAGTCCCTTGGACTGCAAGGAGATCCAACCAGTCTATCCTAAAGGAAATCAGTCCTGAATATTCATTGGAAAGACTGATGCTGAAACTGAAACTCTAATACTTTGGCCACCTGTTGTGGAGAACTGACTCACTTAGAAAAGACCCTGATGCTGGGAAAGATTGAAGGCGGGAGGAGAAGGGAGTGACAGAGGATGAGATGGTTGGATGGCATCATTGGCTTGATGGACATGAGTTTGAGTAAGCTCCGGGATTTGGTGATGGACAGGGAAGCCTGGCATGCTGCAATCCATGGGGTCGCAAAGAATTGGACACAACTGAGTGACTGAACTGAACTGATATGACATTCTGGAAAGGGCAAAACTATGGAGACAGCAAAAAAAAAAAAAAAAAAAAAAAGAGTAATTACCAGGAGTTAGGGGAAGGGTGATGGAGGAGGGATGAAGAGACAGAACACAGACTATTTTTAAGATAGTGAAAATACTTTGTACAATATTGCAATGATGTATACATTTGTCCAAACCCATAAACGTACAAAATGTCAACCATAATGTAAACTGGGACTTGGGTGACAAGGACATGGCAGTGAATGTCCACCAGCTGTGACAAATGTCCCTCTCTGGTAGCAGATGTTGATAATGAGGGAGGCTATGCACGTGTCAGGGGAGGGAATATATGGGAAATCTTTACCTTTCTCTCAGTTTTTCTGTGAACCTAAAATTGCTCTAAAAAGATTTTTTTAAGGACACTGTTTTGTTTCACAATACTTATATTTTCCAATAAAATAACAGAAAATATTATCTATGAGGACCCTAGTAACTTGATTATGTTTTCATTATAATCAATATCCTTGGGTTTCTTTATTTTAAAAATTATCTATAGTAACACTTTTTTTTCTATTGAAAAGTTCTAGGATTTTAACATATATACAGATTCATGAAAACCCCGCCAAAATCAGAACACAGAACAGACCATCCCTAAAAGCTCTGTCATAGCATCTGTTGATAGTCATGCCCTCACCTCACCTCAAACCCCTGGCAAACACTAATTTGTTTTCCACCAGTATAACCTGATCTTTTTTCAAGAATTTTTGAGAATGCCAAATTAATGAAAAGTGAAAGTGTTAGTAGCTCAGTCGTGTCTGACTCTTTGCCACCCCAGAGACTGTAGCCTGCCAGGTTCCTCTGTCCATTGGGATTCTCCAGGCAACAATACTGAAGTGGGTAGCCATTCCCTTCTCTAAGAGATCTTCCAAGGAATCTTCCTAGGGATTGAACCCAGGTCTCCTGCATTGCAGGAAGCTAAATTAAAGGAATCATACAATGTGTAAATTTTGAAATTGGGTTTTCTCACTCAGCACAGTGTATTTAAGATTGATCCAAGTTGTGGGTATCAATAGTTTGTTCCTTTTTATTGTTGTATATTATTCTATGGTATGGATGTACCACAGTTGATCAATTCACCTCTTGAAAAGCTTTGGGGTAGGGTCCACATTTTGGCTAACACAAATAACAGTGCTGTGAATATTCATGTACATGTTTTTGTGTAAACCAAGTTTTCATTTCTCTAGGATATATACCTAGGAGTGGAATTGCTGGGGGTCAAATATGTATTTACAACTTCATAAGAAATTACCCAACCAATTTCCATTCCCATCAGAAATGTATGAGACTTTCAGTTGCTTCAAATACTTGTCAGCGTTAGGTATTGACAGCACTTTTTCATTTTAGTTGTTCAAATAAGTATGTAAATAATTATATCTATTCGTGTTTTTAATTTACATTTATCCAGTGCTTTATGATACTGTCTTTTTCACATTTTTATTTGCCATCTTTATACCCTCTTTGTTAAATGTCTACTCAAGTCCTTTACTTTTCCTTAGGTTGTGTTGTTCTCTTATCATTGGATTTGAGAGTGCTTTACATGTTGTGGATACAAGTCCTTTGTTAGGTCTGTAGTTTTCAAATATATCCTTCTAGTCCATATCTTGTCTCTTCATTCTCATGACAATATCTTTGGAAGAACAAAAGGAAATTTATGAAGTCTAATTTATCAATTTTTTTACATAGATAATCTATTTGGTGTCATTCCTAAGAACTCTTGGCCTAACTCCAGATCACAAGGATTTAGTTTATGCTTTTCATTTAGACCTACGATCCATTTTGAGTTAGTCTTTATGTAAGGTATGAACTTTATATCAAGGCTTATTTCTTTTCCTTCCTATCAATGACCAACTGGTCAAACACACATTAGTGAAAAGAAATATCTTCCCTCCACTGAACTGTGTTTACATTTTTATCAAAGATCAAATGACTATGTTTGTGTGAGTCAGTTTCCGGAATTTCTATTTTGTTCTATTGATCTCTATGTCTTTATCTTCTGTTTGGGTTTCCTTTAACTAAAAACAGACAAACTTGTCATGTGTCATGAGCAAAGAGGCTCGGAGGAAAAGCAGTCCCCTGTGTACCCAAGAATTAGGAATAATTAATTTCTCCCGTCATCTGTTTCCTGCCACTTCGTCACTTAGGTATCACAGAAACTGAGGTGAACCAGTTAGTTTCATGGGTTAGCAAATTAATGAAACCAAATGTCTTCTTCCTTAAAGTTTTTCTCCACTCCTAGTGTTTTTCTGGTGATGTCAACTGAAAGATATGCCAGCCTCGTATGACTTTGAGCAGAGGCAAGGGAGTAGCACCCTGACTTAAGGAAAAGTTTCAGATGAAAATATAACTCTGTTTACCAGGTAGAGAGGTATGAACGTGGAAATACCTTACTATTTAACTTGAAAATACACAATATCATCCAAGTCATAGTGAGAGTTTTATTACATCAACAGCTGGTCTCTGTTCAAAATAAGTTTCTGGATTGCCTTTCAACACTGGGCCTTTTGAATGAGAAAGAGTCAGAATGACATCCCAGTGTACAGATACATAAATGGATGGACACACAGACAGATGGACACAGGCCCAGACAGTTTCCTTTTCCTTCCTGTAGCCCAATCTGGGATCACTGAGTATATACTATTTTGTAACAGGTATATAGTATATATATAGTATATAGTATACCACTGAGTATATACTATTTTGTAACAGGTCATCATTGCTGTTTTATGCATCTCAAAGTTATTTTATTTATTAGAATGGTCACTTTAGCATTTAATGCAACAAAATATTCACCACTAGGTATCGAGGGTCAGTTATGTGTTAGGTACTGGGCTACCCAGGTGACACAGAACAGAGTCCCTGCCTGGCTGTTCATTGTTGGGAGCTTCCTAACAGCTTAAACAATTATCTCTATTTGGTCCTCTGAGCTGTCATGTTTGAGTCACCCCAGGATTAAAAGAACTCTTTGAAAGAATAAGTCAGAATTTGTAACCTTGGTGAACTTTAACAGATTTGTATATTTAAGATTGATTTGGATCAAGCCAACCCTTTCACTTTTGGGTATGAAAGTCCTGGCCACTGAGGCTAAATCTGTAGCAAACAGCTTTGCTGGTGAACCAGGTGATATGATCCTCCCAGGGCTTCTCATATTGATGGTGTAGGGTTCAAATACCTTGTTAAACTGCCTTTAAAGGATGACTTCTTGGTCGTCACACCTGAAATTGAGCCAACACTGGTCTACATGTTCATTCTTGCATTTGATGTGAGTCATGGGAAATGAGGATATTTGTTTCCTGAAGAAGGAGGAGAATCTGAGTCCTCAATGAGTCCCTCTCAGTGACACAGCACAATGCCTCAGGCAGTCTGTTGTTCAATAAATATTTGCTGATCCCATATCCAATTAGCCAGAGATCTCTATCAACCAAAAAAGCTTGTCTTTGCCAACCTCTCAGAGAGTCTGTGTTTGTGGATCTGCCCTGTATTTCAGAACCTTTGCCCGTAAGGAACCATATCACAAAGCAGGCAACTGGCTGTGTTTACATAACTCTCTATTTCCTGGGTACAGCATCCAGGTAAAATTGGAGTCTAATAAGCCACCCTGTACGTGCTCCTTCTTCCTCCAATCTTCTTACTTGGCCCTGTTCATTGCTTTCACTGCTCACTTCAGGCCGGTGTCACTGGACCCTAGCGTGAGGGAAGAATGCTACTTTCAGCTGTAGGACTGAAGCAATCGCAGTAGGTAGGACCACCTCAAGCACAAAAGGATGAAAGTTTGTGCATCTGATGACAGGCATCTGGAGTAACCTTAGACTAGTAGGAAAGGCCCCACCAGAGGAAAGGGATTCCCATGTTAATAATTACAGTGAAGCAGCAGAAAGGAAACAGCAAAAACACCTGGGAAAAGCAGGATGACATTGGTGAAGTTGAAAATGAATTGGAAAGAGAACTCAGAATTGCAAGAAGCTCAGAGGGAGAGGCTCTTGTTCCTCCTGTGAAAAACCAATAGTTTGGAGGAACTAGCCAATGGTAAGAGAAGGCAAAGGAAGAAGATTCAGAAATATTTGGGAGCACTTGCCATCAAAAGCAGGAGATTTAAAATTACAAATAGAAGAAAATGAAAAATCGAGGCAGTATTGAGGAGTGGTGGCTTTACCAGATGTATTAATATTAATATATCAGCGTATAGGTTCCCTCCCAGGACTTCCCAGGTGGCCCGAATGGTAAAGATACTGCCTGCCAATACAGGAGACTGAGAGACAACTGTTCCAACCCTGGGTCGGGAAGATCCCCTGGAGGAGGGCATGGCAACCCACTCCAGTATTCATGCCTGGAGAATCCCATGGACAGAAGAATCTGGTGGGCTACAGTTGGTGGGGTCACAAAGAGTTGGACCCGACTGAATAGACTTAGCATGCACGCACACCCACAGGTTCCCAGAGGTGAGCTGTAGGGGCTGGACAGAACACTGGGATTGGTGAGGTGGGTGGAGCACCTGCCGGGCCGCCCGAGCTCTGGTGTGGCTTTCAGATGATGCCACGTTCAGGAAATATATGCAAATGCTGTGGTTACAGAACACAGTGGCCCAGGCGCCCAGTGTGGCTGCCCAGCACTCAGAGACAGCTCTCAGAGGTGGGTTTGGAAAGACACTCGCCTTTGGAACCCTGCTCCGAATAGAGCTGAGCTCCCAGAAGCACTGTAATTTCTTTAGATCATCCAATAGCTGACTCTGATGTTTACCGAGTTCAGAGATCAAGCCATTTCGATTTTTTTTTTTTTTTCTGTAATAAAACTAGCCTCAGCCAGCCAGATTGGGAATTTGCTGCCTGAGCTGTTTTCCAACATGGTTTTGCTGGCAAAATCAGATGTGAGTGTTTCCTCAACTCCTGAGGGACCTGTTTACACTGTCTGTATTTTTACTGCTAGCTTTCCGGGGGGAAGGCCAGCAGGTGAACAGAAGGATTCTTGTCCTGCCGTTCCTGGGTGCGTTTGTGTGTGTGTACCTCTGTGTTTGTGTCTGTGTGTGTCCACACCTGTGTGTGTGCGTTTCCACGTGCAAATTGTTGTGTCTTGATCACTTATTTGTAGACATAATGACGGGTGCCGCTGGTTGTTTGGCAGTTTCCTATTTGTTTATTGTAAAGAAGGTAGATTCATCTGCAGGATTTTCTGGATGGGGGAGCAAGGAAACTATTTACTGTCAACAGGATTAGAACAAGGAGATATAAGATACTGAGCTCACAGATGCATCTAGTGTCAGGATAAGAGCATAAACAAGTGGGAAGGAGCCACCTACAGGCATTTCTATCTTGAATGGAAGTTTTGAGTATTTGAGTGGAAAATACAACTTGGAAAATTGCCCTTCGGTCAAAGCATATGTCAGTAGAGCTGAATAGAGTAAAATTAGGTTGGACTCCAGTTCAATTTCATCAACTCTCCTTCAATTCTTTTCTGATTTTTGTATCCCCAAAGATAAAAGACGGATGCTCACAGTTTGGAAATAAGAACTTGAATGAAGAGTTGAGAAGGTAAGTCTCTGGTCCACACACACGTTCCCAGAGAAATTCAGGCCCCAGAGATTAACATCACTGGGAAAGCCACGCACAAGCGCCGTCTCCACTGACAGACAAACCGAGACGCCGCCGTTCTGCTCAGAATTGACCAGGAAGCCGTGAAATCTCGGATGGAAGGCTACTTAGAAGACTGCCTGCTGAATAAGGTAAGGACAAATACCAGTCTCTCCCACATGCTCTCTCCCACTCCTCCTACCCCACCAACCTTGATGCAGAAAGGATTTCAGGCTGTTTCCAAAGACATAGAAAATGCCCCAAGACCATCACCCATAAGAGTGTTCAGGGATTTACCATATTTCAGCCCTGTCTTTGAGATTCCAGTGCAAGAGGTATGTTGGGTATATAATGTGGAATACAGAGTTACAGCTTGGCTGGAACTCCAGCTCCTCACTGATGCCTGGGTGCGTGCAGGTATGCTAAATCACTTCAGTGGTGTCTCCCTCTGCGACCCCATGGACTACAGCCCTCCAGGCTCCTCTTTCCATGGGATTCTCCAGGCAAGAATACTGGAGTGGGTTGCCATGCCCTCCTCCAGGGGATCTTCCCAGCCCAGAGATGGAACCCTGTCTCTTAGTCTCCTGTATCGGCAGACAGGTTCTTTACCACTAGCGCCACCTGGGAAGCCTGATGTCTGGGTGGTCATAAGCAAAGCACTTAACCTGTCTAAGCCTCAGATTTTTCTCTGTAAAATGGGAGTGATAATAGGATCTTAGTGGGGGGCTTTGAAAAAGAGTAAATAAGACAGCTTTTTGAAAACTATAAAACTGCTAGATTACAATATAAAGGTGATGGATAGGGAACCTGGCGTGCTATAGTCCATGGGGTCTCAAAGTCAGACACTGCTGAGCAACTGAATGAATTGACTATATTTTTAGTACACATGGATTAACAACCAATTTAATGTCTTCTCTGTAGAGTCATAGGCTCTTAGGATATTAGAACTTGAAGAAACCATAAATATTATCTAATTTAAACCTTTCTGTTTACAGATGAAGCTGCTAAGACAGCACCACCCTTTAAACTAAAACATTAAGAGTTAGAGATTAGTCTAGTGTTTTCATGCCTTTATAAGTTAACAAAGTATAATTTATTATTATAGTGACAAATCAAGTTGATTTCTTAGCCAAATCCATTAAGAGAGATAAATAGGGAAAACTTATGATAATAAAAATTACAGCAAACAAAGTGATTTCTCCCTTTGGAGAAAGTGTGTAACCTGGCATTTCCCCATAGTCCTGTGTTTTCTGAAAGAAAAAAGTTCAAATATTTTAGCCTGGCATTCAAATAATACTTTATCTTTCTACCCTCTGCTTCCCTGCATCTTCAATCACAGAAATTCTAAACAAAAGCTCTCTGTGTTGACTCCAGCCTGTGCATGTGTTTTCTTTGGCCCACAGAGAATTTTTCAAATTTTTCAATTTTGTGACAAGCATTTCCAAATAGTGAGATTTTGCATAGAAATCCAGATTTCCTTCCTCTCTGGAATAAAAAAAAAAAAATCAGAGTATCTGTGGCATAACTTTTCTAGTCAGTGCAATGCAGGTGTTGAAACTAGGTCCTAGTTTCTTGTCTGGCAGCCATGGACTGGAGTTGAGTGTCTGTCCCACTGGAGGCTGTGGCACTGCTGAGTCTGACAGTCCCTCTCCCCAGTCTTCCCTCTCCTGCGTGTGTCCACTGTTCTGCCCCTACAGGTGGTTGGGTCTGACAGTCCTGTCCTGTAAGAACTGTGCCCTGAAAAGGTCTCAGGCTGAAGCTCTCCCTCCACCACTCAGGGAGACATCCCCCTCTTTTTCATTTTTCTGGCTCATACTCATCCTTCAAACTCAGCTCTGAGTCCACCTTCTCATGAAGGATTAACCTGACACCCCAACACAAAGCATTTTGCCTTTCTATGACTTCCCATCATAATCATCACTGATAATATTTATTTAATTGTATCTTAGTTCCTGACACCTTTCCTATTGTTATCTTGGTGGTGACTTAACTATATCATTTTATTCTGGATAAGTTTCCAGAAGGAAGAGCAGTGCCTTGGATATCTTTGTTCCCTCTTGACATTCACATAGGATCATTGCATGTATGTAGTTAGAAGTATCTTCAGGCCTCATTGAAGATAATGTGAGATGAGTGTTAAAGGTGCTGGCAGGTTGAGGCCCTACAGTGTCATTTAAGCAACAACCATATGATACATGCATATGACCTTCATTTTTATAGAAAGGAGCAGAGGCTCGTGTGAATTAAACGTATCCAAAGTCACAGAGTTAATGAAGGTGCTGAGGTTTCACCCTACTCTGTTATGTTCCAAATTACATTTCCTCTGCTAAACCCTCTATATCACCATAAACACACACAACACAAAACACAGCGCTGAAAACACAGATCCGGGTATGGCCTGCTCAGTGTGAGAGACGTTTTGTGTCTGGGTGTCTTTAAGGGTGGCCCTGTCTCACCTGCAGATTTTGCACATAAGCCCAAAGCTAAAAGGAGGATGTTCCCCCATGCAGACAGGCAAATGTTTAACATCACAAGTGCTACATAGAGATTTGAACAGGGTGCTGGAGGGGAAGAGAGCACTGTGAGCTCTGATGGAAGAGGTTTTTCACAGAGTCAAGACAAAGTCTTAGCAGCACATGCTTAATGAGTCGAGTTTTAACAAGCGGAGAGGACTTCCAGCTCAGGAAACCCCATTCAAGCAGTTAGCATGGGTTTCATTCCCAGTCGCCTTGTCCTTGCGGAGGCAGAGTGGTGCAGTGGTTGTGAACAAGGGCACTGCCTGGGGATGGATTCCTGTGACTTGCCGACTCCCAGGCCTTGGGTAAATTACTTACACTTTCTGAACTTGTTTTCTCCTCTGTAAAATGAGGATTACCAGAGCGTCTACCTTAAAGGATTATCCAGAGGCTCTAAGGATCTATATGTGTATGTGTGTGTGTTAGTTACTCAGATGTGTCCAACTCTGTGACTCCATGGACTGAGGCCCTCCAGACTCCTTTGTCCCTGGGACTTCCCAGGCAAGAATACTGGTGTCGGTTGCCGGTTCCTCCTCTAGGGGATCTTCCTGACCCAGGGATCCAACCTGGGTCTCTTGCACTGCAGGCAGATTCTTTATGTCTGAGCCACCAGGGAAGCCTCAAAGGAGCTAAGCCTTATAAAGTATCTTTCACTGCAAAGCCTCACCAGCCTCGCCTCTGCAGGGCTGCTGTTATTCTGGCTTCTGCTATATATATGAATTGCAAATATCCTGTGGGGTCCAAGCATTTGGGTCATGGAAGAATTAGTCTAAAAAGATAGGGAATGTGATGTCTTCTCTGTATGGATCACTGTATTTAAGTCTCCAGTCCTTTAAATTATTAACCCCTGAAAGATAGAAACAGTGTCTGTCCCATGACCACCACTATTTTTTTTTTTTTTTATTCTGAGAGTTCGTTGTGGCGCACAGGCTTCTCCAGGTGTGGCACATGAGTTTCGTTGCCCTGAAACTTATGGAATCTTAGTTTCCTGACCAGGAATTGAACCCACATCCACTGCATCGGAAGGCAGATTCTTAATCACTGGACCACCAGGGGAGTCCCACAGCACCACTTTTTTAAACTGATTATTGGAGCTAAGGCAATTCCAGAATTTAAAGTCTGACTTCCTGTTGTTTAGAAAGAAGTTCTCAGCCTTTTTTCACCAACGGCACTCATTGTGGATGACATTTGCCCTGGCCACTTGCTCATGGGTGTGGCCAGCCCTGTGGCATTCCTGTCACGCTATTTCTTACACCCCCTACCTCCTTCAGGAAAGTATACGGGAATACAAGTGAGTCAGATTGATGTTATTTTAAGGAATACACTTGAATTGGCAATAATTTATATTTGAAACAGTAAATTGTTCACAGATTTGAGCTATTAATAGTAGCAAATGATGTGGGACAACAACAGGCCTGACGTTGCACCTGGGGAGGTGGACACTCATGTGGGCATGTAGACATACCCTGGAGGGCAGGAGACCTACAGAAAATGGATGGCCAAATCTTGAAAGTGCCAACAGTCTCTGAGGACTGCTTCTGTGTAAACTTTGCTTAGAGTGATTGAATCTGCATGCTAATGAGTGTGGCATAACTTTTCCAGTCAGTGCAATGCAGGGGTTGAACTAGATAATCTAACTACATAGATCTAGCATCTTGGTCCTGGTTAAATTATTATAATTCATTTTTGTTTTTGCTCTGTCGCACCCACCAATGCTCTCTTTAGAAAAAAAAAAAAAAGGTTTCTCTTTAGGAAAAAAAAAAAGTTTCTCTTTAGAAAGAGAAACACACCTTTGTGCATTGACCTAATCAGCAGAGAAAGTGAATGAAACTTAAACAGGCACCCAGGGTCAAATTTGGATTGAATAGGGGAATTCCCTGGCAGTTCAGTAGTTTGGACTTGGCGCTTTCACTGCTGAAGGTCAATCCCTGGTCAGGGAAATCCCGCAAGCTGTGTGGTGCACAAAGGGGAAAAAAAAGTTTGGACTGAATGAGCTTTGATCCATCTTCAGTTTGCTTCAAAGCTTTGCCATGAAATAAATGTAATGACAAGGCTGCATCAAGGTTGCAGTTGGTGTCTTAGCTTTCTTCCTGAAGTTTGAGAGTCAACAAAGGGATTCTGAGGTTGGGCTAGTGACAGGTCTCTACTTCTGGTGGAGCCCCCTTCTTTCACCAAGATTGCTCCCTGTAAAGCTGCTTCCAGCCCCATTCCCTGCTTTTCTGCACCCTGATTTAGACTCTTCTTGTTATACCTCACTAAGCCATGGTCAGGACAAGTGAAGGGAAACAACCTGGGGTTTCTGGGTTGTGGTTGAGACCAGGGGTCTGCCAACTGTGGGACCTAATGCTAATGAGCTGAGGTGGAGCTGATGTAATAATAATAGAAATAAAGTGCACCATAAATGTAGTGTGCTTGAATTATCCTGAAACCATCCCCTCTCCACCCCAAGTCTGTGGAAAAATTGTCTTCCAAGAAACTGGTCCCTCGTGTCAAAAAGGCTGAGGACTGCTGGTTTAGAGGAATAATGAGTGAGAAATTATAGGTGTCTTCTGAGGAGTGTCTGAACTTGTCCTCGCCAGTGAGAAAATTCTACTACCGAATGGTGGCATAATTTGTAGAAGAGATTCCCAATGGAGAACTGTTTCCAAGAGGCACAGACACAGACACAGACACACAGACACACACACACACACACACACACTTTTTCTCAAGTTTTTATCAATTAAAAATTATATAATAGTATCAATATGGTCATAAATCTTCCATTAGTTTATTAACATGAGAAACAAAATATGTATGCAGATATATACTGGAGTAGGCTGCTATTTCCTTCTCCAGGGGATCTTCCTGATCCACAGATTGAACCCACGTCTCCTATGTCTCCTGCATTGCAGGCAAATTCTTTCCCCTCTGAGCCACCTGTGGAAGCCTTCCTCTTGAGTCACCCTTATGTTACTAACATTCAAGTTCTGTGGACTCACATCAATGGAGTTGGAAGATCTGGCAAGTTAGCCTTAGTCCTTAACACATTCTGAGACCTTAACTATTTGAAATGACTATTTCCCAACCATTCTGACTGCAGTTTTCTATCTAGTTAGCCCTTGTATTACTTTTTCCTGCTATTCCTCATCAGACATCTGACTGGTGAACTTGTCCAGTATCCCTTAATCTCCCAAACTGACTTCATCCGTTCTCTGCCCAGCCTTGAAAACATGGCCCACCACTGACCCCTTTCCTGTCTCTTCTCCAGATGGTGCCAGCAAACTCTAATCTTTCTATTTGTTCATTTATTTTGACCGTGCTGGGTCTTCGTTGCTATGCAGGCTTTTCTCCAATGGCAGGGGTTACTCTTCACTGTGGTGTGTGGGCTTCTCATTGCAGTGGCTTCTCTCGTGGAGCACAGGCTCTGGGTGCACGGACTTCAGTGTTTGAGGCATGTGGGGTCAGTAGTGGTTTCCAGGCTCTCGACTGTAGGCTCAGTAGTTGTGGCGCATAGACTTAGTTGCTCTGTGGCATGTGGGATCTTCCTGGATCAGGGATTAATTGAACTAGAGTCTTCTGCATTGGCAGGCAAATTCTTTACCACTCAGCCACCAGGGAAGCCCAGCAACCTCTAATCTTAACCTCTCTACTGTTACTCCTGGAGAGTTGAGAGGTACTGGACAACCTCTTACAACTCAGCCCACTGGTAATCTGCAGCCTCATGGACCCACAGCAGAGTGTTGCTACTGCCTGGAAACTTTGCCTACCTACCACGCATGCATGAGTGCTCAGGCATGTCCAACTCTTTGCGACCCCCTGGTCTGTAGCCCACCAGTCTCTTCTGTCCATGGAATTTTCAAGAATACTGGAGTGGATTGCATTTCCTCTTCCAGAGGATCATCCCAACCCAGAGAACAAGCCCACATTGCTTGCATCCTCTGCGTTGGCAGGCAGATTCTTTAGCACTGGCACCACCTGGGAAGCCCAGAAACTTTACACAAACCTTTGGAGACCCAAACAGCCCCTCATCTGTTAGAGAAGCTTCTGCCAATGTCTGTTACCCTGAAGCCCCCTGCCCTCCTCCTCTCACCTCACTGTCAGCACACTGCCTTGTTTCTTGCTCTATAAAGAAAACAGGTGTCAGGCAGGAACTCTGTGCCTTTATCTGCATTTGCACCCATCTTCCGTCCCTTCTGAAACACCAAGGCCAGTCCTCACCAGGTTTCTGGATTTCCGTGACTCCTCCTGGCTGGGAAACACTTGCTTGGGGTTTTTTGCTCTCTGCCTTCTTCCTTCTCCACTGGCTTATTTCCTCTCAGCATTGAACATGTTGGAATCTGTGCGTCCTTTTGAAATAAACGTGTTGCTGTCCTTATTCTTGTTTTTTCCTTCTCCAGCCAGGCTTCCCAGAGAAGTCGCTTGCTTCTGAGTTTACTCACTCATCTCACATTCTCTCTAAACCCACTGCTCCCTGACTTAACACCCACTGTTTTCCCCAAACACATCACTCTGGTTCTAGTTACCAAACTATATGGACATCTGGGGACCTTATCTCATTCAGCCAGTAACTGTTGACTTTGTTTTTGACATTCTTCTTCCTTTTCTTTCAAGACCTCTCACTGTTTGTTCTCCCACCTCACCATCCTCCTCCAAGGTAACGTCTGCTCCGACAAAGTAGAAATGATTGTGTCTCTCTGCTTGTGCTCCTCAGGTTAGGTTTTCTCTTTCTAGAACAATCTTCATGCCCTTCTCTTTCTAGATAACTGCTGCCAGCCTTTTAAGTTACAACTCTGATGCCCCAGGCTTCCAGGATGGCCTCCAAACTAGATGCAGCTTCCATTCTCCTTGTACCCACAGCATCCTGTGCAGACCTATTGTTAGTACTGTGCATGCGTGTGTGCTCAGTTACTCTGTTGTGTCCGACTCTTTTGAAACCCCATGGGCTATATTCTCCCAGGCTCTCCTCTATCCATGGAATTTCCAGGCAAGAATACTGGAGTGAGTTGCCATTTCCTACTCCTGGGATCTTCCCGACCCAGGGATTGAAGCAATGTCTCTTGCATCTCCTGCATTGGCAGGTGGATTCTTTACCACTGTACCACCTGGGAAGCCTGTATTCACGACTAGATGGCTATAATTTTAACTTCCAATTTATGGGTCTGCTGTCAACCTCTTGACAACGTTGTATGCACAGAACTTGGCATGAAGTGGATGTTCAGCAAAAACTGGTCTAATAGAATTGAATCCCAACATGCGAGAGAAGTCCTACACTGGAAAGGACCCTTGATTATGCTTCTACAAGCATTTGCCTTTATTTTTGGCATGGCAAATGACCTTCCCCTCTCTGTGACTACCTTCTCTCTTCTGCTTACTCTGGAAGATGCAGAATCTTCACTTGATCTTAGCCAAAAGGCCGAGAAGCGATGAAAGATGTGGAATCTTGATAGTTTACAGATGCTCAAGAAAGCTACCCTTGGTCCCTTCTCCTGTGGATGAATGTCGTGAGAAGAACATAGAGAGGTGTGGAATGTGCAGAGCCTGGCAGACTATAGTCCATGGGGTTGCAAAGGAGTCAGACACAACTTACTTGTGGCAAGAAGATGAAATTAGAAGCTAGTGTAAGCCTGATCAGGGCTTCTTAGGTGGCGTAGTGGTAAAGAAACACCCTGCCAATGCAGGAGATGCAAGAGATGCCAGTTCGATCCCTGAGTCGGGAAGATCTGGAGAAGGAACTGGCAACCCACTCCAGTATTCTTGCCTAGGAAATTCCATGGATGGAGGAACCTGGTGTGTTACAGTCCATGGGACTGCAAAGAGTCAAATAAAACTGAGCACATAATGCACATAGACTTGATCATCATATTTAAGGTCAGACAAGAAACATGCTCCCCAGCATCTATGAGGGAGATACTTATCATACGTCAGCCTGTCGGTGCCTCCCAAGTAAAGTAGCAAAGAGCCCCTTCCAGTTCTTGGAGACCTTCTGTGCAGAGTCAGAAGAAACATCATTGCACACCTTTTCTTATGGGTCTAGGAGCCAAAGGAGGAAGTGAACACAGGGGAGAAGGGAACCATCGTTTATTGATGACATACAGGAAGCAAGCTGTCCCATGTTCACATGCATTAGACTGTTTCATATTCACCAACCTGGAAAGCAGGTATTCTTATCCCATTTTCGAGTCTTACCACAGTTCACAAAACCCTCTGGTAGCCTGGCCCCCACCATCCCTTCCAAGTTCATCTTCTTCACTGTCCTTCTTTTCCTATAATGACAGCAGCTTCCTTGCTGGCCCTTGAGCCCTTGCTAAGCTTACTCCTGCTTTAGGGGTCTTGGAATTTGCTTTCCAATTTGCTTTCCAAATTCCAATTTGCTTGGAGTTTGTCATCAGGGCTCACTCCAATGTCACCTCCTTCCAGAAGCCTTCTCTGCCCACCCAGTCTAAAATAGCAGCCCCAGGACTTTCCTCATGGTTCAGTGGTTAAGACTGTACACTTCCATTGCAGGGGGCATGGCTTTGATCTCTGATCAGGGAATGAGATCCAACATGCCAGACAGCATGGCCAAAGAGTAAAAAAAAAAAAAAAGTTGTTGTTGTTCAGCTGCTGAGTCCTGTCTGAGTCTTTTGTGACCTTATAGGACTATAGCCCATCAGGCTCCTCCATCCATGGGATTTCCCAGGCAAGAATACTAGAGTGAGTTGCCATATCCTTCTCCAGGGGGTCCTAAAATGGCAGCCCCTTTATTCTCTAGTCCTTTCCCCTATTTTATTATTCTTCTTGGGACTTATAATATCTGATCTTACATTAAGCATGTGTGTGTTTGTGTGTGTGTATATATATATATATATATATATATAGAGAGAGAGAGAGAGAGAGAGAGAGAGAGACATATATACATGTATCCTGTATTTTCAACTAGAGGGCAAGCATCTCTATCTTGTTTGCTTTTGTTTTGTCTACTGTCGTGCCAAGGACCTAGACAGGCATATAGCATGTGGCAGGTTCTAGATCGATATTGAGCAATTCTTCTATTTCAGAACAGAACACTGAGGCACCAGTGAGTATCATCAGATGTGAGTACATCTCTCCTGGAGTTCTTGGGTAGGCAGGATTTTCTGAGCTGACTGCTTTGGTCCCCATCACCAAGCCCTGTCTCATCCCTTCCCCGGGGCCTGATCCAGATATAACCACCTTTGTGATCCCTTCACATGCAGGTGGACTTGAGGCGCCAGTGGATTTCGCAGATGGTGGAAGAGGTGCAGAAAGTTGTCCATCACCTGACCACAGAAATAAGCTACCAAGACTTTCGATTTCAAGCCGTCCCTTACTGTGACACGTACAATGAGAACATTAAGGTAAGCAGGTGACTTGTCTCTAAGTGCCCACCCAGTGAGCCAGGAAGTGGGTGGGTAGTCTCAGTATGTGTCAGGCGCCCACACCACTAAGAGAACCAATAAGGCTTCCTAGTATTTACCATCTGCACACTGATTGCATAGATGTTGCCGCAGTTGAGGCCCCACATTCCTACTTAACGGATGATGAAATGGGAGCTTGGAGAGGTCAAAGGACTTGATCAAGGCTTTTAGGCACTAAAGTCAGAATTCCACCCAGGGCTTCTGATCCCAAAGCAAGTCCTAGTGTACCGACTAAAGTTCAGTGAAGCACACATTCATTTATTAAGCACACACGTAATAGACTAGGCACTGTGTAGAGAGAGGACTCAGGGCATAGATGAGAAAAATAGTTGAAAGTGATAGTCGATGGGCTACAGGTCGGAGAAGAAAGAAAGTGGAAGAGGTGGCCCTTAGAGATTGCAGGAGCCGCCTGGCAACCCGGTCCCTACTGAGGAGCCCCACAGAACTGTGAGCCCCAGGCCCCCTGTGTGACAACCAGCATTCATGAGGCATTGCAGTGATCGCACTGAGATCACAGAGATCGCACCCAAACCTGCACACGGCCCAGTAGAAGAGGCATTATGGTTGGCTCCCTTTTAGAGATGAGAGAAACAAGGCTCTGAATCGTTCTGAATCCCTGTGCATGCCCCTCCCCCTGCACCCTTTTTAAAAATTGTATGTATTTCTGGCTGTGCTGGGTCTTCGTTGCTGCTCAGGCTCTTCCCTACTTGTGGCGAGCAGGGGCTACTCTCTAGTTGCGGTGCAAGGGCTTCTCATTGCGATGGCTCCTCTTGTGGAGCAGGGGCTCCAGGGAGTGAGGGCTTCAGTAGTTGCGGCATGTGGGCTCTAGAGCATGGCTCAATAGTTGTGGCCCAAGAGATTAGCTGTTCCACAGTGTTTGGATCTTCCCGGATCGGGAATCAAACCCATGTCTCCTGTACTGACAGATGGATTCTTACCACTGAGCCAGGAGGGAAGCCCCCCATGCTCCTATATTTTGATTTTTCTTATGACACATAAGAATTAAAGAATTATATTATACTTTAATATAAGTGAAAGTAAAAGTCATTCAGTCATGTCCAACTCTTTGTGACCCCATGGACCCTACAGTCCATGGAATTCTCCAGGCCAAAATACTGGAATGGGTAGCCATTCCCTTCTCCAGGGATCTTCCCAACCCAGGGATCAAACCCAGGTCCCACATTGCAGGTGGATTCTTTACCAGCTGAGCCACGAGGGAAGCTTTAATATAAGTAGTAAACTTACATATACACAGGCCCCAGCTCTCACAGAAGACCGTAAGTTCCTTGTTTATAAGGATCGTGTCTCTTGCTTGTTCCCTTCATAGTCCCCAGCATGGTGGGTGGCCCATGGTGGACACTCAGCTTCTGCTGAATGAATGCGTAAGCAAAAGAATTAGTACCTGAATGAAAAACCATTGCTCTGCTGAGTTGCTTCAGTTGTATCCGACTCTTTGCGACCCCGTGGACTGTAGCCAACCAGGCCCCTCTGTCCGTGGGATTCTCCAGGCAAGAATACTGGGGTGGGTTGCCATGTCCTCCTCCAGGGGATCTTCCTGGCCCATAGATTGAACCGGAGTCTCTTATGTCTCCTGCGTTGGAAGGTAGGTTCTTTAGCACGAGCGCTACCTGGGAAGTCAGTCCAGTACATTTCAAGTTTGGTGGGTACAAGGACCACCCACGAGATTCTGGGACTTGTGGATTTGGGGACAGTATCAGATTTTAGAAAATTTACCCCAGGATGCTAATTATAAAGTTAGATTGGATCTTGGGACGTCAGAACATCATCTGCCCACCTCTACCACTCTGCCAACCTAAACAGGACAAATATAGACCAGTGACTACGAATAGAAACATACATCACTTTTTCTAGAACTATATCTGGGGAAATTTCTTGCTGTGGTCTCACTTAGAAGTCATAACTTAAAATACATCTTGCATTTATATACATCGTGTCCTATATAATACATTAAGTTTTGAAAAATAGTTACAGTGGGGCATATAAATATGCTTTTATTTTCTCTTGGGCCAAATTTGATAAGTATGTATTAAGCACCATTTATGTGATTAATAACATGATACTTGTGTTTTTGGATTCACATGCAAGTGGGTTCAAAAAAATGTATAGATTTTGAATGTCATAGTTTGGGTCTCCTGCCTTGTTTTAATCCTACCACATTTCAATGGATACCAGAAGTCATGTGACCTGTTACTGAATTGTGGGGTCTGGCTGCTCACCAGTCAAAAGCCAATAAACAGGACACACTGGTGGAAAGGAAAGTTTATTTCAGATTCGGCAAATGGTGGGGGAGGGAGGACGTCTGTCTAAAGGCCGACTCCCCACCTGACAATCAGGGGCAAGAGCTTTTATAAATAGGGAGGGGGCTACTTGCAAAAACAGCACAGTCACCTCTGACAGTCATCTTCAGCTTGGTCATCGGTGGTCTGACCAGCATCATCTTGGTTGTTTTAGGTACAGTTAATCTTCAGTTGCAGGGTCAGTTTGTTTCTGTTTCTTTGAGACCAATTCTCGGAATTGAGGCAGCTTATGTCATGGCTATAGTCTGGTCATTGTGTAGTTAATTTCTCCAGCTGGTGGGGGTTTCAGTATCTGTACATCTCAAGGATATGGCTCAGAATATTAACGATAACCCTTGAGGAGGAACTAAAGGTCCTTGACCATGCTTCATGACTACATTATTATTATTTTATCTCCTTTGACTGTTTTCCTTTGTTTCCACATGGTCTCACTTCTTTGATTAAACTTATTCTTTGACTAAAGTTTTCCACAGACAAAAGGCAGGCAGAGGACAGGGGTGGGGGGCAAGGACCATAGGTTCCTGCTCCATTTCAGATCCATCATCTCAAGAATCAAACTACTGTTCCCTGAGAATGAGGAAGATTCAGTTGCTGCTGATTTCAGTGTTCACCCCTGAATTCACACCGACAGGTCCCTGGGCAAAAGTTATCCAATTCCATTGTCAGAACTTTCCATGGAAAGGAGGTAGCTCCTTCAGTGTATAACTGAGTGATGGGGAAACATACAGGGTGGAGTGGGCTGCTGTGTGATGTGGTTAAGTGTCATTTCCCTTTGGTGGTGCCACACCACTTACCATCATGTTCTATCTCTTGGACTATTGGTTTGACAGCTGCTTACCTGGTTCTTGTAAAAACGGAGTTAAGTAGATTCTTAGTGTTCACCTTTTTCCCATTTAACTTAGAATCATCTCGGTAACTCACATTGTCCCAACAAAAGGTTTTCATTTCTGTGATTCTGTAAGGATTAGTCATTAAAACTGTCTGTGGATCACCAGTCCAAGTAAAAAAAGTTCTGCATTTGGCAAAATGGTTTCACCTCCTTTCCACGCCTTCCCACCCTTAATTTATTATCAGATCTTTCACCCATCCCAGGTCATTCATTCTTTTTTTTTTTTTTTTTTACTGCATCAGGTCTTAGTTGTGGCATTGGGTTCTTTAGTTGCATGCAAACTCTTAGTTACAACATGAGGGATCTAGTTCCCTGGCCAGGAATTGAACCTGGGCACTCTGCATTGGGAACACAGAGACTTAGCTGCTGGGCTACCAGGGAAGTCCTCCCAGGTCATTCATTCTTGACCAAGAACCAGCTCAGGAGAGAAAATTAACCACTGAATGAGCAATCAGAAGAACCAAGGTCAGGCTCCAGCTCTACCACTGACTGGCTGTGTGTCCCTGGGGAGACTTGGAACCCCTCTGAGCCTCAGGTTCCTCATTTGGTCAATATTAGCAAAGCCCAACTCGTGTGTGACTCTGAACACGAGACAGGCGAATGCACAAGCGTTGGAGTGCTTGGTATGTGCAGAATGCAGTGACTACTAGCTCCCCTCCCTGCTTTTTCTCCCCTACCCCGACCCCACCCCACACGTCAGGTGCCTCTAGAGTTCTGGGTCCACTTCACTCTTTTTCTTGCAGATCCATGAAACCCAGGCCTCACTGTGTTAATTTCTTTGCCCGAAGCGTTACAATGGGCTAGTGGCACAACAGAGATGGAATCCTCTGCCGACAGGCGGGCAGGTGGGCGCGGTTCTGTCCTCCTTGTCACATTGCTGAGGGTTGAGTGGTTCACCGAGTGGCCTGGGCCAGCAGGGCGGCTCCCCCGGGGCTTCCGTCCCCTCCCGAGTCTGCGGACTGACACCCCTGCTCTCCCCTCTCCCGACCGCAGGTCTTGGCTCCCTCCCAGTTCCTCGTCACAGTCCCGATGAGAGGCCTGGCCGGCTACAGGGAGGCCCGGCAGCAGCGCTGGCGCTACTACAGCCTGAGGGGCGCCCGCCTGCCCCGTCCCCTGCAGGACCCGGACGGCCTGCAGCAGTGGCTGGAGGTGGAGCAGTTCCTGAAGAGCCCCGGGCAGTGGCACGAGGCCGACGTGAACATCGAGGGAGACATTGTGCCCGCCAAGGTCCTCCAGGTGTTCCGGAAACTGGTCGAAAACGCAATTGAGACCTGTTGCCTCTCAGGTGAGCTAATGCGGAAGCGGACAAGGAAAGTCTCTGGCATTTCTGTTCTGCCCTGAAAAAAAAAAAAAAGTGTCCTCTGCTTGGGTGTTTCCTGAAGCTCACACCCCTAAATTGAGGATAAAATCATGTGCGTTTTACATCTGCCTAATCCCCATTACATGAATTAGCTCTTTTTTTTTTTTTCCTGGTGTGACACACAGAATGGAATTCATGCTCACAACACGCGTTTGTGGCCTTAAGTCAATTCCTGCCCTGGCACAGATAAGGAAGTCTTTGGGTTGTGCACCCTTTCCAAGATGTTAGCTTCAAAACCTGGGTGCTTTCACGAACAAGCAAATTCCTCATAAAGCTCAGATCTTTGTTATTAGCACATTTTCACCACAACACCCTCCAACTGCCTGCAGTATGCTTCCCATGTTCTGGGGCAGCACGCTGCGGAAGCACTGACTTACACCAGAACACAAAAGCCAGAGGCTGTAAGGAACCGATCATGTTTGACAACCACAAAATCTTTTCTTTTTCCTTTTTTTATTGGAGTATAGTTGATTTACAATGTTGTGTTAGTTTCAGGTGTATAGCAATATGGTTCAGTTATAGATATATATGTGTCTTTTCTCTTTCACATTCTTTTCCCTTATAGGGTACTACAAAATATTGAGTATAGTTCCCTGTACTATACAGTAGGTCCTGTTGGTTATCTATTTTATTTTTTTTCGTGCGTGTGTAGCAGAGTTTTATTGAAGTATGAAAAGGGACAGAGAAATCTTCTGACATAGACATCAGAAGGGGGACAGAGAGTGCCCCCCCAGTTATCTATTTTTTTAATCTATTTTTTATATATTAGTGTGTATATGCTAATCCCAAACTAATTTATCCCTCTGTCTGCCCCTTTCATCTTTGGTAACCATAAATTTCTTTTCTATGTCTATAGTTTTATTTTTGTTTTGTAAATAAGTTGCTTTGTATACTTTTTTTTTTTTTTTAATTTTTTTATTAGTTGGAGGCTAATTACTTCACAACATTTCAGTGGGTTTTGTCATACATTGATATGAATCAGCCATAGATTTACACTTATTCCCCATCCCGATCCCCCCTCCCACCCCCCTCTCCACCCGATTCCTCTGGGTCTTCCCAGTGCACCAGGCCCGAGCACTTGTCTCATGCATCCCACCTGGGCTGGTGATCTGTTTCACCATAGATAGTATACATGCTGTTCTTTTGAAACATCCCACCCTCACCTTCTCCCACAGAGTTCAAAAGTCTGTTCTGTATTTCTGTGTCTCTTTTTCTGTTTTGCATATAGGGTTATCGTTACCATCTTTCTAAATTCCATATATATGTGTTAGTATGCTGTAATGTTCTTTATCTTTCTGGCTTACTTCACTCTGTATAAGGGGCTCCAGTTTCATCCATCTCATTAGGACTGGTTCAAATGAATTCTTTTTGACGGCTGAGTAAAATTCCATGGTGTATATGTACCACAGCTTCCTTATCCATTCATCTGCTGATGGGCATCTAGGTTGCTTCCATGTCCTGGCTATTATAAACAGTGCTGCGATGAACATTGGGGTGCATGTGTCTCTTTCAGATCTGGTTTCCTCAGTGTGTATGCCCAGAAAGTGGGATTGCTGGGTCATATGGCAGTTCTATTTCCAGTTTTTTAAGGAATCTCCACACTGTTTTCCATATGGCTGTACTAGTTTGCATTCCCACCAACAGTGTAAGAGG
This sequence comes from Cervus canadensis, assembly GCF_019320065.1. Taxonomy (NCBI): domain Eukaryota; kingdom Metazoa; phylum Chordata; class Mammalia; order Artiodactyla; family Cervidae; genus Cervus; species Cervus canadensis. The sequence goes on along the minus strand of NC_057387.1, from coordinate 26,212,833 downwards.
GTTCCCTTTTCTCCACACCCTCTCCAGCATTTATTGCTTGTAGACTTTTGGATAGCAGCCATTCCTGACTGGCGTGTAATGGTACCTCATTGTGGTTTTGATTTGCATTTCTCTAATAATGAGTGATGTTGAGCATCTTTTCATGTGTTTGTTAGCCATCTGTATGTCTTCTTTGGAGAAATGTCTGTTTAGTTCTTTGGCCCATTTTTTGATTGGGTCATTTATTTTTCTGGAATTGAGCTGCAGGAGTTGCTTGTATATTTTTGAGATTAATCCTTTGTCTGTTTCTTCATTTGCTATTATTTTCTCCCAATCTGACGGCTGTCTTTTCACCTTACTTATAGTTTCTTTTGTAGTGCAAAAGCTTTTAAGTTTCATTAGATCCCATTTGTTTAGTTTTGCTTTTATTTCCAATATAAATTTATTTCACATATAAGTGATATCATATCTTTCCCTTTCTGACTTTAGTATGATAACCTCTTTTTTATGGATGGCTAATATTTCATTGTATATATACACACATAGACATATATATACATCTGCATTATCCATTCATCTGTTGACAGACATTTAGGTTGCTTCCATGTCTTGGCTATTGTAAATAATGCTGCAATGAACTTTGGTGTGCATGAATCTTTTTGAATTGTAGCTTTCTCACAACCCCCAAATCCTAAGCTATAGTTCAGTGCAGCATATGTGCACACCTGCCCACACACATACTTTTTTGAAATTAATTTATTTTTGGCTGTGCTGGGTCTTTGTTGTTGCACACAGGTTTTTTTCTAGTTGTGGCAAGCAGGGGCTACTCTCTAGTTGCTGTGGCTTCTCTTGTTGTGGAACACCAACTCTAGAGCATGAGGAATTCAGTAGTTGCAGCACTCAGACTCAGCAGTTGTGACACATGGGCTTAGTTGTTCCACAGCATGCAGGATCATCCTGGACCAGGGGTCAAACTCGTGTTCTCTGCCTTGGCAGGCAGATTCTTTACCACTGGACCACCAGAGAAGACCCACATTCACGTTTCACACAGAGTAAAATGGTGGATTTCAAACTTTGGAAATGGCTAATTTCCTTAATTATAAAAGTGTATTTATAAACCAATAAGAAAATCTGTGAGCAGACCAATAGAAATACTGACCAAAAAACATGATTCACAGGAAAAAAAAAGGCTAGTAAAATTTTTAAATTGCCCCATTTAACATACATTTTAAGAAATGTACATTTAAAACACCTGGTAGGTTGAGAGGTGAAAACCTACAATTTTGTTCAGTGCAGGGTGAGTATGGTTAAATAGGCATTTTTCATGCATTATTCTAGGAAGTGTAAATTGATGCCCCCATTTTTTAAAAAGGGTTTTTATATTTGTAATGTGCTTACTTGGCAATTCAACAATTCCAGTTCTAAAATACATTCTTACAGATATACAAAGAAATAGGCACAAAGATATTCAGCGAAATAAGCTTGGTAATAGTAAGTAATCAGAAATCATCTGATGGCTAACAAAGGAACATTGGCTGCATAAATTATGCTACATCTGCCTAGTGGACTACCATGCAGCTTTTAAAAATAATAAAAGTTTGTCAATACGGGACTGACTCACATCATCTGTCTAGGCGACATTATTCACGCTCTATGAGTGTGCTGGGATATGTTTCTCTAAGAAGACTTATGTTTGATTTTTCCTGGTATTCTCAGAAGTTCCACCTTACCTGGATGATTTGGGGATGGAAACATTCAGGCCCTAAACACAGGAGGGTGACTAATGCCTTTGAAATTCTAGGGAGGAAGGAAAATCCTGCTTTTTATTGCTGTTGTGTTTTATATTGAATCAACTACCCAGAGCCCACAAGAAAAACCTGTCTATTTCTCTTAGTTCCTAATGTTCCTCAAGATACAGCTTTTCCTGACTCCAGACTTGTGAGGCTCACCACCTAGCCTTGGCCCATTAGACCCCCTCTCTGCCTCTCTGTGCTGTTTCTATACACAGAAGCTGTAAGTACCAAGGGTTAATGCCATCAGGGTATTTTAGCAATTCTCCCACTTAGTACTTTCCTGGATAGATGTTCTTGCTTCATTGCTAGTTTCATGTGAGTCTCCTACTTTCTGGCAGTCTCTTTCCTTACTTGCAAATAATGTTTTTAAACTTTTATGTCTTAGAGGCCGTGGGTTTGGACATCTCCAATCCAATATATGACTTTAATGGAAATTCCTCCTTTTAATTTCCCTTTTAAAATACTTTGTTGACTTTTGCATTTTGCATGTATTTCTCACTAATGGAGAGAAATTAGGATTAAAAAAAGAATGGAGTGTGTGTGTATACACACAGAGTTATGAAAAATTCCCGTGCAACATCAGTTCAGTCGCTCAGTCATGTCTGACTCTTTTCGACCTCATGGACTGCAGCACACCAGGCCTCCCTGTCCATCACCAACTCCCGGAGTTTACTCGAACTCATGTCCATTGAGTTGGTGATGCCATCCAACCATCTCATCCTCTGTCGTCCCCTTCTCCTCCCACCTTCAATCTTTCCCAGCATCAGGGTCTTTTCAAATGAGTCAGCTCTTTGCATCAGGTGGCCAAAGTATTGGAGTTTCAGCTTCAACAACAGTCCTTCCCATGAATATTCAGGACTGATTTCCATCCCTGCAACATCGTTAAGTGAAAAACCAAACTGCTGAACAATATGAAACTCCATTTGTGTAGAAAGCAAAGGATTTGCATGTACTTTTGCTTGTCTAGACAGAATAGTTCTGAAAGATTCTGTAATGGAGATAGTTCGTGTTGAATGGTTTCTTACAATGTGGAGGATGCTTTCATGGATTATTTAATTTAATACTGTTGGCAATCCTGTTAGAGTTAGGATCATTTTTCTAACTGTTCTACAAACAAGAAACTGAGATTCAGAGAGATCAAGTAATAGGCTGAATTTCACACACCAAATAAGCAGAGCTGCAGAAGCCAGGTGTGGACCAGGCAGGCTGGAGCCAATATGTTCGCTTCCCTCCTCACTCTGTACTCAACACTGTTAACAGTGAAAGAGCAAATGAGAGCTTCAAACTGGGCCAGGTTGATGAGGTGCTTTCAGTAAATAACACTGAAGTGCCAAACGTTGTCATGTTCCTGTCTGGGCAACTCTGATGAGATACAGACAATAAGCTCTTTATCACACCCCAGTCAAGGAGAGGAGTGTTTTCCTTTTGAACAACCTAACACAATTAATGAATGAGTTTTCATTTCCTTCTTTGAGCAAGGAAAAACAAAATAATAGATTTCGATTCAAGATGGCTCATACTTATCTATAATGAAGGCAAGCAAACAAACAAACCAAAAAACTACTGTTTATCTTTTGAAAGAAAGGGGAAACAGATTAGAAATGAATTCTAGTCTACCAACTGGAAAACATCCCCAGACCCATTCCTTTTCTCTCTCTTTGCTTGGTTGGAAAAGACAAGGAGGGCTTCTTTCTACCCGTTTAACCCTTTAAGCCAGTGGCTATGACACACTTGGAAGTATTTTATGATTACAAGGCTTATGGTGATAAATCCCTCCAAAGCTGGGCTAGTTAATGGGTGGTGGGAACAAATACCATCCCAGAGATTGGGACTGGGTTAAGAGACAGGTTAAGCTGAACTCCACCAAAGGCAAATGAATAAGTCAGGGGTCTGAGGGTATCCTAAATGTGGTTGGACACCGGGGTTATAGAAAAATGCTTGGGTTTCATCTTATAGTAGCAAAAACTATTCCTTTTCCTTGTATTCTATGTCTCAGTTGAGCCTTCTGGAAAGAGTCAACTGCTTTTTTAGAAAAGGTATGATAAAACCTTGGTGGGAGAGGATGAAGGAGAAAAGAAAACCTCGCCAACAGTGAGATTTTCTAGTAATGTTTCTATCAGTATTTACTTAGCTAACTGTTTCATGTTGACATAAACATGGGCTTCCCTGGTGGCTCAGATGGGAAAGAATCTGCCTGCAATGCAGGAGATGTGGGTTCAATCCCTGTGTCAGGAAGATTGCCCAGAGAAGGGAACAGCAATCCACTGCAATATTCTTACCTGGAGAATTCCATGGACAGAGGAGCCTGGTGGGCTACAGTCCGTGGGGTTGCAGAGTCAGACACAACTGAGCCACGAACACTTTTACTTTGACCTAAACATGCCACCTTGCGGGTGCTAACGAAATTCTGAAAGTTGCTCCACCAGTTACAAGGGGCTGGTCCAAGCCACAGCTCACAAATTCCTTCTTCAAATGCTGGTATTGAACCATTATTTGTTTTCTCACTGTCTGTCTGTCATTTACCACCAGGTAGGGTCCGCATGCTAATGGACCATCTTGTCGTTCGAGTTGTCGTGGAAACCTCTGCGGGTCAGGTGGAACTACAGCTGACCCCCTCAGTGGACATCCCCACCGCCTGGTCCAAGAAAGCCCAGTGGCCTTCGTGTCTGAAGCGCTGGCCTTCTCCAGAGACAGTGCAGTGCATCAAGGTATCATCCTGCAGGGACCTGGCTCACCAGAGGTGCTCTCAGCTTAACCACCCACGGCATCATTGGCTGCCATCCAGCTTCGGAAGGATAACTGAGATTTCACTAGATCCCCAGAACCTGCAGGGGCACCTGGGAACCTGTTACAAATGCAGATTCCTGGGCCCCACTCTGGCCCTGCTGAAGAGACACGGGAGGCAGGGCCCAGCAGTCTGTGTTCTCATGAGGCCTCCAGGTGATTCTGGGGCAGGCTGAAGTCGGAGAACACTGCCCGAGAGAAAGAGGGCACAGCCTTCCCCGTGAACTGCCCACGTGCAAGGGGCTGGCCTGGAGGCTCCCTCGGTGACCCCACGTGGGCCGTGCTGCCTGCCCACTGCCAGGGCCCCCACCCTAGTGGGCTGCTTCGGAGATGGCTTTCTCCTGGACCAGCCCACCCTTCTCACTTCCCGCGGTGTTTCTCTCCCTCCCAGTCATTCGGGTTCAGCTTGCTGGCCTGTTCAAGCTATCACTGGCAGCTGAGCTTCTTGCGGGCGGAGCAGGTGCTGCTGGAGCAGCTGGATGAGGACGGGGGCTGCCGCCGGAAGTGCTTTCAGGCCCTGAGGCAGATGAAGGAGGACGTCTGGTGTCCGGGGACACGGCCTGTGATCACGTCCTACCACCTGCAGGTGAGGGGGTGGCCCCAGCGCAGAAGGGCTGCGGCGGGATGGGTCTCTCTGCAGTGTGTGTGTCTCTGAGTGTGGAAACACAGCCCCGCTGCGGGCCCACAGCAGCCCTTCCCAGAGTTCCTGTCTTCTGCCTCCTCCTTCCGCCTCCTCCCTTCCCGCTTCCGGTTCCCCCCTTCTCTTACTCCCTTTCTGTCTTGCCTACTCTGTCTCCCTCTCTCCCCCACTATTTCACTCAACAAACCAACCCAAGTGCCCACTTTGTGCCAGAAACCTTGCTGAGGTTCAGAAATGAATTACAGCATGCATTCTCTACCCCTGAGAAGTCTACAGTCTGGTGAGATCTTGTGAGGGGCTCAGACCTCAGGTGGATTCACATTTTCCCTCATGTTATCATGCATTCAGTCTCCACTCTATCCCAGGTGCAGCCACTCGTGTGCCTGCATGCGCGCGCGCACACACACACACACACACACACACACACACACACACACACACACACACACACACACACACACACACACACACACACACACACACACACACTTTGTGCAGAGGAGGAAACCAGGAAATGTTGGGGCTACCCCACGAACATGGCAGCAAACCTGAACTTCCAGGTTGCAAATCACCTGGCAAGGATTTTTTTTTTTTTAAATTATTTATTTTTGACGGCCAGGGGTTTTTGTTGCTGCACATGGGTTTCTCTAGTTCTGGTGAGCCGGGACTATTCTTCTCGCTGCAGTGGCTTCTCTTGTTGAGGAGCAGAGGCTCTAGGGCACAGGCTCAGTAGCTGTGGTGCTCGGGCTTAGTTACTCTTGAGGCATATGGAATCTTCCCAGATCAGGAATCAAACCCATGTCCCCTGCATTGGCAGGCAGATTCTTTACCACTGGACCACCAGGGAGGTCCCTGGCAAGGATTTAGCATTAGACAGTTATAAATGCATGCACTCATTCACTCACGCATTCATTCACCCAGCAAATGTTTATTGAGATGTCCGTGGGCCAGTCACCTGCCCCCGCACCTGCTGTGCGCTCTACACATGGAGGGGCAAGCTGACGTGGTCTTGCTCTTGTGTAGCTTGTGGTCTAGCAAGGGAGACCGATGTTGGTCAACAGTCTACAAATGCATGTAGAATCGTGCCATGTGGGGAATACTGGGAAGGAGAGGAGCATTGCTCTAGGAGGATGCAGGGCAGCAGAACCTGACCTGGATTCAGGGATCAGGGGCTCACCCTGGGGAGATGGCTTTTGATCACACTCTCAACTCCTCTTTCTCAAAGTTCCAACCACACTTGGTGAACTGGTTGCTCCTATAATACTATGTGCATCACACTGGGGGTGGAGGTATCCAACTCTTACAGACGGCACAGCCCCAGCCCAGCTGTTATCCATCTCAGAGCATCAGCCCTTCTCCCTGACCTACACCGGAAAGCGCAAGTTCCTGGGGTGTGTTGTGCCCTTCTGCACGCTCCTGTCTGTGCCCCGTCTCATCCAGTGGATGACTGTTTTCTAGTCCTGTGTTACTCTTTCACTCCTAACACAAGCTATTGAAGGGCAGCTAGTACCAAACCCTTTGTATCTCTCCCAATGCTTCATACATAGTAGTTGCTCAGTAAATACTTGCTGCTCATGGTTATGAATGACCTTACATTTCACCCCTTTTCTCCCCTGCAGAATCACTACTTTTTGCTTTGCTTTCTATCTTTTCTGATAACCTGATTTCCCTGTCCTGCCTGAGAATCTGTTAACATCTCATTTGCACATAGCGAGGGCTTCCTCTTCTGTTTCAGCATTCCTAAAGTGTCCCCAAGCATGTCCCCCTAAAAACATACATCTATTCTCCTGGATCGAGGATGCATATTTTCTGAAGGTAGTCTAATTCACTTGGGGGGTTTAGCTTCTTTCTTACATACCTTTTCACAGACCACGCTAGGAAGAGTCGGAGCTGAGAAGGAAACCCTTGGCTATCTCATATCAAAGCTCATACTTTTAACTAACCACCCACTTCATTGCTCCATAATCAGGCTGAATGGAAATACTTTAAGTAGCATGAGTGTTTTAGGAAGATTGAATAGGGCCACCAGGGGTCTTCCTGCCCTTGACTGCTCTCAAAGCTGCATTCCAGCCAGGATTTACTTGTATTCCAGTGACTTCTAACTCATCTAGAGGATTTCAGGGCAACTCCTTAAATGTCTTCTGTTTTAGTCTTCCCTAGCCCACCTGCATGGCATAATAAAATTGTACATTCTTAAGAGTGGGCATTTAAAAGGGGGTGGGGTTGTTTGTTGAGAAATCGAAACAGTACTGACTGCCTTTTCCTCTTGTCTTCCACTCTTGCTCCAAGGGCAGAATTCTCTCATGTGCAGACACTGGGATGGACTTGACTGATGGCAGTGTGCTATTAAACACCACCCTGGATGATGGCTTGAGTGTGTAGGATCCTTGCCAAGGCTTTAGTCCGGGGAAAGTGGGAGAGACTGGGTTGCAAAACAGCATCAGGAAGGATGTGCCAATCTCGGTCACCTCATAGAAGGTTGTTACATCCTTCCCAAAGAGGCTTCCCCCATCAACAATGTTTTTTTAATTGGGTATTTTAATGTGGGTGTTTTTTTTGTTTGTTTTTTTGTTTTGTTTTGGTCTTGCCTCACACCATGTAGAATGTTAATTCCCTGACCAGGGGTCAAACACATGCCCCCTGCATTGGAAGCATGGAACCTTAACCAATGGACCACTAGAGAAGTCCCTCCCCCATAGCAATTTCAACTGAAGAAAGAACTTATCTTTCATTGGCTTATTTATGTTTAAACCTGATCAAAGGCACAGAGGCTTGCTTATAATAGGCTTAAGTGCTTCTGTTTGCATAGGGAGATAAAAGCTTAACTACAAGAGGAATTAAAACATGTTTTTGTATCTAGGTTATCTTGACTAGCATGAAATTATCTCCAACTCATTTACTCAAAACAATGTCCTCTAAATCAAAACACACTCAGGATCTTGCTGTGAACCTAAAACTGCTCTTTTACTTTTTAGTAAAGACTATATTTTAAAAATACTCAGTATCTAAACCCAAACATTAATTCATTATTTCACTCAGTCAAAAAATGTTTACTAACTACCTCTCATGGGCCAGTCCCTCTGCTGAATGCTAGTAATGTCAGTGTGAATACAAATAGGTCTTGTTCTCTACTCACATGGAGTTTGACATCTAGTTGTTGTTGTTTAGTCACTAGTCATGTCCTACACTTTGTGACCCCATGGACTGTAGCCTGCCAGGCTCCTCTGTCCATGGGATTTCCCAGGCCAGAATACTGGAGTGGGTTGCCATTTCCTTCTCCAGGGGCTCTTTCCCACCCTGGGATCGACCCCACAGTCTCCTGCATCTCCTGTATTGGCAGGTGGGTTCTCTACCACTGAGCTGCCTGGGAAGCCCTTGCCATCTAGTAATACACATAAATACACAGGAAAACGACCACGACTGTCATCATTGCTGCTGAAATGATGAGAATGTGGTGAATAAATGAAAACAATGTGACGAAGAGAGTGTTGTAGGGAAGTCTAAGCTGAAGGATGAGTTTTCTGGACAAGTCGGGAAGGAAGAATGCTCCAAACAGAAGTGGGTTGTGCAAGGCCCTGTGGTAGAAGAGAGCATGAAATGAGGCCAGCGTGGATAGAAGGAGAGAGAGAGGGAGAACACAGGGTGAGACTGGAAAAGAAAGCAGGGACCAAGCTTTGTCAACCAAACCATGCTAACAATTGTATTTTTTAATTAACAAGCAATGGGAAGACTTTGAAGTATTTTAGACAAGAAGAAACATAGATTGATATTTCAAAAAGATCACGTTGGCTACAATATGGATGGCAATAGATAGGATGGTGACTAGAAGAGGTGCAGGCTGTGTCAGAGGATGATAATATCAGTGATGAAGGTAAGTGGGTGGATTGAGAAATACATAGGCAGGAGGATTGGCAGGACTCGATAGGAGGTGGTAAGGGAGGGGCTTGGCTCCTAGGTTTCTATCTTGCATAACAGGCTGAATAAACAACCCTGGAAGTACACCAGGTATATGAGGGAGGCCCAGGAGTTTAGTTTGGACCTGTTGTTGTTTTTGTTCAGTTGCTAAGTCATATCCAACTCTTTGTGACCCTATGGACTGTAGCATGCCAGGCTCCTCTGTCTTCCACTATCTCCCCGAGTTTGCTCAAATTCGTATCCATTGAGTTGGTGATACCATCTAACCATCTCATCCTCATATGGACTGAGATAACTTTCAGATGGCCAAGTGATAACAGGTAAGGAAGTCAGAGGAGAAAGTACCGAAGAGGCAGGGAGACCAGGAGGAGGAGGCTAGGGATCCTGAATCCTCGGTTAGAACCCTGGGGCTCCTGTCTCCTCCTCCCAAGGCCACGTGAGCTCAGGAACGCTCCTGAAGACACCCTCCTCAGTGGCCCAGGATGATGTCAGACACCACTTCTTGCTTCCGCAGACGGTGCTCTTCTGGACTTGTGAGAAGTACCCCTATCCCAAGGACTGGCAGGTCTTCAGCAGGGGGTTCCTGCGCCTGGTGAGGAAGCTGCACAAGTGCGTGAGTCAGCACTTCCTCAAGCATTACTTTGTGCGGAAGAGCAACCTCCTGCAGTATGCCAGTTCACGCGAGCTGGACGCCCTGGCCCAGACATTGGCCTTCTTCCTGAAGGACCCCCAGATCAGCCTGCCCTGATACTGCCTGGCCTGGGACATTCTTGGACATTTCATTGAAGCTTGACCTCACTCTCCGTGGATCGTTCCTCAGTCAAACGCCAGGATCCTGTCTGGGAGAGAAGCCACAGATGGCAGTGGAAATTACATCGACCCAGCAGCATTTCAGTGGGGAAACTTCTGCCCCATGATGTCTGGTCCATGCTCCCTGCAACCAAGCAAGCCTTTCTGCCCCACTAGCTACCTCTTCTGGGGACGGCTCTCATCGGGCTTCCCTGAGCCATAGATTCTGAACTGATGATGGTTCTGAATTTATTTTCCCTGACTCAGGCTCTGATTGTCTGATGGGGAGGATATAGATGAGAACCCCCGAAAGGCCAGGCATCATCCTGGAGTGGTTCTCCAGCCCACTGAGCACAGGCTCGTGATTTTCCATTTGTTAAATGGGACTATCTCTTTGCCTCCCCCAGGGCAGGGCTGTGAGCCTACGGGACTGTGCTGCTGCCCTTTCAAGGGGAGGGCGCTGGATCAACACAACGTTTTATTGTTGCTTTAGTGGCTGGGGTTTGCATTCAGGATCAGTAGCAACACAACTGGTTGAATGATTACATCTGATGGGTGGTTAGCATGCCTGTGTTGCCCCTGTGCCCTCCAGTTCTCCTCCTGCTGGCTGGGGCTTGTGGGTCTACCTGGTCCCCTGGTGTTCTCTAAGAAAGGGGCGTGGCTTTGATGAGTTATGGAGTCAAAGGTGAATGTGCAGTGACCCCAGTGCTGGCTTCCCATCCTGTGGGTCAGGGGTGGGACTTCTCCTTATGGAAAGAACTCAGTACTGTGATCTGCAGGGAATGACTTTGGTGTCATTCCCCTCTCAGTTCCTTCCTTTGCTCACTTGGTTTACTTACTTGTTCACTGATAAATATACGTTCATTAGGTACTGGGGATACAGTGAAGCAAGATAGATGAGGACTCACCTGATGCAGATGACACCTAATGGTAGAGACAGGAAATGAACACCTGATAAATAAATATGATTATTACAGATGGTTGCAAATACCCCAAAGGAAATAAACAGAATACTGAAATAGAGCCACAGAGAGACCCTTGAAGGATGAAATTGTGAACAGCTGAAAGGGAAGAAAAGGGCCAGGGGCAGACTTGGAGGGGCTGGCACGAGTCAGATCACTTGGCCTTGTAAAGCTGGTAAGGAATTTGTATTTTACTCTAAAATCAGAGATGTGACATTTGACCTCTCCAGAAGCAAAAGGTATTATGACTTGATTTGCATTTTGAATGTTCATTCTAGAAACTGTATCAAGGGAGTCTGGGGACCCACACTAGGATGGGGCCCTGAAGACCCTTGAGCCCACGTATTTGAATTTCACTGAGATCATCAAGGGCTTCCCTGGTGGCTCAGACGGTAAAGCATCTGCCCGCAATGCGGGAGACCTGGGTTTCATCCCTGGGTTGGGAAGATCCCCTGGAGAAGGAAATGGCAATCCACTCCAGTACTCTTGAGATCATCAAGGCCACACATCCTGTGAAACACACAGACAAGGAATTCTAGGAGTTCTTGGGGGATTCACAGTTTCTTCTGGAACTCATTTATGCTTCTCAATTCAAGGGAATCCCTTATTACTTAGAACATTTGCCCCAGATATATAATTCCTAAAAGCATAAACGACTGATTTTTTTTTTTTAAAGAAAAGTCATGTATGAAAATGATACAATTATTTTTACAAAAATGCTGTAAGCAAGTAGTGGGGTCCTTGCACTGTCACATTGGAAATCATGGTTTTAAAATACTGAACAAGCATACCATTAGTTTATAGTTTTGAAAAACATGAAATTATGAGCAAACCAATATTTTGTTGGTTATTCTGCATTTGAATTCTCATATTCTTGAGAAACATCATTTTTGAGAAGGTGGCAGATATATTTTTTTAATGATGGAAACAGCTGATGCAAGTTTTAAAACAGTCACAGAATTCCCAAAAGTGAAAATTGATTGTACCATTGAACTGAAGTGTATGTATGTGTGTGGAAAGGAGTGGGACTGACATACTCCACAGCCTGATTCCAGTAGATTCTTCCCACCTTTCCCTACAATTTTGTGGGGGTTTTTGTTTGTTTGTTTGTTTGTTTTTTGAAGAAAGTACAGCTATGTGCACGTTCCCGGGTGTTCCTACTACTGGCCAGCAGAGGGCAGTGGGGGACTGCATATAAAAAGAGCCAGGTTCCCACCCATGCAGCGCAGAGCCCAGCAGGTGTCGCCCCTCTCAGCCCATAATTTAAACTGGCCTCTGCAAAAAGGGAACCAAGGGGAGAGGACTTCAGCTGATGCTGAATTGTTCTTTTCCTGCCATTTTGGCCAAAAGATGACCGTCTTTCTGGTTAAAGCTCAAATTTAGAAATGGAGTCTATGAGAGGATCGTCCATCTATTTCATTTCCTGGGATAGATTACACAGCTCTGAGAAATCTCATAATATTACTCTTTTATTTCAGGTCAGTTTTTTCTTCTTTTTAATTCTCCCGAAGCCCTTTTTCATTCACCTCCACTCTTCAGGTGTCCCCCAACTATTTTTTTAGTGGAATGGTTGGCATTCAGAGATTGCAGTTGATCTGCTTGCGTTCATATCCCACTTCTGAAACTAACTGCATGCCCTTGGCAAGCTGTTAAGCCTCTCTAAATCTCTATTACTTTATGGGCATTGTTATGGACTGGATTGTGTCCCCCCAAAATTCATATATTGAAGCCCTAACCTCCAATACCTCAGAATGCAACTGTACTTAGAACTAGGGGCTTCAGAGCTAGGGGCTATTAGGGTGGGGTCCTAATCCAATAAGACTGATGTTCTTAGAAGAAGAAGAGACACAGTGGACGGGGGTGCAAACAAATGACCACCTAAAAATTGCGGAGCAGCCTCAGGAGAAACCAGCAATGCTGGCACCTTGATCTTGGACTTGTAGCCTCCAGACTGTGAGAAAACAATTTCCTGTTGTTTAAGCTATGCTGTTTAAGTCAGTGGTATCTTGTTATGGTGACCCTGGGAAACTAATATATCATAAGAGAACATATACCTCATCACTTTGAGGAGGGGATAAAGAGAACAATGGATATAAAAAGTTGTTTGTTTAAAGCTGGCATGTAACCGTTGAATAAACGTTTAGCATTTTAGATGCCTATTGTCCACCTCTGCCATTCCTGATAACTACTGCCACCCCATAGATAAATCCTTCATTAAGAAATTAAAAATCATCACAAGGAAAACATACCCGTAACACTCCATGTGTTCCATAAGCCCACCTTTTCCTTTTGTCACTCTTGCTGCAGTATAGGAAGAGATCTCTCTCCTGCTATCTCCATGTGTGATGGGCTGAAGCCTCCTGGCATCTTGGAAATGGCATTCCCATGTGTTTCCTGGAGCGTCCTCTGCACCCTCCCCCAATCATCACCTGCATCTCTTCTCCCCTTTCTCTCTCCAGCTTCCTCAATGATACACGTGTTTCCATTTCCTCGCTTCTTCACACTTTTTTCATTGTGAAAAGTATCATACATACGAAGGTCTAAACTGTTTGAAGAATTATAGTAAAACAAATACCAATATACTCAATATCTAGGTTAAAAAAAAAACAAAATAAAACATTTTGCCAATTCTTTAGAATTCTCCTCTGTTCCTCAGGCCCCTCTCTCCTTGACATAGGTCATCCTGCTCCCAAATTTTACATTCATCATTCTGTTGCTTTTCTTTAGTTTTACCATATTTCATTGAACCTAAGTCCTCACCAATTGTGAGATGCATCATTATTTCATGTCTAAGAAAGAGAAATTACTCCTAAGGGTAATTACAAAACACCATAAATTATAAGATGCATCCTAATTTTAGAGAGGTTAAAATATGAAAAAGTATATTTTAGAATGAACAAAATGTGACCTGTGTACATCCCAATTGTCTTTTTAGTTTTTAAGCTTTATGTAAATGGAACCATCCTGAATGAAGTCTTCTGTGATTTGCATCTATGTCCACAGTATGCCTTTGAAACTCCCGTGTGGATGCATGTGGCATAGTTGTTCCTTTTAGCTGTTGTATAATATTCCACTGTGAGATTATGCCATTTTATGTATCTATGTCAGTTGGGCCTTTGGGTTGTTCCTAGTTTCAATGATTAGAACTCTTTCTATGCACAGTTTTATACATGTCTTCTGATAGTCTCAAGTCTTTTAACCGTACATACATTAGAGTGAAATTTCAGGTTCAGGAATAAATTATGTTTCAATTTATGAGGTAATGTCAATATATCTTCTGAAGTGGTAACGCAGATCTAAATTCTTCATATTAATGGATGTGAATTTTCAGTGACTTTCTCCATTATAATGGGGCACCTTTTGTGTCTTGCTTAAGAAATCGTTCCCACTTTCTTAAGGTCATAGACATATGCTCCTATATTCTCTAAAATTTGATAGTTGTACCTTTTACTGGATTTAGGAAGTGCCCTCTATTTTTTTTCTATTTTTTTATATTTTAAGCATAAATTATTATTGAAAGTTTGGTAAAACTCCCCTAACGTACCATCTGGGCCTTGTGTTTCTGGTTTTTTTTTTGGTCAGAAGATTTTAAATTGTTAATTTCTTTCCTTAAGGGATAAAGGATATTCAGGTTTTCTATGTCTTCCTAAGCAGGTATTGTCAATTTGTATTTTATTAGAAACCTACCCATTTTATTTGTTTTCAAATTTACTGGCAAACTTGTTCATAATATTTTATTATTATCTATTTGAATTCTGATGCATCTGTGTACATCTTTCTTGGCAATCTGTTAGAGACTAATCGAAGAATCAGTTGTGAGTGCTTATCCATTATACACTTGTTTTCTGTTTCGTTAATTTCTGCTCATGTGTTTATTTCCCTCTACTTTCTTGGGTTTATCCTGATGTTCTTTCTATAACTTCTTAAATTAATGCTCAGCTCCACAGCTTTTCTGCTTTTCTAACTATATACATTTCCTGTTCATACCATTTTAGTGAAATTTTACATCTTTTGGTATATTATATGTTCATCTTCTTTCAGTTCTATTTACTTACCAATTTCTACCATGATTTCTACTTTGACTCATGAGGTGCTTAGAATTTTTTAAAAAGTAATATTTTCAAAAATATATTGTGTTCCCTAGTTATGTTTTTGTTACTGATTTCTAACTATATTGCATTATAGTCAGAGGGAAGTCTGAAAGGCCTCAATCCTCTGATACCCTTCAAGTTCAGTTTTTTTAGCCTAGCATCGCTTCATTACTTTGTGTCATACAAAGAAGGGGTACAAGTTTACAGGCAATGTTCAAGAAATGTCACCTAGATCACGTACTGCTCAAATTTTCTGTGCATCACAGACTATCTTTTGGCTGCATTTTCCAACATTTACTGAGAGAGTTGTTTTAAAATCTCCCATTATGAGTTGGATTTTTCCATTTCCCCTTATCATTCTGTCAAACTTTTATTTAATATACTTCGAGATGATATTGTTAGGAACATACAGATTTAGAATTTTTACATCTTCCCAGTTAATCCAAGATTCTGTCATTGGAAAGGGATCATTTTTTAAACTATTGTAAATATCTTGCCTAAACATTGATTCTGTCTGATATTAATGGAGGGACATCACTTTATTTTGTTTCCCTGTTGCCTAGTGCATAATTTCCCATCCTTTAACTTTTACTCTAGGCACCCCACTCCAGTACTCTTACCTGGAAAATCCCATGGACGGAGGAGCCTGGTAGGCTGCAGTCCATGGGGTCGCACAGAGTCAGATACGACTGAGCGACTTCACTTTCACTTTTCACTTTCATGCATTGGAGAAGGAAATGGCAACCCACTCCAGTGTTCTTGCCTGGAAAATCCCAGGGATGGGGGAGCCTGGTGGGCTGCCGTCTATGGGGTCGCACAGAGTTGGACACGACTGAAGCGACTTAGCAGCAGCAGCAGCAGCAGCAGCAAATTTTACTCTATTTGTATCTCTTTTGGTATATTGTATTTTCATCTTTCAGTTCTATTTACTTATCAATTTCTACCATGATTTCTGCTTTGACTCATGAGGTGCTTAGAATTTTTAAAAAAGTAATATTTTCAAAAATACATTGTGTTCCCTGGTTATGTTTTTGTTACTGGTGTGGTTAATAACTATCTCCTGTAAATGGCTGATTTTCTAAAAAATTCTATCTGACAGTTGAGATCTGTAACTCTAATGCTTAGTCCATTTACGTCTTTTCTGTTGAATAATGTATGTGGATGTAATTAGCTCTTGTTCCTTTCTTTCTTTCTGTATATTTGACCCATTTCTTGCCCTGCCTCCCACACTACCTTCTTGCCTTTAAAAAATTAATACTTTTTTCATTCCTTTCCCCCCTTATCACTTTAAAAGGCTCATACCCTATCTCTGTCCTTTTAATGGTTACCAAATCTATACATAAAGACTAAACTCTATAGTCAAATGTTGGCCAACACCTTTCCTCTCCTCTCTTAAGAAGGAATCTAGAAGACTTGGCTCCTTCCAGTCCCCCTTCCCTGGTACCTGCTGCTCTGAGGCAGGATTTTGATTCTAGCCTGTTTGCCACCGTGCCCCCCTCCACACACATTCACACACATGTAAAATGGATATTTTATTATTATTTATAAATACAATATACTTTCATATATTTATATTGTACCACATCTTACTATATTATAGTTTTATAATATATTTTATAAATAATATAAGTAATAATTATCATTTTATATTCTACTGACATATTTATCACTATCTGTACTTGCTACTCCTTGAATTTCAAACTTCCTATTCAGGATCACTTTCGTTCTGCCTGGATGATATGCTCTGGCATGCGCTATAGTGAGAGTCCACAAGAGTAAGCTTTCTGTTTTTGCTTGTCTGAAACTGTCCTTATTTGCCTTCATTCTTGAAAGGTAGTTTTTCTGAGTGTTTTGTTATAGGATCTCACAGTTTTTCGCAGCACATTGAAGATATTTTCCACTCTCTTCTCTGGCGTCAGTGTTTCTGTTTACAAGACAATCACTAGACTATTTGGTGTTACTTTGCTTTTTCTCTCTGGCTGCTTTGAATTTCTTCTCCTCTCCCACCCCCTCCCCCACCCCCTCCGCCTCTTCCTCTTCCTCCTTCTTTTCTCTCTCCCTCTCTCTTCCCGTCCCTTCCACTGCCCATCTTGCTTTTTGTTTGGATTTGTTAAACTTCCTGAATCTGAGGAATTATTTCCAGTATTTCTGAAAAATTATCAGCATTTAATACTAAATGCTAGTTGCCTCCTTCCCATTCTCTCTAGATTCCATTTGAAAGGGAAATCCAGTTTAAATGCATAATAGAGTTTACCATTTTACCCTCTAGACTTTCATATTCTTTTATAAATTTCATCTTTTTATCACTCAAACCTGCATTCTCAATAATTTCTTTGAGTCTGTTATCTAGTTAACTAATTCTTTCTTCAGCTGCATCTAATCTAATTTTAACCCACCCACTTAAATTTTTAGTGTTATAGTTCTCATTTTCAGTTTTCATTTAGGCCTTTTTGGTTATTTCTCAAGCCTGCCTGTTCATTCTTTAAAATCTCTTATTCTTGCTCATGTTTTTAAGCTTCTTTTCTATTCATTTAAGTGTACTAAACATAATTGTTTTATATTCTACATCTGAAATTCAAATATCTGAAACCTTTGGTTGTTTGCTTTTTTTTTTTAACTGATTACCAGACATAGAGCTTATTTCTTTGTGTGTTTTGTAAATTTTTAAGGTAAACTGTGTATTTTATCTTTAAACTTTACCTGTGAAAATTGTTTGAGGTCTGGACTGAAGTTGTTTGGAGTACCCAGAAAGGATTTCTTTTTAATTCTTCCAGTTATCTGAGAGTACTACCAACCCAAGTCCATTTAAATTAAATTTAAATGCTTGAGATTTTTCAAGGCCAACAGATGGATGAATTCAGACAGAAATATTTGAGGCTAGCTTATGGTCACAATCCTGGGAGGATTCATTTCCCTCCACTCAGAGCCAAGGTTAAGGCAAGCTCGTTGCCTTCTTCATGGCAGATTTATTTCTTGTTCACCTTTATTCTGAGGAAATAGCCTTCTGAGCTCTGGATTCATGCAGGAGAAGACTATTAGACTTCCCATCTTGGGCAGGCCCTACAATTGCACAGCTGCCAATGAAAGGTCCAGATCTCTAGGGATCAGCAAACCCTCAGGGTAAAAGTGAGATTTGTTCACTCACCTGCCAGGGTTCCTAGTTCTACTTCATTTTGGGGGTCTATGGATTTATTGCTTTCATTCTATCTCAGGGAGACACTTGTAAAGGTTAACCCAGCATTTGAGCTCCTTCAGTTGAGGGGAGGGGTCATCTAGAACACCTAATCTGCTATGCTATTGGCCAGTTAGCCCAACCCAAGGGAGCTGAAAATTAAAACATCGACCCAGATGTGGCTTCTGCTTGACCCTGCATGACAAATCAAATGCCACTTCTCAGTTCCCATCCTGTACAGCCTCTGGGAAACATTCAGCACAGTCAGCTCTCCTCCTCGCCCCACTCTCCTCTGGGTTCCTGTGACGCCCTTGTCTCTCTTCTCCCCCTGCTCCTTCCCACTCTCCTTTCTGACCCCTCCTCTGTCCACCCTTAAATGTTGTCATCCCTCCTTCGAGGGCTCAGTCCTGGGCCGTCTTCTTCTTCAGACTTTACACATTCAACCCAGGCAACTTGACCACTCCTGTAGCTCCAAATACCATCCATCACCCCAGGGTGTCCAAGTGCATCGCTCCGGTCAAGCCTTCTTTGTGAACTGCAGAGAATTCCTACAGACCACCTCCACCTGATGTTTCACAGGCTGCTCTGACCTAACAAGTGTTGCCTTTACACCCAAAGGTGAGCACCTGGGCTAGGCTCAGGAAGAATCACATCGTTCTTATAGAAAATTCCTCAAGTGGATACTCTATTCTTCTGTGTCAGTCCTCAGCACTCAATCTTCCAGTCACTTCCCATCTCACTCACACAAAAATCCAAAGGCCCTGGATAGTCTGGAGCCCCTACCTCCCTGAATCTATCTCCTCCTCCTTTTCCCTTTTCTAACATTCATCTCCAGTCATACAGCTGCCTTCCCTGTTTTTCCTGGAACACTCTCATCGTGACTTCACGTCAGGACTTTTGTCCTTGCTGTTTCCTCTGCCTGAAGACCTTCCCTAATTTCTTTACATAAAATAGTATCACTGGTCTCCATCTCCTCTTCACTCCAATCTTGACATGTTCTACCCTCCTTCTCTGCTTTATTTCAATGGGTACTACCATATCTATCTATCTTCCACCAGATTGAAAGCTCCATAAGGAAAGGACTTTTGATCTGCATTCTTAAGGTTGTTATCTTTACAACCCTGGGCACATAGTAAGTGCCCAATAAATACTGTGTTGAATGAAAATGCAAAACTTACCAAAAAAAAATTAACCATTCAGTTGTTTCTTGGACTTTGACATGCATTTGGATGTGTTTATTGCCTTAAAAGCCATAGAATCACAGAATATTCTAGCTCATAAAGTAGAGGTCTTCACATTTCCAGGAGAGGAAACTGAGTTTCATACAGGTTGAATGACTGTTTTGGCTCAAATCACAAACTTTGAGGTGGTTTGTAATTGAAAGTCTAAAGTGCTTTTCCTTTCAGGAGCCCTTGAGAGTTCTCAAGAGCAAACCAAAGAAATACAGAAAATGAAGTCTAAGTCAGACTGTGGCCAGTCACACTTGCTGATTCTTCCTCATCTATGCACTCTGCTCTGGTTCACTCCCCTCACCCTCCACCCTGATTCCCCTTTCCTGGTTGTCAAAACATCAGCAATGGGTGGGACCCCTTGTGGGACACCGAGACTTGCTTTTGTTCTCTATCTCTTTCTCGCCCTCCAAAGAATTAGAATCTTATCCTCTGCCTGAAGACCTTCCCTAACTTCTTTACATAAAATAGTATCATTGGTCTCCATCTCCTCTTCACCCCAGTCTTGACATGTTCTATCTTCTTATCACTTCTTTTCTCTGAATTAAAAATATACTAGTGGGTCTAAAATACATGAGAATGAGGAAGAATTAAGAAAAATAACCCTAATGACCATAGAGAGATCCTGGGGATGGAGGGGGCATCCCCTTCACTTTACAGTTGAGAAGACAGAGGCCAAAAGAGAGGAGGAAAAGTTATGTGCTCAAATTTATTATGTCCCAAATGGAATTCTCAAGTTCTCCTCTCAACCCTACCCTCACCTCAGTAAGTAGAATCATTATTTGACTATTTGCTTCAGCCAGAAATCCAGGAGTCACCCTTGGAGCCTCTTTCAATCACCCAATACCTTCAATCCACCAGCAGATCCTTTTCAGTCTACTTCCTAAATGTAGTTCAAGTATGACTCCCACACACCCCCCCCGAAGCTGCCCCACCCTTGGGCCAGTTCATCCTCCTCTCCTTTCTAAACTCTGCAGGGATTTCCTAACTTGTCCCTTCCATCCGCTCTTGCCACACCACGCTATCCCACCAGAGTCTCCTCCACACAAGAGCCACAGTGGTCTTATTCATGTGCCCTTCAAACCATGTGTTTCCCCTGCTCTAATCCTCCCAACAGCTTTCTTTCACTCTTAGGAAAAACTTGAAACTCTGGTTCACAGCTCACAAGGCCCACGTGATCTGCCTCTCTTGTCTCTGCCCTTGGCCACTACTGCTCCCCTTCATTCTGTGCCAGGGACAGGACACCTGTTCTCTCGAGTTGTTTCAGACACAAGTCCCTTCCTGCCCCGGGACCTTTATACCTGTTCGCCCCTCTGCTCAGAAATCCCCTGCCTACCTGTGGTCGCCGCCCACTCCTCCCTGTCCAGTCTGCCCTGCTTCACTCTCCCATAGGGGGTTGCCTGGTCCCCTCTTAGAGTATAAACTCCGCCCCAACACAGAGGTGGTCCCCCACTGCTGTATCTCCTGCACCCAGAACAATGCTGGTGCACAGCAAGTACTCAGTGCATACTGGTTAAATGAATGAAGGAATGAATTGATTTTGCTCCATGATAGGCAACCCACTCCAGTATTCTTGCCTGGAGACTCCTGTGGACAGGGGAGCCTGGTGGGCTGCCATCCATGGGGTCGCACAGAGTTGGACATGACTGAAGCGACTTAGCATGCATGCATGCATTGGAGAAGGAAATGGCAACCCACTCCAGTATTCTTGCCTGGAGAATCCCAGGGACAGAGGAGCCTGGTGGGCTGCCGTCCACGGGGTCGCACAGAGTTGGACACGACTGAAGCGGCTTAGCAGCAGCAGCAGCAGGAATCCTCTACTTCCTGGCAAGGCCTGGACTTGAACTCAAGTCTTCTCACTCTCCAGTCAGGCTCTTCCCCCCACAAAGTAACATTTTGAGGGGTTGAAGAATCACATAGATAGCTTTACAGAAAGAGAAATTACCTCTGGCTCCAAAAGCCCCCCTTTTTTTTTCCCAGGAAGGGCCTGGCTCCTCTCTCACTGCGTAGCACAGCAGAGGTACAGCAAATCCAGGATGCTCACTCCTGCTGCAGAGGGGCGGGCCCACATGTCAGGGCATCTCGGCCTCCGCCACCGCCAGTGGGGATCCGGGTGTGTGTTCATTGCAGACGCTACTCCTCAGTCGGCATTCAACACATGCGTTTTGTGAACTGTAAGCCACACATACACACATACATTTTGTGTTTAAACAAAGCATGTCAGAAAGGCCCTCACCCTCCCTTCCTGCCAAGCGTGGGGACGAACAGTAGTGGGCTTGGCAGAAAGTCTCCGAGTCTAGGTCATTCATTTCCGCTCATTCAACCAGCTTATTTTTGGCTGTGCGACTTTCTTTTGTGAACTTCTGTCTTCTGTACTTGGACCTTGTAATCGATGACTGTGCTGTCAGGACCCACCCTTGAACACGGGTGCAAAAGACCAGTGAGAGGGCTCCTGTGAGAGAGAATGTGGTTGTACATGAACAAAAACGCCCGGACAGCCTCGGGCGGAACGCTCATGGTCATGCGATATGTCACCTCGCTCTTCAGGGCACAGAGGGCTCTAAGAGTATTGGGTCCAGCACCCAACACAGTGCGTGCTCACTAGAGGGTGCCCCAGCCTGCCCTCTCAGGGCTGGGAGACCAGCCAGCCAAGCAAGCCAGGCTGCCCTGGGAGCAAAAGGCACAGCTGGGGACGCTGGTGGTGGCCGTGGGGCAGGGGTGGGGGCGGTGGTCACAGGGAGGTGAACTCTGTGCTTCTCGCCATCATCACAGCCGCTCAGCGGGCCCCTCCTCTCCTCTTGCTCTTTCTTTTCCTCTCCTGATTCCTTCCAGGATGTTCTTTGCCCACCGCGTGAGATGCGAGGGGCATCAAGACCGCTCCCTGTCCTTGACTGTGTCCAGGGGCTACCGTTAGTGACTGGTGGCCTTGGTAACCAGGACTCGGTCTCTTGAAGGACTGAGAAGGAGCAAGAAAGAGGGTGGAAGCCGGCTCTGCGCAAGGCGGGCCTGGTAGAGTCCTCGGCAGGCTGGGCTGGGAGGGATGGAAAGAAAGGAGGGGATCTGCGGTGCGGGGGCCGTGGCGCTGCACTGTTTAGGGCAGCAGGGGGCGCCCGCGGCTCCCTCGCGCGGACCGGCCGCAGCAGATCGGACCCTGGGGAAATTCCGCCCGCGCGGAGCCAGCCAGCCGCGGGGGCCAGGTCAGGACACTGCGGCCCTCGGCGCCGCTCCGCCCTCGCCGGCTGTCGGGAGCGCGCAGTACCCGCTCCCAGCGGCCGCTCCTGGGCCCCGCACCCACAGCTCACTCAGTGCCCAGGAAGGCTGTTCCCATCCTCAAGGCGGGGCGTCCTCCCTGGGCTCTTCTTTGCAGTGGGGAGTGTTTATTGCACAAGGGGAGGCATGGTCACCCCAGGACAGACGTCAGCTCCTGCAGACCCATCGGATGTCGCTGCAGGGCGCTTAGCCACCTTCCCCGCGAAGTTGGAGGGGCCTCGGCAGAGGGAAGACAGCTGCCGCGCTCCCTGGAGCCCTTTTCGTTAGATAATGCCTGAAGGAAAAGGAGAGGGGGAAAGTAGAAGCCGGAGGCGTCCTGGTAGGAGGGTTGAGGAGAGGGTGGGGGAAACTTCCAGGATCGGAAAGGAAGCCAAGATGTGCTGAGCCGTCCCTCGTGTGGGGCAGTGTTTGGGGGGTGCTTTATCAGGCTTCCCTGGTGACTCAGACGGTAAAGAATCTGCCTGCAATGCTGGAGACCTGGGTTCAATACCTGGGTTGGGAAGATCCCCTGGAGGAGTTTGGCAACCCCCTCCAGTATTCTTGCCTGGAGAATCCCCATGGACAGAGGAGCCTGGTGGGCTACAGTCCATGGGGTCGCAAAGAGTTGGACACGACTAAGCACAACAATGGCACACAGTGCTTTATCTCGTTTAATCCCCACAACCACCTTTTGAAGTAGGTAGGCATCATCAACTCATTTTGCTGATGAGCATTTGGAAGCTGAGAGAGAAGAGGAACTCCCCCAAGGTCACCCCACTGGAGGTGAACAGGGACATGTGTTTGCACTTGGCCTAAGGAATTCTCACAGTGCAGGTGACCTGACAGACACGTGGGGCAAAGCACCCTAGGACCTGGGTTCCACGTGGAAGCCTTGACCCTCCTGCTGGCTCTGCAGCAGAGTGAACCTGCAGGAACCAAGGGAAAGGAGCCTGGCGGGAAGGGACCCACACCCTCTGCTCTGGACATAGGACACTCCTCACATGGGCAGGGGTCAGAGTCCTCAGGGAGGGGGGATGGGTGGAGCACATGGCATGATGTGAGAGGGAGGCCTACTTAGCATTTGCCCTGGGCTAAATTTTTCTAAGTGGCACCTTTGAACACTATTTTAAAAAAATCCTCAAAACTGGCTTTCACAGGAGTTAATCATTCACTCTCTCCACAGGCCCGGTGACCTTTGCCATGTGGTTGGGCTTTCGTTTGCTTTTCTTGAAAGTCCTGGAGTTTGTAATTGGAGCAATATCCTTTCAGTAAAGGAGAAAGGAATTGGGGGTCTAGGACAAATTGTGGTTTTCTTCCTTGCGCTTCATCTCCCAAAAACATTTGCTCAGTGAGAGGTTATGAATCCAGGACTCAGAATACTAAGTGGATCATCTATAGCTGTGGCTCTGGGGGGAAGGGGTGCTGGCTGTAGAAGACTTTAGGAGACAAAGCATGCCACAAACAAAAGCCCGATAAAATCCAAGCCACCACCCATTCTGCACCTGATTCTTTTAGGAGCTTGCTCTTACCTGGGTGGCAACTAAGTTTACCAATAGAGTTCATTCTCTAGGTGGGCTTCCCTGGTGGCTCAGATGGTCAAGAATCCACCTGCAATGTGGGAGCCCCCAGTTCGATCCCTAGATCCAGATACCCCAGGAGTAGGAAATGGCAACCTATTCCTGTATTCTTGCCTGGAAAATTCCATGGACAGAGGAGCCTGGCAGGCCACAGTCCGTGGGGTCACAAAGAGTTGGACACGACTGAGCAGCTAAGCACGCACGGACACACAGTATCCTAATCAGCTTAACACTTAAAGAGATGCAGGCTAGGGGCTGCTGAATTTGAACACTTCAGTCACCTAAAAGTTCGTTGACCTCCTGGAAGAATTAGGGAGGGCAAATAGGCTGTGTGACCTTGGGCAAGTCACCCAATCCTTCTAGGCTTCAGATGCCCCTTCTGAACCTAGGAAGAGTGGGCTCCAAGATCCCCATCAAGGCCAGCGCTCTGTAGTCCGTAATCCTGCAGGCTGCTGTCAAAGGCTCCCCCAGCTCTGTTCTGTCCCAGCTCTATTTTTGGCTCAGTGATTAGAGGGCTTGTCGGCCACACCCATATCTCTAACATTCTGACAGTTAGCTGCACATTTTCACTAGACATCCCACTGGGCTCTCAACCTTCAGATGCCCCAGGCAGACACATTACCCCTCCCCTCTGCCTTTCTTCACAGCCCAACTCCTCTGACTTCCCCTCTTCTCTTCCTGGCCTGGGAGCTGGGGGCCTCAAACCATCTTTGCAGGCTTGCTGTCCTTCAGCCGCCATATTCCTTTGGTTGCTGAGACTTGAACAGGCTGGTCTTATGTGAAGTGCTCCATTTCTGCATAGTCTCAACTTCTGCCCAGTTCGAGCCCTCGTCATCTGTCACGGGAGCTCTCACCCCTTCCGCTCATGCCCTCAACAGTCCCTCTGCGGTCACTCTCCACTCCACCTATAGGAAGTGTCACTACTGGGTCACTGCCCTAAGCCCCTGGCTCTGAGCAAACACTCTCCCCACTACAGACACTTGAATGGTTTCCTGTGGCCAGGTGAACAAACACAGCCACCTGGGGTTCCCTTCATGTAGGGTGAGTGTTATTCTCTTAGTTGTGTCTGACTCTTTGCGACCCCATGGACTGTAGTCCACCAGGTTCCTGTGTCCATAGAATTGTCCAGGCAAGAATACTGGAGTGGTTTGCTATTGCTTTCTCCAGGGAATCTTCCTGACCCAGGGATTGAACCTGGTCTCCTACATTGCAGGCAGCGTCTTTATCATCTGAGCTGCCAGGGAAGTCCGTCCCTTCATGTCGGCCCAACCTAATTCCACCTCCACGTGCCCCCCTGTGCTTCAGCCGAACTCAGTGTCCTTTCCCCAACCATTTGTTCTTTGGCCCCACACTCTTTCTGTTGTCTGGGACATGAACAATTCCCATACTGTGCTCTGATTATTTGCTCAGTCATGTCCGACTTTGTGCCATGACTTTGCGACCCCGTGGACTATAGCCCACCAGGCTCCTCTGTCCTTGGATTTTCCCAGGCAAGAATCCTGGAGTGGGCTGCCATTTCCTCCTCCAGGTGCTGAGTAAACCTGGGATTTCATCCCTGCCTCACCGCGGGGTTGTTGAGAGATTTTGAGCAAGTTCCTTAATCTCTCTGAGTCTTG
Source organism: Cervus canadensis (assembly GCF_019320065.1). NCBI lineage: Eukaryota > Metazoa > Chordata > Mammalia > Artiodactyla > Cervidae > Cervus > Cervus canadensis. The sequence continues at coordinate 26,187,037 of NC_057387.1, read as the reverse complement.
GTTTCCTCAAAAGGGGATCATAAAACCTGCCTCACAGAATTGTAAAACCAAATAATGTGTCTTCTCACACGGAAGACAGTATGTGAGAAATTGCTTCCTAAACTAAAATAAAGCACCCCATGATCTTGAAATCAATTCAGAATTATTCTAGGTCCTTGTACTGGCTTGGTTTCGGGAACACTAAGGCAGGCCATCTGCCCCCCAAAGAAGAAAGCTTCTGGATATAGGGATTTTTAAAATAGTATTTACAAGTCTACTATTCTTGATTCTTGAGAAAGAAAGGGTCCTGGGTTCACAGGACAACCTCGGGCTGCCTGGGGAGCAATTAGGTTCTTTCTTGTTGTTTAGTTGCTGAGTCATGTCTGACTCTTGTGACCCCCATGGACTGTAGTCTGCCAGGTTCCTCTGTCCATGGAATTTTCCCCACAAGAATACTGGAGTGGGTTGTCATTTCCTTCTCCAGGGGATCTTTCCAACCCCAGGACTGAACTCACATCTCCTGTGTCTCCCGCATTGGCAGGTGAGTTCTTTACCACTGCGCCACCAGGGAAGCCCACATTCTTTCTTACTCATCCTTAAAATATGTCCTCCTAGGGTTGTGCTTCTTCCAGCTATTAGGATTTGTGTTTCAAGCACAGGAGCTACACAACTAGCTTCCCTAAAAAGCGTGTCCCCGTGCCTCACGCTCCCAGGAAAAAACAAGATGAAGTCATCCTTTCCCCTTTGCTATGATTTGCTCGTGCTGGTATGTGAAAAGTGGCTTGCCCATGCTCCCTGCTCACCAAGCACAGGATATGGAGACCCTGCAAACTTCTCCTTTAGCCCACTGCTCCCTCCCAACATAGTCTCAGATTCAGTTTTACATCATCTGTGCCTTGCAGAAATGTCTCATCCCTGCAGTCCCTATGCCAGACTTATTCCCGTGAGGTTGGACTGGTAGGGAATGAGTCAGCCTCAGGACGCTGCAGCCAGAATCAAGCCTGAAGCACAATATCACTCCAGCAAAATATAATTCCAGTAGGGCAACCGCTAGGAAATAAACTGGCCCCTTGCTTGTCCAAAGTTTCCTGAGGGGTTCTCGCATTTTAGCACAAGTTCCTGCAGCACCTTGAGCTGTGATTCCATTTTAAAATTAAGTCCTTTAAAAATGGCCAGTAAGATCCATTTCTCTGATGAAGAAGGAAAATAAGCAATTGCTTGGTATCAAATACTTGTCTAGATATTTGATAAATTATTGTTGTTTGGGCTTCCCTAGATGGCTCAGCGGGTAAAGAATCTGCCTGCAATGCAGGAGACGCAGGAGACTGGGGTTTGATCCCTAGTTTGGGAAGATCCTCTGGAGGAGCCTACTCACTAAGTTGTGTCTGACTCTCTGAGACCCTATGGACTGTAGCCTGTTAGACTCCTCTGTCCATGAAATTCTCCAGGGAAGAATACTGGAGTGGGCTGCCATTTCCTTCTCTAGGGGATCTTCCTGACCCACAGATTGAACCCATGTCTCCTACTTGGCAGGAGGATTCTTTCCCACTGAGCCACCTGGGAAGCCTATATTTGATACATACTAATACACTAGTTGAATTGAACAAGGGGAGATATATATATATATATATGTATTGTTATATATAGCCCACACTATATATATATATAAAGTTGCTCATCAGCAGTTTCTCATAAGTGTGTTCCCGGCGCATCTCCCACTCTCCTTGACCACCTCCATCAACAGGACACCAGTGGGTGTGCTTCCCCAGGTCCTGCTCTCTCCTCTGCCTTTAACTCACGTGCTTCTTGGAAGAGGGTGGGGGTGGAGAGTAGAGGGTCTCTCAGAGAAGGAGTTTAACAAAGTTGCAGGGGATTACAAAAAATAGGATGGAATACTCTGGCAATCTTCATTCTCACTCCTCCACTCGCACCTCCCACTACTTCCCTGGGACATGGTAGAATACCTTTCCCTCACTGTAGAATAGAAAATCATGAGATGAAAAGAAACCACATGGAGAGCAGGCATTCAGAGTGGAAAGCTCCTCTGTTGCCAGTGAACTGAACTCAGCTGTATGGAGTTACCTGCTATAGCCAGGAGCGCGACCAGAGCTTCTCTGCACTGTGAGCTCCCAACTCCTTCTCCAGGGAAATCCCTGCAGCCACTGCCCTTGCGCACAGCCATTGCTCCTGGATTCACTTTCTATCCAGAGGACAAGGAATTCACACCGTCCCCATCCAGGGCTACAAGCACAGAGCCAGGAGGTGCTAGTGGGAATCTGGGCTGATGGGACCTTCCACTGAGGGTCTGGACCTGTAGCTTGACTCTCCTCTTTAATACACAGGAGAACATTTCACCTGAGACTCAGGTGCCCTGTCTGTAAAAATGAGATCAGTAATTCATGCCTCATATGATTGTAGTTGAGGGGATTTTGTGAAACGTGTTTGAAAGCACTTTTTGTCAAAAGATAAGTGGAAAAGAATGTTAAAAAAAAGATTGTCTATATGTGTATAACTGAGCCACTTTGTTGTACAGCGGAGATTGGCACAACATTTATCAATTTTATTGATCTTTTCAAAGAACCATCAACATTGTTGATTTTCAACAATGTTCAATAAAAAATTAAATAAAATAAAGTATAATACAAACATCAGTTATTATCATCACAAAGCATACACACGTCACACACGTTTTTAAACTTTATTGTAGAAATTAACATATGGTAAAAGTGACTAGTTTGTGTGTGTGTGTGTATACATTTCTGTGACTTGTAATACATATATAGATTTGTGCACCCATCACCACAGTGAGAATATAGAATACTATCATTGCCTCTTCCACTCACTGAAGGACATTTGGTCATGCTCTTATTGTTTTGTATCTCTGGATTCAAGTTGCTAATATTTTGTTGAGAATTTTACATATATGGTCATGAGGGATATGGATCTCAAGTTTTCTTTTTTTGTAAAGTCCTTGTCTGGTTTCAGTATCAGAATAATGGTGTCCTCATTAAATTTAAGTAGGGAAGTGTTTCTTCCTCTTCTTTTTGCCTTAGACTTTGCCAGGAAGCCATCTGGGTCTGGAAATTTCTTTTCTCTTTTTCTTTTTGGCCTTGCCATGCAGAATGTGAGATCTTCCTCCCCAACCAGGGATGGAACCAGTGCCCTCTGCAATGGAAGCACAGAGTCCTGACCACTGGGCTGACAGGGAAGTCCCAAGATTTCTTTTTCAACTGGTTTTAAAACTATAAATTCAATGTCTTTAATCATTATATGACTGTTCAGATTATCTGTTTTATCATGACTGAATTGATAGTTGTGGTTTCTGAGAAATTGGCCCATTTCAGGTAAATTGTCAGATTTGTGTGTGTAGAGTTGTTCATAATAATTCCTTTATTCCTTAATGTCTACAGGGTCTGTAGTGATATCTCTCTTACATTCCTGATGCTTGTAATTATGTGTCTTCTCTCCTTTTTAAGTTAGATGTTTATCAATTTTATTGATCTTTTCAGAGAACGATCATTTGGTTTCACTGTTTTTCTCTATTTTTTTTCTTTGCTGATATCTAGTCTTATTTTGTTATTTCCTTCCTTCTGCTTGCTTTAGATTGATTTGCTCTTCTTGTTTTAGTTTCTCAAGGTATAAGCTTAGATAATCTTCTTTTCTACTCTAAGTATTTAATCCCATAAGTTTCCCTCTAAGCACTGTTATAAGTTCCATAAATTCTGATATGTTAGATCTTCATTTTCATTTGGTTCAAAATATTTTCTAATTTTCCTAGAGACATCCTCTCTGAATAATGGATTATTTTTAAGTGTTTCATTTAATTTCCAAGGGTGTAGAGATTTTCTCACATATGCTTTTTATGACCATTACATCTAGAATATTGCAGAAATCTAAAAAAGCCATTAGTTTTAAAACTCAATAACTTATTGAGCACCTCCTGTGTGCAAGGCACTAGGCTGGGTGCTGTTTTGGGTCCAAGGCTGCATGAGATTTAATTCTAGCCTTCAGGGAATTGACTGTTTAGGAGGGAAACCAAATCACTCTGACAAATAAGTGGTAGTCAATGATACACCACTGGTGGTCAGTGATACATGCTTCTTCTGTTTTACAGAGCAGCACTGCAATGGACGTCTCTTCCAGCTGAGATGGTCAAGGTCAAGAGTGTGAGGTGGGGACTTCCCTGATGGCCCAGTGGTTAAGAATCTGCCCGTCAATACAGAGGACACAGGTTCGATTCCTAGTCTGGGAAGATTGCACATGCCTCGGGACAACTTAGCCCGTGTGCCACAACTCCTGAGCCTGTGCACCCTAGAGTCCATGCTTCACAATAAGAGAAATCACTTCAATGAGAAGCTTGCTCCTCGCAATTAGAGGAAACCCGTGCACAGCAATGAAGACTCAGAGAAGCCATGTATATAAAGAGTGTGAGATGGACCTTGAAAATGGGTAGGATTTCTATAGTGATGGTCCTGGTGGGTGGTGATTTAGTCACTTAGTCATGTCCAACTCTTGCAACCCCATGGACTGTAGCCCACCAGGCTCCTCTGTCCATGGGACTTCCCAGGCAAGGATACTGGAGCAGGTTGCCATTTCCTTCTCCAAGTGATAGTCTTAGTGTAGGCCATTTCTAGCTGGACAGAACTTTGCTTGGTAGTGGCAGTAGCTCCTTCCCTGTGGACACCTCTCCTCCCGGTGCCCAGCCAAGCCTGCTGCCAGTTCTCACAGTTGACCTGCTTAATTCACATACCTGTGGGGAGTGGACTCATCAGACTCACTAGACGGAGGCTCTTCTGAAGGTTGGAGACAGCTCCTAATGCTTTTAGAGAAATGGGTATTGATGCTTCTGGGCCAGCAGAGGTGAAGGTGGGATTATAGAAATAAAATGAAGATGAAGAGAGTATTCTACTTCCCTCACATCCTGCAACCTCACAGATAGAGTTGGTCCTTGAGCTTCGTCAGAAATTGAGCCAAGAACGTGGAGGTAAGGGAATGAGGTCAATAAAGTGATGCTGCCGTGTTGTAACTGAGAATCAAATTAGCTTGGCCCACAGAAGCCAGGAAATACTGGATTCATAGAAGCCACAGAAGAGCAAAATGACAAGGAGTGGGGAGGAAAACATCTGCTTCAGGCCCGAGGGCTCCAGTTCATTGTCTGAAGGAACAGAGGGGAAAATGTGAGGTGAAAACAGCTCCCATTCCTTCAAGACATCTGAGCGGTCAACCAACAAGAGAGATGTCTGGCGAAAGTGAGAGCTGACAGCCTAAAGTCCTCATAAACCAGTCTTTTTCATTCTTCCTGAAATTTCCAGGCTTATTTTCACTTCCTTTCCTATTTTTCCTTGAAAAACTGATTTGAAGTTTCTGCTTTCAGCCCATAAAAACAAAACCAAAACAGAATTTCTGAAATTTTGGTCTTTGCATATTTTCTGTCAATTTATTTTTCACTTGCATGTTTTTTTTTTTTTAACTGAAGAATGATTGTACATGTGTTGATGATTTAATAAGGAGGGGACACTTGTTTCATATCTTCTAGCACAGATGAAAATAACTAGATACGGACTTCCCTGGAAGTTCAGTGGTTAAGACTCCATGCTTCCAGTGCAGAGGGGCACAGATCTGATGCCTGGTAGGGGAACTAAGATCCCACATACTGCACAGCACAGCCCCCCAAAACAACGAGATTTAATTTTATAAAAAAAGGTTTTTAAAGAAAACCGTTAATTTCTCACTGAATTTCTGTAGGCAAGTTACTTAAACTCTGTTAGTCTCAATCTCCTTATCTGTAAAACAGAAGTAATAAACCTACCTCATGGGGTTGCCGTGACACGAGGTCAGTAAGACAGCAATCTAAAAATCATCTTACATAGCTGAGCAAGTGTAGAAGCAAGGTATGGATATGAACTTCATGAATAGATCAGTGACAGAGTAAATCACCCCAATGCTTTATGAATTCCTATCTTGGAACTTCTGTATAATGCTATAAAATTGGAACTAATCTTGATACCTTGGTGTCTGGCCCCCAAATGAAAGGTCAGTATGACCTGTTTTCTTGAGAAAAGCTAGTTTGTTCTAAAGAGAGGTGATTCTAAGGCAAAAGGAATTTTTATAGAAAATTAGTTTCTGATTTATGCAAAAACAAGATGTCCTGAGGGATTTTCTGTTTTTTATGATGCTTTATAGTTCATAAAAGGCTTTAACACGCCTCATCTCTTTTGCATTACCAAAATCACCCCCGGAGAACAGGATGGGAAGGGGTCAATCATTCTGGCTTTACAAATGGGGAAATGAAGACTCCGAGAGAGAGTGGAGAACTCGCCCATGGCTGGACTTCCCTGGTGGTACAGTGGATAAGAATCTGCTTGCCAGTGTAGGGGACATGGGTTCATCCCTGATCTGGAAAGACTCCACATGAATCTAAGCCCATGCATCACAACTACTGAACCCCTGGACTGCAGCTACTGGACTGCATGACTAGAGCCTGTGCTTCACAACAAGAGAAGCCACTGCAATGAGAAGCCTCTGCATTGCATGGAAGAGTAGCCCTCGCTCGCCACAACTAGAGAAGGCCCAGGCACGTCAAAGAAGACCCAGAGCAACCAAAAATAAATAAGAAAAGAGAACTCACCCGTAGCTAATAAGAGCTAGAAGTAGTCTCCAAATCTAGACCCTTATGCCCAATTCTAAGTCTCTATGGTCTAGAGAACTACCATTAAAGCTCTTCAAAAGAAGATTGGACCCTTTTGTACTTATTGGTACATTTTTCTAAAGTGCCTGCTGGCGTCTAAGTAGAAGTTTAGACTAATATTTGATTAGTTTTCATGATGACAGCATGAGAGATTTTTAAATCAAAACATGTGCTTAAACTCCAGATGCATAATGTAATGAAAGTGAAAGTGTTCCTTGATCAGTCATGTCCAACTCTTTTTGACCCCGTGGACTGTAGCCTGCCAGGCTCCTCTGTCCCTGGGATTCTCCAGGCAAGAATACTGGAGTGGGTTGCCGTTCCCTTCTCCAGATCTCCCCGACCCAGGAATCAAACTCAGGTTTCCTGCATTGCAGGCTGATTCCTTACCATCTGAGCCACCAGGGAAGCCATGGTGGGATGAAGTGGGGGATAAAGAGGGGTCAGGTGGCTGTTCTGCAGGCTGCTTTGGGCTTCCTGGATCAACCACTAACCAAGCTTCTCCACTCCATGTTTCTTGTGGCTTGGTTGTCCACTTCCAATGAAACCGCCCACACACAGCTTTGCGTCTCCCCCAATTCAACAAGGGACAGGCCTCAAGGATGGATCTGGCCTGCTCAGGACTGATTATGACACAGTTTGGTGAATCCCTGCTTCCGTTCATACTCCCCAGGTGATCTTCCAGGGACAACCCTGCTCTGGGGCAGGGCTTAGAAGCCACAAGAAGCTACAGCAGGTCTTAAGGTTGTGCCAGGGATCCCAAGAAAAACCTAGGGAGGGTCCTTCCTTGCCTCAAGGCATACAGTCTCATTTCTCCTATTTGTACCACCTAAACAACTGGATCTGAGAAGGAACTGGTGGTTCTCTAATGCCTTTTATTTCAGTGAATTCCCAACATGATTGCATGTTACTGAAAGCAGTAAGAAAAAAGCATCAACCAACCAGCCTGTGTGCCTCAGTGAGTCTCTGACACGTTATCCAGGACTGCCCTGAGCATTGCCAGATGCTTAGCATCCTGGGTGCACCTGTTAACACCAAGTGTGGCTAACCCCGCTCCCCAGTCATTGTGACAATCAAACACACCCACCCAACCTCTGCCTGCCATTTTGATATACCCATATGGCCCTCACGTGAAAAATCATTGAATTAGTTTGACTAGTAATTTTTGTTTGTTTGTTTAGAAATATCTTCCCCAATGACAGGGGACTTGACCAGCTATGAACCATTGGTACAACTGACCCCATGGCCTGTTCTTGTGTGGCCCTCAAGAGAAGAATGGTTTTCATATTTTTCAAGAATTGGGAGGAGAAAGAGTCTGCATGTAGTCTGCAAAGTCTAATTTACTCTCTGATCCTTTATAGGTAATGTTCACCACTCAACAAGCAATGACCTAGTATCCAGCATGCTGCCAGGCGGTGGTGATAGAGTGATGGGTAGGATATTATTGTTGAACTGTGTGGGAGAAAATAAATGTGCCTTCACAGCAAGTGCCATGGACTCATCTACATGATGCTAGGGAAACAAAGCAAGAGTCACCCAGCTCAGCCTTGGGGACTGTGGGCTGACAGATGGGGGAGCCTCACAAGAGGAGGTGGCAGGTAAAATGAATCTGGAAAGAGAGGAAGGTAATAGCCTGGAGAAATTGAGGGGAACGGGTTGCAGTAGAAAAATAGGGGCGCTGAAGTCTGACCTCACAGCTAGGTGCTTGGACTCCTTCCAGATACAGATGCTGGCCCCATCCCATAGGACCTGCGTGACTTTAAGCAACGTACTTGACTTTTTTGTGCCCCAGTTCCTCATCTGTAACATGTAGCTGGGAAGAGTACCTGTCCCATAGGGCTACCAAGGGCATTAGATGAGATAGTACATACAAAGCATGCAGAACAGGGCCAGCCCATAATGAGCCCTTGGCACACAGCGGTGATGGTTGTTGCTGTCAGGGTCACCACTCTTACTGTGCTATCAATGATAGGAAGGCATTTTTAAAAGCTGTCCGCACCTACTATGTGTCTGCCTCTACATGAAGCACCAGAAATACAGTGGTCTTCCTTGTCTTATGACATCTGTATGAGACCTGGACATCACAGAAATCTAGGCAAAAAGTGTTGTGACTATGGGGTTCCCTGGTACCAAGTACCAGAGTGTTCAGGAAATGGTGATGGTCCATCCATCCTTTGATGAAGGTGCTTACGATCAGCTGCAAGCGTAAGCGTGTATATCTGAGAGCCCAGGGAGGCAGGAAGGCCAAAAGAAGGGCAATAAGAACCCCTCAAGTTGGGGAATGGATAAAGAACATGTGGTACGATCTCACTACTGGGCATATACCCTGAAAACTGAAAGTGTAACTCACTCAGTCATGTCCAACTCTTTGTGACCCCATGGACTGGAGCACACCACACTTCTGTTCATGGAACTCTCCAGGTAAGAATACTGAAGTGGGTAGCCATTTCCTTCTCCAGAGTATCTTCCACACCCAGGGATCGAACCTGGGTCTCCTGTATAGCAGGCATATTCTTTGCCATCTGAGCCACCAGCGAAGCCTACATATACCCTGAGGAAGTCATAATTGAAAAAGACACATTCACCTCAACATTCATTGCAGCACTATTTACATTACACTAGAACATGGAAGCAACTAGATGTCCATCAACAGATGAATGGATAAAGAAATCATAGTTCATATACACTGTGGAATATTACTCAGCCATAAAAATGAACACATTTGACTCAGTTCTAATAATGTGGATGAACCTAGATTCTATAATACAGAGTGAAGTAAGAAAGAGGAATCTAGAGCCTATAATACAGAGTGAAGTAAGAAAAAGAAAGATAAATATTGTATATTAATGTGTATATATGGAATCTAGAAAGATGGTTCAGTTCAGTTCAGTCACTCAATCGTGTCTGACACTTTGCAATGCCATGGACTGCAGCATGCCAGGCTTCCCTGTCCATGACCAACTCCTGGAGCTTGCTCAAACTCATGTCCATGCAGTAGGTGATGCCATCCAACCATCTCATCCTCTGTTGTCCCCTTCTCCTCCTGCCTTCAATCTTTCCCAGCATCAGGATCTTTTCTAATGAGTCAGTTCTTTGCATCAAGTAGCCAAAGTATTGGAGCTTCAGCTTCAGTATCAGTCTTTCCAATGAATATTCAGGACTGATTTCCTTTAGGATTGACTGGTTGGATCTCCTTGTGGTCCAAGGGACTCTCAAGAGTCTTCTCCAATACCACAGTTCAAAAGCATCAAATCTATGGCACTCAGCTTTCTTTATAGTCCAACTCTCACATCCATACATGACTACTGGAAAAATTATAGCTTTGACTAGATGGACCTTTGTTGGCAAAGTAATGTCTCTGCTTTTTAATATGTTGTCTAAGTTGGTCATAATTTTTCTTCCAAGGAGCAAGCGTCTTTTAATTTCATGGCTGTAGTCACCATCTGCAGTGATTTTGGAGCCCAAAAAGATAAAGTCTCTCACTGTTTCTATTGTTTCCCCATGTATTTGCCATGAAGTGATGGGACTGGATGCCATGATCTTAGTTTTCTGAATGTTGAGTTTTAAGCCACTTTTTCACTCTGCTCTTTCACTTTCATCAAGAGACTCTTTAGTTCTTCGCTTTCTGCCATTAGGGTGATGTCATTTGCATATCTGAGGTTACTGATATTTCTCCTGGCAATCTTGATTCCAGCTTGTGCTTCATTCAGCCTGGCATTTCACATGATGTACTCCGCATAGGAGTTAAATAAGCAGGGTGACAATATACAGCCTTGATGTACTTCTTTCCTGATTTGGAACCAGTCCATTGTTCCATGTCCTGTTCTAACTGTTGCTTCTTTACCTGCATACAGATTTCTCAGGAGGCAGGTAAAGTGGTTTGGTATTCCCATCTTTTTAAGAATTTTCTACTGTTTGTGGTAGTCCACACAGTCAAGACTTTGACATAGTCAACAAAGCAGAAGTAGATGTTTTTCTGGAACTCTCTTGCTTTTTCAATGATCCAACAGATGTTGGCAATTTGATCTCTGGTTCCTCTGCCTTTTCTAAATCCAGCTTGAACATCTGGAAGTTCTCAGTTCATGTACAGGTGAAGCCTGGCTTGGAGAATTTTGAGCATTATTTTGCCAGTGTGTGAGATGAGTGCAATTGTGCAGTAGTTTGAATGTTCTTTGGCATTGTCTTTCTTTGGGATGGAATGAAAACTAACCTTTTCCAGTCCTGTGTTACTGATGAGCTTATCTGCAGGGCAGCAATGGAGACATAGACATAGAGAACACACTTGTGGATGCAGTCGGGGAAGGAGAGGGTGGGACAAATAGGGAGAGCAGTATTGAATCATATGCATTATCACATGAAAAATTAGATAGCCAGTGAAAATTTACTGTACGACACGGGGAGCTGAAATCTGGGGCCCTGTGATAACCTAGAGGGGTGGGATGAGGCGGGAGGTGGGAGGGAAGTTCATGGGGGGAGGGTACATATGTGTATTTATGGCTGATTCATGTTGATATATGGCAGAAACCAACACAATATTGTAAAGTAATTTTCCTCCAATTAAAAAATAAATTAAAAAAATAAGATGTGGTGCATATGTACAATGGAATATTACTCAGGCATAGAGAGAAGTGAAATTGGGTCATTTGTAGAGACATGGATAGAACTAGAAACTGTCAGAAAAAGCCAAATATCATATATTAAGGCATATATATATGTGGAATCTAGAAAAATGATATAGATGATCTTATTTGCAAAGCAGAAATAGACACATGGACGTAGAGAACAAACATACAGACACCAAGGCAGGGAAAGAGGAGGGTGGGATGAACTGGGAGATGGCCATTGACATATATGTACTATTGTTACTATATATAATATAGTATATTATTACTATATATAATATAGTAGATAACTAATGAGAACCTAGTGTAAGGCACAGGGAACTCTATTCAGTGCTCTGTGGAAAGAGCACTTCCTTCAATGGGAAGGAAATCCAGAAAAAAGAGGATATATGTGTGTGTGTGTGTGTGTGTGTGTGTGTGTGTGTGTATGTATATATATATATACATCTGATTCACTTTGTGGTACAGTAGACACTAACATGACATTGTAAAGCAGCTATACTCCAATAAAAAGTAATTTTAAAAAACCTCTCAAGTCCGGAGCCACACGTGTCCCTCTTTCTCCTAAAAGCAAAACGCCATCTATGCTTAATAGTGGAGGGAAGTGTTAAGTCTTCGTGGTACCAGACTCACACTTGATCCCAGACAGCCCTCCTTTGCCTCAGCGGCCCTATCAAATCAGCAACTCTGCAATTTCTTTGGCCTCACGGAATCCTTCCATGGGCCTCTGCTTCTTCAAACAAGGAGAAAACCTCTCTCCCCTCCATGTAGTCCAATCCGGAGCTTGGACAGAGAGGCGAGGTCCTCATCCATGATTTGGGTCCTCCTGGGCTTCTTACCCCAGTGGCGTCCGCAGTGAGGCTCGCAGTGGGCAGACGGGAGTCACTGCCTGTACTCCGTTGTGGAGCAGCCCTCTGGCTGCCCTGCTCATGGGACCCTCTCGGACACAAACTCAGCCTACAGAAGAGGGGAGGAGGAAGTGCCAATTTGTGTCAGGCCGGTACCCCTCACCTCACTTCTCCTGTTGACAAACACTGGGCTGAGAGGGCTCCCCTGCTTCTGCGGAGCCCTTCCAAGACTTCTAAGTTGCTCTGCAGCCTCCAGGGGCTGTGGATGATAGAGCCGGAGCACATGAATCAGTGGCCTCGCCGTGTGGGTCGGCCGCGGGGCAGTGGACCTGTCGCAGGAGTTCTGAGGATGCCGTGTTGATGCTGAGTATGGTGGTGGTGCTGCTGCTGCTGGGGTGTGTGTGTGTACATGTGCACGCACAAGCCTGTGTGTGATGGGGTCCTCAGGATGCCTGTGGTCAACATGCTGCTGTTCCCACCGCAGGAGCAGCCCGAGCTGGCAGCCAGCAGCCTGGATCCTCCAGCACAGGGCCCGGCATGTTGGGCTCTGACCATGCAGGATCTAAGTGCTCTGGACTCCTTTGAGAAGGAGGCATTATCTTTGCTATGATTATATAATAATGAGGAAATGTTCCTGTCTTCTGCGGCTTTCTGGTTGAGCACACTGTACTCTGTGAGGAAATATGCTCTTACTTATTCTCCCTCCAGAATATCAAAGTTGACAGCACAGAGACATAGATGTGTGGTCATGGTCAGACCATTGGTTTCTTTCTGCCCCACCCTCCTCTCCTTATCAGCCACTCTGTCGCCCGCCCCGGGGCCCCCAGCCCTCTCAGTTAGGTAGCCACCTCTTCAAAGTGCTCGCAGTGTACACCACTAGGCAATTTGTCCAAATGTACCCACTGAACTCTTACGGTAGCCCTAGGAGGTAAGTATTACTGTTCTCATTTCATAGTTGAAAAAACCTGAGGCCTAGAGAGGTTAAGTAACACTCCCAGGGTCAGACAGCTAGTCAGAGGCAGAGCACAGATTCAGATCCAGGCTGTGTGACTCCAGAATTTGTGTTTTTAGCCTCGAGCTATTCAGCCTCCAGGTCTGGTGCTTTTTCTGCACCAGTGGATTCTGTTTCAATCCCTGGGTTGGGAAGATCCCCTGGAGAAGGAAATGGCAACCCACTCCAATATTCTTGCCTGGAGAATCCCATGGACAGAGGAGTCTGGCGGGCTACAGTCCATAGGGTCCCAAAAAGCTGGATACAGCTGAGCACACACATTACATTACATTCAGCCTCCAGGTCTGGTGATTTTTCTGTGTGGATCAGGGGGCACATCATTGGTGGCATCCAGGCCAGTGGACACTGTGGCCACAAGGAACACAATTGACCAGACTGACCACCACCCACACAAGAAGAGGAACCCCGTGGAAGCTTTAGGCCATTCCAAGTGGACAAAGCTCCCCCCCACCCATCTCCCTCAGGCCTTCCAAAAGCTTCTCAGGTACCCCAGTCTGCGTGCCTCACATTCCTGGGGGAAGCCCAGCACCTCCAAGCCATTCCTGGGATTCTCAGAGCTTCCCAGACCAGGCTGGGTGAGAGCAGCTGAGCTCTGGGCAACTCAGGGCTGGACACCTGGGTTCTGGGACCAGCTGTCTGGAATGCCCAGTGGTCGCATCTTGGAGTCCGTCACTGTGTGCCTTTGGGTCTGGGCCTGTTTGGGTAAACGGACAAAAATGTCTCTCACAAGGGTGTGGTTCACTGGTTGTCCCTTTGTGTCTTTATTTTGCCCACGTGTGTGTGTGTGTGTGTGTGTGTGTGTGTGTGTGTGTGTGTGTGTGTGTGTGTGTGTGGCTTATGTCAAATGTGGGTATGGACTCTATGCTTGTGCTTAGTCGCTCAGTTATGTCCGACTCTCTCGACCCCATGGACTGTACCAGGCTCCTCTGTCCATGGGATTCTCCAGGCAAGAATACTGGAGTGGGTTGCCATTTCCTCCTCCCAGGGGATCTTCCCAACCCAGGGATCGAACCCATGTCTCTGGTGTCTCCTGCATTGGCAGGTGAATTCTTTCCCTCTGAGCCACCTGGGAAGCCCGAGTATGTAACCTAAGCAGAAAGAAAGAAAGAAATCTGCTCAGTCATTTCTGACTCTTTGTGACCCCATGGACTGTAGCCCACCAGTCTCTTCTGTCCATGGGATTCTCCAGGCAAGAATACTGGAGTGGGGTGCCATTTTCTTTTCCAGGGGACCTACCTTCCTGACCCAGGGATGGGACCCATGTCTCCTTCATCTCCTACATTGCTAGGCAGGTTCTTTACCACTACCACCACCTTGGGAGCCCATAAAGTGTGTCAAAGTCTGTGTGTGTGGAAGAGGGAGGCTGGAGGTATATAACTGTGCATCCGTGTGTGTGGGCGTGGACTGACTCTCAACACGCTCTGAGAGGCTTACAGCCACTTTGGCGTTCCTCCTTTGCTGCTCCAAGACCCCCCTGCAATGTTCCAAGGTGATCTGGGCCCTGCTTTGCAGAGGGAGGTGGCTTGGCTTGATTCTGTTTCTGTAGGAGCAGCCACTCCAGCTTTCCCCTGCTCCCACTGGTATCTCCTCTCCTGCTCTGGCCTACTCTTGTAGACTGCTCCCCACTCGCCCTCCAGCCTCATCAGAAGGGAGCTGGCAAAACATGTGGTACAGAGGCCGCTTTTGAGCCAAAGAAAGGACAGTGCCAAGAGTCCCCAGAGGCATGGCAGGACCATGTCCATGAACCTCTGCATCCCACACTCCATCCCCTTCTGACCTGAGTCTCTCCCCGACCCATCTCCTCTCTAGTCATTGTGTCTCTGATTGGTTCCAGTGGGGAGCAGCAGCATCCTTCAAGGTGCCGTCAGGCTCCTCTCTAGTTTTCTTGGGGGTGTATTCAGTGCCTCCACATTGCCCTCAAAGCTGGGAGAAGTGGGGACTGTGGGGGGCTGTTACAACCTATGACTACGTGGACTCTGATGGAGAGGGAGAGACTGGCTGGGAAGCTGCTGATGGGCCATTAGGAGAGAAGTACCAGTTCAAGAGGCAGATGTGGGAGATGGTTCTGCAGCCTGGCAGGGACAGGCAGCTCTTGGCACCGGCTGCCAGAGCGTTGATGCAGAGTCACTCTGTCTGCAGCAGCGCTCCTACGTTATTGCCTAGGCTCCCTCCTCCTCAGCACCTGTGCTCAGGGCTGCAGAATGTGAACGACCACCCTCACTGTGCTCTTTGGCTAGCGGGACTTAGGCAGGGTACCTGCAGGTGTGGACACTTTTAGGATGAGGAAAGTGATCAGAAAGCTCTGTGATGTCAGACAAAATGCTTAAGCTCTCTATTTCAGTTTTAGCTTTGGTTCAGTCGCTCAGTCGTGTCTGACTCTTTGTGACCCCATGAACCACAGCACTCCAGGCCTCCCTGTCCATCACCAACTCCCGGAGTTTACCCAAACCCATGTCCATTGAGTCGGTGATGCCATCCAGCCATCTCATCCTCTGTCGTCCCCTTCTCCTGCCCACAATCCCTCCCAGCATCAGGGTCTTTTCCAAAGAGTCAGCTCTTCGCATCAGGTGGCCAAAGTATTGGAGTTTCAGCTTCAACATCAGTCCCTCCAATGAACACCCAGGACTGATCTCCTTTAGGATGGATTGGTTAGATCTCCCTGCAGGGCTGTTTTCTAACTTGTAACTAGGGGATGGAAATAGGGTGATGGTGAGAATTAAGTGAGTTACTGTATAGAAGGTACCTGGCATATAGAAAGCACTCAACTGTTTGCTACTAGAAGACAAACCCAGAGGTCAATCTGCCTTGATTGACCCTGCCTTGAGGGGTAGGGGTGGGTAGGGAGACCTGTCTTCTGTGGTGTCAAGGCTTGGAAGAAGACAGGGGCAATGTCCTTCACCCCCGGAAAGGATTCCCACAGTCCTGGCATTACTGCTACATTCAGGAGGCCTGTTGAACCCAGGCCAGGGCTACTGCCCTCTCAAGGCAGGTGAGGGCTTCACAAAAACATACCCTCCCAGGACAAGACCTACGTCTTCCCACTCTTCTCTCATCTTGGAAGTTTTTCCTTAAAGATCAGTAAAGCAGAGAGACCCTCTAGAATTCATCTCTGGTGATAAGTGCAGCAGACATGAGATCTAAAAATAAACCTTAATAAGATTTCAAGTACACACTTGCCATGACAATTCAGATCACGATTCTTTTTCTTTCCTGGAGCAATGTGACCTGTGGTGAAACCCATCCCCACCCAGGAGGAAATGCCAGAGGCTTTCAGAGTGTGGCACTGAATTCTGAATTTGAATAAGGCTCTGCTCTGGGGCCCAGCCTGGCCAGAAGGCCCTCCAGATGCCCCTTTCCATCCCCACCCCAGGGGTGTACCTGGCTCTCCTGCCTGCACCCCCCACTCCTAACTGGGCTCCCCGAACAACCTGAGCCCTGTGGCAGCATTTCCGCAACCAGAGGCCAGCAGGGAGAGGAGAAGGTGGATAGCTTGTTACATTTCACTGTTCCCGCAGCATGTGGCTCTCAGACGCGGTGTCCGGGGACCACAGAGACTGGTTTAACGGGTCTGGGGCCAGCCTAGAGCGCACACAGGACAGTGAGGAGGCGTTGCGGAGTGCGCAGGAGGAGGATCGAAATTTGGGTGCCCAGCAGCTCAGTGGGCCCACTGGGACAAGCCAGCCAGGGCATGCTCGGAGATAGCTATCTCCTCCTCAAAGCAAAGCAAGAAAAGATCAACAGGGCGCTGGGATCCGTCTCAGGTCATCAGCCGTCTTCTGGGGCGTTCCAGACCGCGGTGTGTGGACAGGGAGGCTCGCGAGGCGGGGAGGGGAGAAGCAAAAAGGCGAGGAGGAAAGAGCGTAGGAGTAGAGGAGAGAAGAGTAAATGGAAAGAGAAAGGAGAGAAAGAGAAAGGAAGGGAAGGCGGAGCCAGGGGAGGGGCGAAAGAGGGTGAGCCGCGCTACGAGCTTCCCGCGGTGCACCTGGTGGGATCCTCGCCCCCGCCGGGGCGCCTGGAGAGGAGGTGTAGGAGCCGCGGTGGGGCTGAGAGGGGGAGAAGGAAGGAGCAGGGGAGAAAAGCAAAGGGGTGAGAGCTCGGCGCCACGGCCCGGGAGGTTTCACCGGCGCCCTGGGGGGTGGGGTGGAGTGAGGTGGGGCGCGGACAGGCTCCCACCTGCGCCCCTAGCGCCTCGCGGCCCGAGGCGCAACCCGCAGCCGCCCCGCCCCGCTCTGTGGGTTGCCTCCCACCTACTGTTTTCTCCTGGCTTTCAATTCAATGGTGGAATGTTTTCACCATTTCCTTCCTGAGGCTGAAGTTGAGGCCCACTGTCTCCGCTGGCATGAAATATTACTGTTGTACTCTCGCCTTTGTCTCTGGTTTGTGATTTGAGGATGGAAAAGGTGCATTCTCTCATAATTTAGGTGGCTGTCAGTGTGGTCACAGCTGGCCCCAGGCAAAGAGCGGAGCCTGAGAGATTGAGGTGATGGGAAGGAAATAGTAACCATGGCCCGATGGAGCCCCACTGTGAGCCTTGCTTAACCTACTGGAGCCCGCAGGCGCTGCCTCTGTCTCTCTCCAGCACCCACTGCGCAGGAACTGTAACTAACTACTAAGCATTGGCTATATCGCCTCATTTAACCCCAGAGTCACCCCGCACCCTCGCTTTTACAGTCCTTTTTTATAGGTCAATAAACGTAAGGGAGATCAACCCTGAATATTCACTGGAAGGACTGATGCTGAAGCTGAAGCTCTAGTATTTTGGTTATCTGATGTGAACAGAGGACTCATTGGAAAAGTTCCTCATGCTGGGAAAGATTGAGGGCAGAAGAAGAAGATGGCATCAGAGGATGAGATGGCTGGACGGCACCACCGATGCAGTGAACATAAACTTGGGCAAACTCTGGAAGATGGTGAGGGACAGGGAGGCCTGGGGTCCTGCAGACCATGGAGTTGCAAACAGTCAGACACGACTGGACGACTGACAAACAACAGGCTACAATTTGAAGAGGTTAAGTAATTGACTTGCTTCCAGCAACAGGAAAAGCTCAGATCTGAACTCTGATCTCTCCTGTACGCAAGACAGCCCCTCCTGATGCCTGTCTTTGGAATCCCAAGATTCCCAGTTTCCTCCATCCCCCCCCTCCTTATCTCATCCACAGAGGTTCCAGGCCTGAAGTGTCCCCTTCTCCTCCCTCCCCCAAATTTGCCTTTTAAATAGAAACTAAATCTCAGGTTGGGGCTCCCCTGGTGGCTCAGTAGTAAAGAATCTGCCTGCCCGGTGATAGAGCATTCAGTCTCTGGGTGGGGAAGATCTCTTGGAGGAGGGCATGGCAACCCATTCCAGGATTCTTGCCTGGAGAATCCCCATGGACAGAGGAGCCTGGCAGACTACAGTCCATGGGGTCAAAAAGAGTCAGACATGACTTAGCAACCAAACAGCAAAGCCTCAGGTTAAAGGACCAGGTCTTAAGGAAACTGATGTAAGTGACACAGGAAGGAAGAGCAGTACTTTGGGAACAACGAGCCCCACAGGTGGTCCCCCTCGCCCCGGCGCTCAAGGCTTATAGAGCAGCCAGGCCCAGTGCATCTCGAGGCCCTGCTTTAGGAGGTGGATCTGGAAATGAGGAGTGGCTGAACCTTAGCTGAGAAGCAACTGTGTGCCTGACATGTCTTGACATGTTCTGCCACACCCTTCACAAATGTTACCCCATTATCTCTCACAGCTACCCACGAGGGAGGGGCTTGCCACTCTCCACATCTCACACAGAAGGAAACCAGGATCTTCTCAGAGGTGGAAGAACTTGCCCAAGGCAATTGTGCTAGTAAGTGCCCGATTTGGAATTGAAACTCATTTGTTCAATCATCCGTTCGTTCATTAAGTGTATTTTTATTCTTTATTGTTTTTGCTGTGTGCAGGGATATGGAAATGAGATATAATCCTTCTTTCCCCCACTGCTTTTGCTCCTAAGCAGGTGAATGTGCTCAGTTGCCTCAGTCCTGTTCAATGCTTTGTGACCCCATGACTGCATCCCGCCAGGCTCCTCTGTCCATGGGATTCTCCAGGCAAGAATACTGGAGAGGGTTGCCATGCCCTTGTTCAGGGATCTTCCTGACCAAGGGATCCAACTCAGGTCTCCTGCATTGCAGGCGGATTCTTTACCCACTGAGCTACCTGAGAGCCCAGGTGAATCATTTCAGTTCAGTTCAGTTGCTCAGTTGTGTCCGACTCTTTGCAACCCCATGGACTGCAGCACACCTGGCTTTCCTGTCCATCACCAACTCCCAGAGTTGTTCAAATTCATACCCATCAAGTCAGTGATGCCATCCAACCATCTCATCCTCCGTTGTCCCCTTCTCTTCCTGCTTTCAGTCTTTTGCAGTGTCAGGGTCTTTTCCAATAAGTTAGTTCTTCACATGGTGGCCAAAGTATTGGAGCTTCAGCTTCAGCATCAATCCTTCCAATGAATATTCAGGACTGATTTCCTTTAGGATGGACTGGTTGGATCCCCTTGCAGTCAAAGGGACTCTCAAGAGTCTTCTCCAACACCACAGTTCAAAAGCATCAATTCTTTGATGCTCAGCTTTCTTTATAGTCCAACTCTCACATCCACACATGACTACTGGAAAAGCCATAGCTTTGACTAGATGGACCTTTATTGGCAAAGTAATGTCTCTGCTTTTTAATATGCTGTCTAGGTTGGTCATAGCTTTTCTTCCAAGGAGCAAGCGTCTTTTAATTTCATGGCTGCAGTCACCATCTGCAGTGATTTTGGAGCCCAAGAAAATAAAGCCTGTCACTGTTTCCATTGTTTCCCCATTTTATTTGCCATGAAATGATGAGACTGGATGCCATGCTCTTAATTTTCTGAATGTTGAGTTTTAAGCCAACTTTTTCACTCTCCTCTTTCACTTTCATGAAGAGGCCCTTTAGTTCTTCTTTGCTTTCTGCCACTAGGGTGGTGTCATCTGCATATCTGAGGTTATTGATATTTCTCCCGGCAATCTTGATTCCAGCTTGTGCTTCATCCAGCCCGACATTTCACATGATGTACTCTGCATAGAAGTTAAATAAGTAGGGTGACAGTATATAGCCTTGACGTACTCCTTTCCCAATTTGGAATCAGTCTGTTGTTCCGTGTCCGGTTGTAACTGTTGCTTCTAGACCTGCATACAGATTTCTCAGGAGGCAGGTCAGTTGGTCTGGTATTCCCATCTCTTGAAGAATTTTCCAGTTTGTTGTGATCCATACAGTCAAAGGCTTTGGTGTAGTCAATAAAGTAGAAGTAGATGTTTTCTGGAACTCTCTTGCTTTTTCAATGATCCAATGGATGTTGGATTTTGATCTCTGGTTCCTCTGCCTTTTCTAAATCCAGCTTGAACATCTGGAAGTTCTTGGTTCATGTACTGTTGAAGCCTGGCTTAGAGAATTTTGAGCATTACTTTGCTAGCATGTGGGATGAGTGCAATTGTGTAGTAGTTTGAACAATCTTTGGCATTGCCTTTCTTTGGGATTGGAATGAAAACTGACCTTTTCTAGTCCTGTGGCCACTGCTGAGTTTTCCAAATTTGCTGGCATGTTGAGTGCAACACGTTCACAGCATCATCTTTTAGGATTTCAAATAACTCAACTTGAATTCCATCACCTCCACTAGCTTTGTTCATAGTGATGCTTCCTAAGGCCCACTTGACTTCACATTCCAGGATGTCTGGCTCTAGGTGAGTGATCACACCATCATGGTTATCTGGGTCATGAAGATCTTTTTTTGTAATAGTTCTTCTGTGTATTCTTGCCACCTCTTCTTAATATCTCCTGCTTCTGTTAGGTCCATACCATTTCTGTCCTTTATTGTGCCCATCTTTGCATGAAATGTTCCCTTGGTATCTCTAATTTTCTTGAAGAGATCTCTAGTCTTTCCCATTCAATTGTTTTCCTCTGTTTCTTTGAATTGATCACTGAAGAAGGCTTTCTTATCTCTCCTTGCTATTCTTTGGAACTCTGCATTCAAATAGATATATCTTTCCTTTTCTCCTTTGCCTTTAGTTTCTCTTTTCTCAGCTATTTGTAAGGCCTCCTCAGACAACCATTTTGCCTTTTTGCATTTCTTTTTCTTGGAGATGGTCTTGATCACTGCCTCCTGTACAATGTCACAAACCTCCATCCATAGTTCTTCAGGCACTCTATCAGATCTAATCCCTTGAATCCTATTTGTCACTTTCACTGTATAATCGTAAGGAATTTGATTTAGGTCATACCTGAATGGCCTAGTGGTTTTCCCTACTTTCTTCAATTTAATGCTGAATTTTGCAATAAGGAATTCATGATCTGAGCCACAGTCAGACTGGGAGCCCAGGTGAACAGATATGAACAAATCGGTACAGTTAGGTGTTGTAGAATAGCCGCCATATAGGGTAACAAGCGTGGACCACAAACACTACACGGTGGCCAGTTCTCCCTAGTGAGAGGCAGTGGGAAAGTGGAAGGGAGTCGGGAAGGAAAGGAAACCTTCTTGGAAGAGCCCTAGGCAGCCAGCACTTTTCTTCCCTGCTGCCCCACCCGTCGCCCCCGTGTTGCCTCCAGAAACACTGTCATGGGAGAGGGGAGCACCACGGCCTCAGAGGGGCCTCTTTGAATGACTCTTGACGGGCCACCTGACCTCACTGTGGCCTTCTGAGGATTGTTAGATCATTATAAAGTGCCTTGCATTCTTGGTATATTTGGACCTAAATATACAGGAATCTTTTTTTTTTTCCTGCTTCTCCAGTTCAACAGAACATGATTTTTAAATATGCTTGACTTGAAGAATAAGGATTTTTTAAAAAATGTGGGGAGCCTGAGGTAAAAATGGAAAAGAGATGAAACCCAAAGTATTTTCAAGGTGTCTTTCTCTGTGTTTCTATTTTGCAGGTTTTAAAAGCAGAAGTAAAGTGTAAAGAAGAGGGAAATGGCTCTGATGCAGCATTTACATAAGAAACACATTCAGAAAAAAAGAGGCTGTGATTCTGAAAGTGTCCTTATTATACTGCACTAAAAATCTCCCTTGGGATCAGTGGAGGTTTAAATTAGCTGGGAAGAGGAGGAAATAAAATCTGTCTTTTCAAATTGCAAATCTCTCCCAAACTGAACATTTCGCCTGAGGAAACGGCCACACTGTGTCCAGGAGCAGACAAAGCCCTCTTTGAGTGAGGGCCCCACCTTCTCCAGCCTTCATTACAATTCCCTGCCTCCTCCTACATCCGCTGGACAAGTCCTGACACCGCGCTCCTGGGCTACGTCATAGTCATTAAGAGAGATCTCAAGGAGGCCCTTGTTTTTAGTGGGTTTGCTCTAAAAATGTGTCCACCGCCCATGTAATTGACTTGAGAAATCAAAGTCAGTGGAAAGAGCACAAAATGTCATCCACTTTAACAGGTTTCTTTTATGTTTTCTCCAACATCTATCAAATATTTGCATGTTAAACTGCAAAGAATTTCACAGAATGCCATCAACACAGTATTCTGGTTGTCTGTGGCTACGTAATGAACTTCCCTAAATGTGGTGACTGAAACAGCAACCATTTTATTATGTATTGTGATTTTATATCTCAGGAAGGAGGGCAGGGCTCACCTGCATGATTCTGCTGCTCGAGGTGGTGTCAACTGGGATCACTGGCTGGCCTTTAGCTAGTGGTGGGGCTGATCTGGAGGGCCCAAAACAGTTTTACTCACATGTCTGGCACCTTGGCAGGGATGACTGGAAGATTGGACTTCATAAAACCTCTCTCTTCCTGTAGACTCAAAGCCTCTCTGCATCGTCTCTCCAGTAAGTTGGCCAGACTTCACATAATAAACAATTCTGCTCCTGAGTCCAAACTCCTACTGCTCCCCACACAACAGGCAAGTAAATCAAGAGATAAATGGTTGGGGCAAGGAATAGCGGCTTTATTCAGAAAGCCAGCAGACTGAGAAGATGGTGGACTAGTATCCCTGAAAACCATCTTACTTGAGTTAGAGTTCAGGTTTCTTCTACGCTAAAAGGGGACAGAGTGTGGTTGGTTGCTGTGAACTTCTTGGTGCCAGAATCCTTTCTTCTGTTCACCTAGGTCTGGTCACAGTGTTCCTATAAACCTCCAACAAGACAAATGTTATTCTCTGTTCTGCACCTTTTATCTCTGTATGAGTGGAATATGTATCTCTGACGTTATACCTTGAAACATCAGACCCTTGAGAATGGACTGTCCTGTATATTGCAGGCTATAGGCAGCATTTTTGTAGCAAGAGCAATATAATACAAAGGTTAAAGTAAAATAAACAGGTTCAATATGGAGTCAGATTTGTTTTTCCCCATTATGGTTCAGATCCCTAACACCTAGTGTCCCAGGATGCATAAAGCCAAAACTGCCATACCCTGTTAGAGGCTTGTCTTTGGAGTCCCAAAGTTCCAAGTTTCTTCCTCACCTTCTCTCCCTCTACTTCATCCTGACCCTGCTCAGGACAGCCACTTACTGTGCCCAGAACTGGCACAATATCATGTCCTTTGCAGTCTGTTATTGGCCAAAGCCAGTTACAGTACAACCCAGAATAATGGGGAGGGGAAGTAGACCTCGCCCCTCTATGAGAGGAATATCAAAGAATTTGTGTCCACCTCTAATCCAGTAGCCAACTATACCGAGTATCAGGAGGGCTTGTGTGTAGTCCATAGGGATAAGAATAGACTACACAGAATCAGAGAATCTGGGGTTTGGAAATGACCTTAAAGACTATCTTGTTCAACATCCTAATTTTAAAGATAAGGTAAGCGAGACTAAGAGAGAGTTGGCAAACTGAGTCATGTGGCTGAAACCACAGAACTCAGATGGGATTTGAACCCTGCCAAAACTCTGATTGGGACTTATTGAAGCTCAAGTTCTTTATGTCTTATCACAGAAAGAATTCAGTGAGACACAAAGTGATAGGTAGGAAGTGGATTTATTTAGAGGGATACACATTCCATAGATAGAATACAGTCCATCTCAAAAGGTGAGAGAGGCCTGGGAGAAACACAGTCCACAGACAGAATGTGGGCCATCTCAGAATGTGAGAGGCCCCAAAATATGGGATGGTTAGTTTTCTTGTGCTGGGTAATTTCATAGGCTAATCACTGGGAGGATTATTCCAACTGTTTTGGAAAAAGGATGATTTCCAGGAATTGGACCACTGCCCACTTTTCGGCCTTTTATGGTCAGCCTGGAAACTGTCATGGCACTAGTGGGTATGTCATTAGCATGGTAATACATTACAATAAACAAATAATGAGGCCCAAGGTCCCCTGAAAGTCAAATATTCTGCAGTTTTGGACCTAGTTGGTTCTAACTAGTTCATGTCGTATCCTCAACGACTATGTCATTCTTTTCAAGGTTGTGCCCTGCCCTCTTCCCTCCTGTTTCACAGCCACTAGCAGCAAAGACAAACCCCAACCCCAGCTGCTTTGACTCCAGATTCAAGAAGATATTTATTGAATGCCTACTAGGTTTGCAGTGTGGCACTTACACTGAAGGAAGAGATAACATAGTTGAGTCATATGCGATTCTTGGTATCTCAAAGAGTTTACAATTCAGTGGAGAGGAAGAGTCAAGGCATGAAGGTAATACAGGAAAATAAGAATCACAAATAGCATCACAAGATGCATCACAAAGGGCCGTGAGACCCTATGGAAGAGTAAATCTAATCTAGCAAGAGTTTAGGGAGGGATTTCTGAAGACCTGGGTTTGATATGGGTCTTTAAGGATGGGTGACTGGTGGTGGTATAGCAGGAGGCTGCTCCAGTCAGGGCACACTGTGAGCAAAGAAGAGAAACATGGGTTCGCCAGGGAGGAGTGTCAGGGTGAGGAGTGAGGACTTAATTCTGCATCAGCCACACTCTGACCCAGCCATCCTGGAGACCCAGGGTGCATACTGTTTGGATAGATGTTCAGACCTGCAACAAGCCTGTGGTGGGTCACAGAGATGCTTTAAACTTAATCCTCCTGCATGAGAAGGATCAGTTTTCTGTTCCAGCCCAGCTGTCCTCAGCACTGACTACACAGTAGAATCTCTATGCATGCCTGGGTCCTACCCCAGAATGACTGAGTTCGATTCTCTTGAATGGACTCAGGTCTTGGTTTTGTTTTTAACTTTTCAGGTGATTTTAATGTATTGGAGTGGTGGTTCTTAAACATTCAGTTCAGTTCAGTTGCTCAGTCGTGTCTGACTGTTTGTGACCCCATGAATCGCAGCACGCCAGGCCTCCCTGTCCATCACAAACTCCTGGATACTCAAACTCATGTCCATTGAGTCAGTGATGCCATCCAGCCATCTCATCCTCTGTCGTCCCCTTCTCCTCCTGCCCGAAATCCCTCCCAGCATCAGGGTCTTTTCCAATGAGTCAACTCTTCTCATGAGGTGGCCAAAGTATTGGATTTCAGCTTCAGCATCAGTCCTTCCAATGAACACCCAGGATTGACCTCCTTTAGGATGGACTGGTTGGATCTACATTAGTGAGCATCAGAATCACATGGAGGGCTTATCAAGACACAGATTACTGCCACTGCACAGGAGGTTCTGGTTTAGAAACTCTGGGGAGGGGGCCTAAGAATTAGCATTTCTAACAAACTCCCAAGTGATGCTCATGCTGCTTGTCTTAGACCACACTTTGAGAACCATTGCTCCAGACATTTGACCTAACCAGTTACACCTGAATCTGCCTCCCTGGACATTCTATCATTGAAAAGAGAACCCAAGTTGCAGACTATGTAGCTCAAAGCCTGCTATTCAAAGTGCAGTCAGTGGACCAGTAGTATTGGCATCACCTGGGAGCTTGTTGGATGTGCCGACTCTTAAGCCACACTCTAGACCCAGGGAATCAGAATCTGTGTGTTAGCAAGATTGACCTGGTTTGAAGACACAGCACAATCTGACAAGCTCTGCTTTTGAGGTGAGTTCTGAGTGTTAATCCCTACTGGACATGTGACTCCTGATGGCCTTACAAGATGAGCAGAGGTCCCAGGCAGAGTAGCCGTGACGACTCACTGGAGATGGGCGCAAACAGACATGGGAACACAGAAACTCACCTGAGCTTTTTAATACATAAACTCTGAATCTGAATAATAGCAGCTAGATAACAAACACAACAGGTCTGGGGTTTATTTTAATTAATCAATGAATCTGGCTACTCAGAGTCTTCACCCCTGGACTACCCAGGAAGTCCCTTTTGGTTTGTTTTTGTTTTGCTTTTTGCAGTTTATGAAGCCCTTTCACCTATGACTAGTTCTACATCTATTAAAAATGTTTAATTTTTAATTAAGCTCCCCTGGAGATTCAGTGGTTAAGACTCCATGATTCCAAGGCAGGGGGCATAGGTTCAATCCCTTGTTGGGGCACTAAGATACCACATGCCATGCAGCATGGTTGGAAAAAAATTGAAATACTCAGCTCAAGGGCAAGTGCGTGCATGCTCAGACGCTTCAGTCACACCCAACTCTTTGTGACCCATAGCCCTCCAGGCTCCTCTGGTCCATGGGATTCTCCAGGCAAGAATACCAGAGTGGTATTACCTTCTGCCAGTGGATTTTCCCCACCCAGGGATCGAACCTGCACCTCCTGCATTGCAGGAGGATTCTTTACTGCTGAACCACTAGGGAAGCCACAAGTAAAGAGAAACAAACTCTAATCACTTAACTGTCAGGAATACCTACAACTTTAAACTCTCTTCACATCTATCAATGGGTGACCTCAGGCTATTTTCATAGCATTTGGCCCTGTTCCAGACTGGATGAAGTTTCTTTCTTTCTTTATTGTTTCTGTATTTTTTTTTCTTTTCTGAAGTTTCTATTTGGAATTCATGTGATGATTACTCCCTTCATACTTCTCTCAAAACAAAATGCCCCCAGCAAGCTCTGAGTTTCTTGCCTAAGGAGATTTTTCTTCCTATTTTACAATGAGGAGAGTTAATGATTCATTTAGCAAAGATTTCACCCAGTGGGTTTGGAATTTGCAGTGTTTTCAGGTGGCTTGCTCTAAAACCAGTGACACCTATGCTTTATCACTGGCAGAATTCTGAAAGCCTCCAGTACCCTCTCAGTATCTGAGACCTGCCTTAGCTTCTAATCCAGTTAGTTCAATTTAATCCCTTTCAGTGGAGGGGTCAGGCTGCTGCCCTGGCTCATTCCCAATTGAGTCCTTCTGTCTCTTTTTGCCAGTCTCATGATCTGTTGAATTGCTCCAAAATCTCTAGTGCGGTCTTCCATAGAAGAGAAAAAAAAATCACCTGGGGAGGTCATTTCAGGTCTCTGTAGCGCAGACAGGTATTGCCCCATTGGCAAGGCTCCAACCCAGACAATTCCTCATGGACGTTCTTGCCATTTTCACAGGATGCTGTATGTTTCTAACAAAAGAACACCATTGTCTGGGGATGAGAACAATTTTGGCTTACGTGAAAGAAATCAAATCAATGCTGATAGAAGAGTAAAGCCTCCTCATAGAATAATCAATTTATTTGTCAAGGTACAGGGGCTTCTTAGGTGGCGCAGTGGTAAGAAATTCACCTGCCAATGCAGGAGATGCAAGAGGCATGGGTTCAATCCCTGGGTCAGAAAAATCCCCTGGAGGAGGAAATGGCAACACACTCCATTGTTCTTGCCTGGAAAATTCCATGGACAGAAGAGGCTAATGGGCTATAGCCGATGGAGTCAAGAGTCAGATACGACTGAGCACACATTCACACGGGTGGTTATATGGCGCAGAATGGAATCACCAAAATGATCAGGTGGTTTTTATTGAGTTTTAACTTGTGGGAGGAAAGGAGAGGGTCAACTCTGGTGGGTAAGTTTCTCTAAGGGAGCCTACATGTGTGCCCAGCTTTGAGCAAAAACAATGTACAAGAATTAGTTGGTTGTGAACCTGATCAATCAGGGAGGGATTATCTGCTTGTAAAATGATTTTGCCACCAGTTTCATTAACTACTACCTTTAGTTGGGGGACTTGGGACTTGGAGAATTTGCTTTTTTAATTGAGGTATAGTTGATTTACAATATTGTGTATGTTTCTGGTGTACAAAATAGTGATTCACAATTTTTAAAGGTTAGACTCCATTTATAGTTATTATAAAATATTGGCTATATTCCCTGTGCTATACAAGAGAGTCTTGTAACTTAGTTACTTTATACATAATAGTTTGTACCTCTTAATTCCCTACCCTTATCTTGCCCCTTCCTGATCTATTTTCCCCACTGGTAACTACTAGCTTGTTCTCTATATCTGTGAGTATGTTTCTGTTTTGTAATATTCAGTAGTTTCTCTTATTTTTAAAATTCTACATACAAGTGATATCATGCAGTATTTGTCTTCCTCTGTCAGACTTATTTCAGTTAGCATAATACCTCCTAAGTCCATCCATATTGCTGTAAATGGTAAAATTTATTTCTTAAAATTACTCTGGCTAAGTAATATTCCACTATATGTATATATATGTGTGTTTGTTATATATATGTATGTGTATATATATATACATACACAAATATATATGTATACACACATATATGCCATGTCTTTATCCATTTACCTGTTTTTCAACAATATTTATTTACTTTTGGCTGTGCTGTCTTCATTGCCGCGTGTGGGCTTTCTCTAGTTGTGGTGCCCAGGCTTCTCACTGTGGTAGCTTCTCTTGTTTCAGAGCATGGGCTTAGGGCATGCAGGCTTTAGGAGTTGTGGTGCATGGGCTTAGTTGCCCCATGGCATGTGGAATCTTCCCAAACCAGGGATGGAACTCTTGTCCCCTGCATTGGTAGGGGGATTCTTAACCACTGGACCACCAGATGAGTCCCCATTTATCTGTTGATGGACACTTAGGTGCATCCATATCCTGGTTATTGTAAATAATGCTGTTATGAACATTGGATTGCATTGATCTTTTTGAATTAGTGTTTCTGTTTTTTTTTAAGATATGCAAATCTTTTTTGATATGTACACACTGCTTTATTTATTTATTTTTGGCTGTGATGGGTCTTCATTGCTACATAGAGGCTTTCTCTAGTTGCAGAGAACGGGGGCTACTCTCAAGTTGTGGTGTGCAGGCTTCTTGTTTAGCAGGTTTCTCTTGTTACAGAGCTTGGGCTCTAGGCACGTGGGCTTCAGTTGTTGCAGCATGCGGGCTCAGTAGTTGAGACATGTTGGCTCTAGGGCTTGCAGGCTTTAGTAGTTGTGATGCAAGGACTCAGTTCCTCTGAGGCATATGGAATCTTCCCAGGCCAGGGATCAAACCAAGTCCCCTGCCATGTCCTCTGCATTGGCAGGCAGATTCTTACCTACTGCACCACCAGAGAAGTCCAGTGTTTCCTTTTTTTTTAATGGGTATATACCCAGGAGTGGAATTACTGGGTCATATAGTAGTTCTTTTTTTATTTTTTGAGAAACTTTCATAATGTTTTTGACACTGGCTGTACCAATTTATATTCTCAACAATGTACAAGTGTTCCCTTTTCAAAATGGAGCTCTTTTGATGAAAGCTAGATGGCCATGTCTCTGAGGACGATAGCATCTACCAAGGAATAATGTAGTCCAGTGTCTATTTCTGGGCCTTGCAGACCAGAAGCTCAGACTGAAAATAGTTGATAGGGCTCTGTGGGACTGACTATCACTAACCTAACTCACAAGAGTTCAAAGTATGATTTAGTTGCTAATTTGTTGTTTTCTGTGGGAACTCCCCTTTCCATTAATCAGTTCAAAAATTTTACTGGGTGCCCACTATAAGTTCAAATTGCCTGCCCTCATGCTGCCTTCATTTTAGTAGGGAGACATATAAGCAGATAACCTACATCATATGTTAGGTGTAATATGTGCTATGAGACAATTAGGGTCAATTTTTCTCTTTTAGGAAAGAGAAAATGTTGCGGTGGAAGTGAGAGAAGGAATTATTCCTATTTCACTTAGGGATGTCAGGGAAAGTCTTTCTGAACAAGAAACATCTGAGCAGAAATGTGAAGGAGCTAAATTCAGAGATTTCTGCAGGAGGGGTGCCCCTGGTAGAGTCACATTAAGTATTAGGTAAACCTGTGCTTGATGGGTTCAAGGAGCTGCTGGGAGGCCAGCCTAGCTGTAGAGAAGCGAGAGAAGGGGAATGAGATGGTGTCAGAGAAACTTCCAGGGCTGGATCACTTGTAGGCCTTTGTCAAGATTTTGGCTTTTGCCCTGAGTAAGATTTTGAGCTGAAGAGTGACATAATCTGATTTACATTTTAATGGCATCTTTTGGCTGGTTGTGTTGAAAATAGATGATGGGAGTTGAGGGGAGGAAAGATAACAAGTAGAGAGATTAAGGTGCTTCTTTTTTTAATGGTATTTTCTTTGTAGTCTTTAAAAATTAAAAAATGTATTTATTTGGCTGCACCATGTCTTAGTTTTGACACAAGGGATCTTCAATCTTCATTGTGGCATGTGGGTTCTTTAGCTGTGGCTTGCAGGATCTTTTTTTTAGTTGCAGCATGTGGGACCTAGTTCCCTGACCAGGGATCAAACCCCAGCCCCTGCATTTGGAGTGTGGAATCTTAAGACACTGGACCACCAGGGATGTCCCTAAGATGCTTTGATAACTGTGGAGGCAGGACAGGAGAGTGACTTGGACCAGAATTGATGGCAGTAGAAGCTGTGGTCGGGGATCAGATTCTGGGTACATGTTGAAGGTAGATCCAATGGTATTTGCTGATGGTTTGGATATGGTATGAGAGAGAAGAGTAGAGTCAAGGATGATTCCAAGATTCTGGTATGAGGAATGAAAGTGAAAATCGCTCAGTTGTGTCCAACTCTTTGTGACCCCATGGACAGTACAGTCCATGGAATTCTCCAGGCCAGAATACTGGAGTGGATAGCTTTTCCCTTCTCCAGGGGATCTTCCCAACCCAGGGACTGAACCCAGGTCTCCCGCATTGGTGGTGGGTTCTTTACCAGCTGAGCCACCAGGGAAGCCCAAGAATACTGGAGTGGGTAGCTTATCCCTCCTCCAGCAGATTTTCCCAACCCAGGAATTGAACCGCAGTCTCCCACCTCATAGGCAGATTCTTTACCAGCTGAGCTACCAAGGAAGCCCTGGAAAGAATGAAATCCCCATGTGCTGTAAGTAGGAAGAAAAAGTTGCTCTATATATGTGCTGGATTTCTGGGGAAGAAGAAGGAGCCCAGATTGGGGGGTGTTAATTTTGACATATCCACTGTATATCTTGTGATGCATGCTATGGGGTCCATGTCTCTGGAATTCAGTGGAGAGATCTAGACTAGAGATATGAATTGGGGCATCATGTCAGGTAGGCAGCATGTAAAACACTAGATAAAACGATGTCCAGTTAAAATGTAGGTAGAGAGGACTGAGCTCTAGGAATCTCTAGTCTTTAGAGGTCAGTGAAAAAAAGAAAAGTAGGTAGAAAAAACTGCGAGGGAACAGTCGGAGAGGAGAGAGGAGAACCAAGAGAAATCAGTGGCCAGAAGTCAAAAGAGAGTGTGGCTCCAAAAAGGAAGTGATGAGCTTCATTGGGTACTGCTAATGGGCTGGATAAGGTGGGAACTTGGACTTCACCCCTGGAAATAGGAACCAGAAAGTGATTGTTGACCTTGACAAGAGCAGTTTCAACAGAAAGGTGGAAACAAAAGTTGGATCAGACTGGGATCAAGAGAGGATGAAAGAAAGAAAGTGAGGAGAGTGAGGATGAGATCTCAAGAGATTTGCTATCGAAGGAAACAGAGAATTGAGATAATGGTTGAGGAGGAATTGGGGTCAAGGAAGTTTGTCTGTTTTTGGTGTCTTTGGAGATGGACAATGTCAGAGCATATCTGCTAACATATTTTTGAGTGATATTCTTGGATAAGCGAGAGGAGATGAGGTTGAGTGCACAGATGTTGGGATCGACCTTCAATAGGAGCTTGGCAGCTCATGCAGAGTGATGGCAAGGAAACCAGAATGTACGAGTACCATGTTAGATGTGATGGTAGGAGCGGCAAGGTAGTCTCAATGAAATGGGCAGCATCAGCTGAGGCATCAGTTGAGATGGAGGATCAAGTGGGGAGAGGTGGTGGATGTTTGAGAAGAAAAGAAAAGAGGCTGATGGTGTGGTCTAGGACAGTGAGGGTCAATGATCTAGAGCAGTGGTTCCCAGAGTATGATCCCG
Source organism: Cervus canadensis (assembly GCF_019320065.1). Classification (NCBI taxonomy): domain Eukaryota; kingdom Metazoa; phylum Chordata; class Mammalia; order Artiodactyla; family Cervidae; genus Cervus; species Cervus canadensis. The sequence goes on along the minus strand of NC_057387.1, from coordinate 26,154,745 downwards.
GGACCCACAGCATCAGTATCATCTGAGAACTTGTCAGAGATGCAAATTCTCAGGCCCTGCTCTAGACCTCCTGGACCAGAAACTCTCACCTAAGTCTAGCCACCTGTGCTCAAACAACACCCCCACCCCAGATGACTCTGATGCACACTCAAGTGGGAGAAGCACTAGTCTAGGAGTCTCTGGTGCAATGGAAAGTGGCAGTAAGAGCCTTCTTGATGTGAGTGGCCATGAATTTAGAGTGAAAACAGTATGTTTCATCCCAGCCCATCCTGATAACGCATCCTCCTTCCAGCAATCCCATTAGAGATGGACCTGTAACCCTATTCTGGCTCATGTAACAGGAGGAAAAGTCTGCAGAGAAGGGCTTCTGGTGAAGATACCCTTTATCATAAAAATGAACTAAAGAAAGACATAATCTGGACTTCCCTGGTAGTACAGCGGATAAGAATCCACCTGCCAATGCAGGGGACACAGGTTCAATCCCTGGTCTGGGAAGATTCCACATGCCAAGGAGCAACTAAACCCATGCACCACAGCTGGACTTCTCTATCACTGGACTTACTGTTGTGTAAGGTAACAGATTCACACTTAAACTCATCATCCTTGTCTGCAAAACAGCAAAACTGAAAATAATAGCCACCTCCCAAGGGAAGATCTTGCCTTTGAAAATAACTTCAACCATTAAGCACTATACAGATGCAAATTAGAAATGTAATTTCCATTAGTGCACTTGTATTTTGATTCAAATTGTACACATTTTTGCTCCTCTGCAGTTTTCTAGAAAGTGAGGTATAGTGCTGGGGGAAGCACCAATGCCTTGGGGGGGTTTCCCCAAGGGTGCGCCAACATCAAGCAGTCTGTCCCAGTGAGAATCTTTTTCTCAGGATATCAGCTGGCCTCAGACAGCGGAGAGACTCTGGTAAACACAGTCCCCTGCTCAGCACACTGGGGGACCTCTGCAGCCAATTGTGTAGAACAGACGCTGAAAGCAGGTGCAGAAGAGTGAATTACACAGCTCAGAGCACTGCCACCCCTCACCCCAATGAAATCTTTCTTGCCTGAGTGCTCAGTCACTCGGTCATGTCCAACTCTTTTTGACTTCATGGACTATCTCTGTCTATGGGATATCCCGGGCAAGAATACTGGAGTAGGTTGCTACTTCCTTCTCCAGGGAATCTTTCTGACCCAGGGATTGAACTTACATCTCCTGCCTTGGTGGAGAAGGAAATGGCAACCCACTCCAGTGCTCTTGCCTGGAGAATCTCAGGGACAGGGGGAGCCTGGTGGGCTGCCGCCTATGGGGTCGCACAGAGTCAGACACAACTGAAGCGACTTAGGAGCAGCAGCAGCAGCTCCTGCATTGGCAGGTGGATTCTTTACGGCTGAGCCACCACCTGCTTCAAATCCATAGCCCATTTCAACTCTCCCCTTAAGATTACAAATTGCGTTCTGAATGCCTCCTTCCAAAACAAGCAAAACCACACCTTTGCCATAGCAACCTTCCTTCCTGGATGAAGCACATACACGCCTTCGTGTCTGTATTGAGCCTTCTTATGCCTCCAACCAGAGTTGCGTTCCCTAGTAGAGTCGCCTTGTTTGACCCACCATTCTTCCTCCTTCTCTCCTTGCCAGATACTGTTTGGGGGGCCTTTCCCTAGACAATCGCAGGTTCCTGCCGTTCAGAAGCAAGAGGCGTTTCTTTTACATCCTTAGTTATCTTTAAGGCTCACTTTTAAAATCCAAGTTAGCCCTTCCTATTACCTTTGAGCTCAGCTCATAGATCCCATTAGACAAGCACCATGTGGGCACTGGGCATTGAAAGAAGCAGTATTCCCTGGATTGTTTAACTTTTTTTAAAAGTTAAATTTTTAAAGACTTTTTAAAAAGACTTTTTCGATGTGGACCAATTTTAAAGTCTTCATTGAACTTGTAACAATATTTCTCTATCTTATGGGTTTTTTGTTGTTGTTGTTTTGTTTTTTGGCCCCGAGGCATCTGAGATCTTAGCTCCCTGACTAAGGATCAAACCCACACTTCGTGTGTTGGAAGGCAAATTCTTAACCACTTGACCTCCAGGGAAGTTCCCTGTATAACTTAAGTTTAGACTTTCTCCCTTGCTCTTGGCTGAGGGGTTCTCTAGTTCCGCACCAAACAGATTGACACCTAGGCCGCTGGCACTTTGAACTTGACTTTATCATTCACTACATTGCTCTTACCAGTTCAGGCTAGGTGCTAAATGTTGTTGGTTCTGCCTCCACCCCCTGTAAAAAGCCTCTGGCCAAAGGTGGCATCAGGAGAGACTTGGTGAGTCCACCCAGGGAAGGAGGCATTTTACATCCTCAGGAGGCAAGGATAGTACTAAGAGGGAGAAGCCGGATTGCATGCAGTACCCATAATAAAACCGCAGTAGTGAAACCATAAAACAATTCACTGAAGGGACAGGGGACAGAGCTACACACACAGGACTGGTGACCCAGGGACGGCTGGCAGTGCAGTCCGGCACAAGGGACTTCAGCCTGTCCTGATCGGATCTCCCCACACCTGTTTGCCAAGTGCCAGTCAGAACTGGCTGGTGTAGGGTGGCACCTGGATGTGAAGATCAGCCCACACCCCAGGCACTCCCAGGGACTATTGGGTAGCCTCAGGGGGCCAGTTTGGTCTTCAGTAGAATTGTACCCTTAGCGGGATCATAAATGGCAAGGACCTCTAGCTGAGGCCATGTTACCTTACACTGGGATCTCTATTTACCTTACACTGGGATCTCTATCTAGGTGCTTCGTTCCTCTGTGCTTCCCAGGTGGCGCAGTGGTTAGCAATCTGCCTACCAATGCAGGAGACACAGGAGACTAGGAAATGGCAACCTACTCCAATATTCTTGTCTGGGAAATCCCATGGACAGAGGAGCCTGGTGGGCCTCAGTAGACAGGGTAACAAAGGGTCGGACTTGACTGAGTGACTGAGCATGGGATCACTGTACAACCAGGGACCCAGGATGGATCTGGCATCTCTAGGAACACAGAGGACTAGTTGCTTAACCTATATGCTCTTCTACTGGACCTTGGGCAAGGCCATTCTTAAGCTTGTGGACTGTATAAAAACAGGTAAAAAGCCAGATGTGACCTATGGGTTATGGAGTACTGACCCTTGATGTAATGCATCGAAAACGGCTCACTTCCTGTTTTCACTGGGAATAAGCCTAGATCTGTTGGGTCACTTAATATCCATTGGGAGATACAGTGTCTCAACAGCTGGATCATCTACACTTCTTCCCAGTGTGTGTGTGGGTGTGCATGCAAACGAACACACACAGATCCATCTAATACACGGCCACTGTTCTGGATGCCTGGATGTGAGGGGGGCAGTCTTTGGGTCCATGGAAATTGCAGATACACTTTTAGGAATACTGTTACTTTTAGGTGAGAAAGAGATGTATAGAATTACAGCAATTTGAAGCTAATTTGTCTTTCTACCTCCTCCACCCATCATCACTCCAGTGCTTTTTAAGGTCATGGTGGGAGATCATAAATTAGTCTGAATCTGGGAGAGTGATAGGGTAGTGAGGAAAGATAACAAGTGGTCAAGAAAAAGATTTCTCTTGACTTTTTAACATATTTTTAGTGCATTTTAATTTACCAGGCTCTTTCACGCACTTTAGTTGACTTATTCCTTACAACCACATAGCATAATTGACTTCCCTGGAGAAAACTATAGTCTGAAGAGCTCTGAGGGTTTGCTGACTGCCACATGGGGTTTACGAGGTAAACTGAGCCGAGACTCAGATACAAGTATTTCATCCAAAGTTTATTTGTTCATTTATCCAGTAAGCAAGTTTTGAGGGCACCAGAGGTCAGGCGATGTGCTGAGCAGGAGAAATATAAAGATGAATAAGACCTGGTTCTTGTCCTGAGGGTATCACCATCTAGCTGGGATTTTCAAGCCTGCCTTCTCAACACTTCCCCCGCAGGTCTCTACAGTGATGATTTTCAGCCCAGTTCCTATGGAACACATCTGGATCTGCAGTCCAGGCCAAATGCCCTAGGAGGCAAACACCACAAGCTGAGCACCTTCTTTCAACTCCACCTGCTCAAGGTTCCAGACCATCTTCTGTCCAGGTGGGAGATTGTTCCTAAAACTAGGATTTAGTGTCAGGGACTGTTAGGCATTAGGGGCCTAGACATCTTTTAAGATGAAGACAAGCCTCAGGTTTCTTCCTGCAGCAGTCTTTGACGGGAACTGACTGCAGAGAGATAAAGAATGAAATTCACATTTAATTACTTAAAATGTCATAGAACTCAGTCTCTTAATGTGTTTTGCTGACAAATGGTATTTGGGGGACACTTTCTGATTTTTATATAAGTTTGCAACATATCCTCTTTTGTTTTGTTTTGTTGTTCTCCCTTAACATTTTCAGCTTTTGTAACCTTCAGGTAAGATCCAATTCTTCGGCTTTCCTGGCCCTGTCCTTCTTCCCGGCCCTGCCCTTCTTCCTGGTCCCAGAGCAGAGGCTCTGCCTGTGGTCTCCTGATTGGCTCTGCTTTCTTGGAGGACGACACGGCCCCTCCGATTAGCCACACAGCTCAGAACCTAGGCAAGGCTGTTTTCTTTCTAGATGGGGAGTTTCTGTCTCATTTTCATATATAAATATATGTGTATATATATATATATTTTTTACCTCAGTTGTGGTTTTTATTTGGTTTTTATTTAATACTTAGATTTAAATAGTTGATTGCTTCAAATGGGCTCAGGAATTATTTATTTTGCTTCTGATGGCTCTGTCTTCTGATCTAAAGTATTAAATCCCTCTCTGTTTTGGGATTTACAGTCTAGCTACTCCAGGTTCACAAAGCTTTTCCATTAAAGGTCTCTCTTCTCTGCCAATATTTATTGCTAGAGTCACTGTTTGCCCAGAAGCTAATGTCTGCTGCATCTTCTGGGAAATGAAATTTATGTCTCCTGGCACTGATGGGGGTGACATCACTGAAGCACTGATTATCTCACCAAGTGGCATAAACCATGAGCCCAAGCCTCCAATGGATGGCAAAAGTGACAGGCAGGAACAAACAGAGTGGGTTTACATAAACAGGTCTATCTCTTCCTGCCCCTCCCCCGACACCATTCCACCATCACTTGTATTGACAGCATCATTATATAAGTAATGAATCTCTTAAAATTGACACCCCTTCTTAAAATAAGTGTTGAGGGGCTGGTGTGGAGGAGAAGGATGCCCAGGCTTTGTGTCGCGGGTGTCTGTTCAAAGGATAGCAACTGTGCCTTCCCTTTGTAGCAAGTCATCCTCATATAAACTGTGACACATGTTTTGCTATTCTTTGCTGAGCTAAGTAAGGGAGGAGGACTTGGTTTTGTTAGTCTCTTGAAGAACTGGGAATTTTTGAGCTCAGCTTTTCTGACCTGGGGCTCTCTTCTCTGCATCCATGATCTCCTGGTTAGGTGGCATGTGCTTTGATAAGTGTGAGTGGAGCTCTCAGCTCCAGCTCCTCTCTATCTGCCCTACATGAAAGTCATCCACAGTCTCCAATACAAGCTGGTGTACGAGACAGAGAAAATGCCTTGCAGTGGTTTGCTGGGGACATATAGCCTCCACCCACTCTCTTCTCTTTTTCCCTATTTAGCTAGCTTTCTCCCACTGCATCATGTCTATTTTCTCCAAAAAATATTGGTGCTATCTTCACTTTCTCACATCCCATTCAATTCTCAGCCTACTGCGTTCTCTTCCTCCTTTCTCCTTCCCAGCTCACTTGAATTGACCAATGATCTCCCAACTGCCCAGTTCAATGGACAGCTTTGGGTCCAAAGCTGACTTTATGGACATGGGTAAATGCATTTGCAGAGGGCCCCACACTCCGAAGGGCTCTGTGCTTGTTTTTAATGCTTCACTGTTTCTGTCTTGAAATTCTTAATTTTGAATAAGGAATCTTAAATTCTCATTTTGCACTGAACTCTGCAAATTATGCAACTGATCCTCTTCAGACCCTTTAAAAAGGTAACATTGGCAAAAGACATCATCCATTGTCTTCCCAACATGCATTCTTCTTTCTTTTCTCCAAAAGAATCCCATTTTTATCATTCACCATTGAAGACCCCCTTGATTGTAGAGAATGAATCTGATTAAAACATGGAAACCACTGACTGGCTTAAAACTGGTTGCGCCTCCTTAGGTTGTCTCAATAGGTTGTTGATTAATCAAACTGAAACAGCACCTGCTTAAATCAGTTTTGCCTCCATAAATAGGTTGTTGATTACTCAAACTTGTGGTTTTTACAGAGATGGCACTGCGCATGTGCAAGAAGGGAACCCGTGTTTTCAGGTTGACCTTAAATAGAGTCTTCAGTCTAAGGCAAGTGTTTCCAACCTTTTTGATACCAGGGACCGATTTTGGTGTGGGGGAGGGAATGATTCAGGCAGTAATGTGAGGAAGCACTGGGGAGCTGCAGATGAAGCTTCCCTCGCTGGCCAGCCACTTACGTCTTACAGTCTGGCCTGGTTCCTGACCGGATGCAGACTAGTTCTAGTCCCTGGGGGCTGGGAGCTCCTGGTCTGCGGAACTCAAAGAACAGGGATGTTGTCTCTAGAGCACTTTAAGAGGGAGAACTATTTCGATAAGGAGATTGTGTCTTCCAGCAGCTGAGTAGCTCCTATGGACTAATTGAAGACTAGTCAATCAGTTTCCAAGTTTGACAGTCTCCTAATACCTTAAAAATCATCCTGAACCCTGGATCAAAGATGCAGGTTTGAGTGTCTTGCCCCCTCTTTCCTTGTCCCTCCATCTTGTGATAAAGCTCTCTTTTTCAAAAGCTCATGCCATAGTATCGGCTTCATTGTGAGTAAGATGGCCGGTCCTTGCTGGGTAACAGAATCTCCAGACTTTGGGTCAGTGATTGATCGGAAGGTGACTATGTGACCTATATCTCATCAAAGAAGGGAAAGTAAAAGCTTCTGGGAAAGTTTTGGTGTTCCTGAGAAAGATGGGTGGACTCAGCTGGTCTACTGCTTACCCTTTTGCCCATGCCCCCTCTTCTGCTGTGGATGTGGATACAGTACTTGGAGATATAGCAGCCATGCTGTGACACAAAAAGGAAACTCAACTCTGCAAATGGCAAAGAGAAAGGATCTGGACCTTTGATGGCATTACTGAGCTACTGCCTTGTCTTAGAATATCTCCCTTGGAACTTCTTGTCACACACCAAACAACAACATCAAAATCATTACTTCTTTTAAGTTATGGCTGTGGCATTTTTCAGTTTTACTTCCAGTCAACTGTTTTGTAATTGCTGCAGCTTCTCAGCAACATTTACTACAATGTCTATTTCCCTTCACTTAAAGCATTCTTTCTTTGGCATTCATGACGCCACTTTGCTGGATTTTCTGATTCCTTCTCGTCTTTCCCACCTTAGCTTAGTCCTTGACGGTGGAATCCGGCAGGATTTAGTGGCTCCTTCTTTTATCCATTGCTAGGTATTGACTGAGTACGCCTGTGCTGAATGTGGCAGATGTGGTCATGACCACTGTCCACATTTCTCCTGGACAATCTCGTTTACTTCCTCAGCTTTACCACGTGCAGCTGTTTCATTTTGCATCTTCCGATGCAAGACTTCACATTGACTTATCCAATTAACAAGTCAGCAGATCCTCCTAGGAAAGAGAGGCTGAACCGCTCTTGGTGAGTCAGTCATGAAACAATTTTTTACTTTATATTCCCAGCCAAGATATGAGGAAAAGATGTAAAAGAGTTGGCTACCTTTTCTCATACTTAAGGTCCAACTTTATTATTCTGCGGCCCTCAGATGTATTAGAGAATTCTGTGGCAGTAAATTCTCCTGACAGAATTCTGCCATATGTGGAGATTTTCTTTTATTTCCCATAAAAGGTATTGAAAGTTCCCATCAGGTTTAACGGTTACTGTACTGTCAGTACCACCAACCCTTCCCTTACGCACAAAATGTGACAGAAAACAAGAGGCACTAGGAAGAGAAAACGTGTCAAATTCCCCTAGACCATTAGTAAAGGAAGACTGATACTATTGATAACAGCATTTTTTAAAATGTGCTTCATTTGGGAAAAGTTTAAAATGAAGAAGCTAAAAATAAAATGGCAACACACTAATTTAATTTACAAGAATATTAATGGGGGATTTTACCTAAAGCTGTAATTCAAATGACAGAAGACAAAGTCAAATGACATCTAATTCATCCTTAGATGTATGTATTGTTTATTAGTGATAAAAATTGGGAAAAACATGACATTGTTATCCATGGAATTCACTACATTCTTTTTAGTTTATTTTTATTGATGTATAGTTAATGTACAATGGTGTGTTAATTTCTGTTGTACAGTAAAGTGATTCAGTTATATGTATACATAGTTTCTTTAATATTCTTTTCCACTGTAGTTTATCACAGGATATTGAATATAGTTCTCTGTGCCCTATAGTAGAGCCTTGTTGTTTATCCATTCTATATATAATAGCTTACATCTGCTAACACCAACCTCCCACTTCATGCCTCTCCCATCCTCTCTCTCCCTTGACTGCCACAGATCAGTTCTCTATGTCTGTGAATCTGTTTCTGCTTTATAGATAGACTCATTTGTGTCATATTTTAGATTCCACATATAAGTGATATCATATGGTATTTGTCTTTCTCTTTCTGACTTCACTGAGTATGGTAACCCCTAGTAGTAGTAGTGTTAGTCACTCAGATGTGTCCGACTCTTTGTGACCCCATGGACTGTAGCCCACCAGGTTCCTCTGTCCATGGGATTCTCCAGGCAAGAATACTGGAGTGGATTGCCATTCCCTTCTCCAGAGGATCTGCCTGACCCAGGGATTGAACCTGGGTCATGATAACCCCTAGTTGCATCTGTGTTGCTGCAAATAACTTTATTTTGTTCTTTTTATGGCTGAGAAATATTCCATTCCATATATACCACATCTTCTTTATCCATTCATCTGTCCATGGACATTTAGGTTGTTTCTTGGCTATTAAATTCACTACATTTTTAAAGGACAAACACTGTATGATGATCTTAATAAATGCTTTAAAAGTACTTATTAAACTCAATGACCTTTCCTAATAAATATATTTGGTAAGCCAGGAATAAAAGGGAAGCTCTCATTTTATAAAAGGTATATTAAAACTTGCTGCAAATAATATACTGAACAAGGAAGCAGAAAAAGCCTCCCATGAGAGTTTGGTAAAACATCTTATGGATACTTAAGAGCTGGGACTATGGTTAGGTGAATGATGAATGTACTTTAGTTACAAAATTTAAGCATGTGCCAAAAAGCTCAGTAATCAGTGGAGTAAATAGTATTTTAATGAAATATTTTAAAGAGCAAAATATAAAAACTCAACAAAATATGCAAAATAGACAAATTTTAAATATAGATAGGATTGGTATTTTTTCCTGATTTTTCCTCTTGCCTCCAGCTCTTATATGGCTTTCACATTCATTAAAGTATTCTGTATCCTGATTCCTGAGCTTTTTTGGTACCTCTCTAAATTGTGCACCAGGGCAAATGCTTCACCTCCTCCTGGAGTTTACTGAGATATAAATGAACTTCACTGTGGTCCTCTGTAGTGGTTTGTGTAGGACAGTAACCCATCAGTAGCATCCTGGTTGTCTTCACCCTAACCTGCCCTTTCTGCCAACCCCTTCATCCTTTAATCCAGTTGCTGAAAAGGGCCTAGAATAGGGGTCCATATTCAGCAAATAGTTAATAGATGTCTTCTATTCATCAGCAGTAGAAATACATTGATTCACACACTTCCATCCTCTGTGGAGGTTAAAAGGGACTAAAAGAGAATAATTAAACAAGCAATAACAATAAAGTATGGTAAGTGCCATGGTGCGGCAGGGGGCCCAGGGAATTTTGAGAGTACTTGGCAGGATTCTTGGCTTGGTTTACCAAATCAGAGGAAATGAGTTCGAATCCCAAGCTTGACAGTTGATTAGAAGCTAAAGGGTGGGGGTGGGTGCCTATGGAGAAAGATTCAATGTCCCTTATGAAGACACCTGCCTTATGAAAAGGCTTATTTGGGAATGTAAAAGAATTACAGTATGGTTAGAGATCTCAAGAGAGAAGTGTGGTGTAGAAAGAAGTAAACCTGGAGAGGTAGATAGGGGCAGATTGTGAAGGACTTTGAAAACCATGTTTAGGAATTTGGGATTGTTCCTAAGAGCAAGGAGGAGTCTTTGAAGCAGCACAATGCCTAGATTGAGTTTATATATATATATATATTTTTTTAATATATGTGGCTGTACTTTTTTTAAAAAGAAGAAATGTTATTTATTTATTTTTGGCTGCACTGGGTCTTTGTTGCTTCGTGTGGGCTTTCTCTGGTTCCTCTTCATTGCAGGGCATGGGCTTCTCATTGTGGTAGCTGTGTCTTTTTGTGGGGCACAGGCTCTCGGGTGCCTGGGCTTCAGTAATTGCCACACTCGGGCTCAGCGGTTGCAGCTAGTGAGCTCTAGCATGGAGGCTCAGTAGTTGTGGCGCACAGATTTAATTGCTCCGTGGCAGGTGGAATCTTCCCGAACCAGAGATTGAACCTGCGTGCCTGCATTGGCAGGCAGAGTCTTACCCACTGCACCACCAGGGAAACCTGAGGTCATGTTTTACAAAGACCATTCCACCTATGCCGTGAGGAAGGCAAGGAGATAAAACGGCGTTGAGAAGACCAATTAGGAGGTTGCTACAGTCATTGCCATGGATTGAATGTTTTTGTTCCCTCAAAATTCCTATGTTGAAACCTAATCCTTAATGTGATGGTATTGAAGGTGGGGTTCTGGGAAGATGATTAGATCATGAGGGTGGTGGCCTTATGAATAGCCTTAATGCCCTTATACAGGAGACCCCAGAAAGTTCCTAGTCCGTTTAACCATGTCAGGACACAGTGAAAAGGCAGCCATCTATGAATCAGACAGTGGGCCGTGCAGTCTGCCAGAATCTTGATCTTAAATTTCCCAATCTAAAGGATTTGAGAAAAGATTTCTGTTGTTTATGAGTCATATCAGTCTATGGTATTTTTTAAGTATCCCAAATGGACTAAGCATTCTAGGAGAAAATGCTGGTGGTTTGGATGAGGGCGGTCACAGGGGGATGTTGATACATTTTAGAAATATCAAATAGGTATAAACAATAAGATTTGGTGATTGATTAGATGTGGGAAGTACAGAAAGAATCAAGGATGAATCCAGGTTTGTGATGTGTACAACTGATTTTTTATATATATATATATTAGTATTTAGCAAACCTTTATGAACATTCTTTTTCAATTCTAAAACATAACTGTAGATTTTCTATGTAGACAATTTTATTGCCTGCAAAGAAGGATGGTTTTGTTCTTTACCTTCATTCAGTTAGGGAAAGAGAAACTGCTGTTTGTATTTCAAGCAACGAGATTAAATAGAGAGGACTGGATGCTGACACAACTGTTGGGAAAATGAGAGGAGGGATAGTGCTGCTCACTTTTAGGTTCACCACAGCAGTTGTGGTCCTACAAATTAGAAAATCGTTGTTGGCATCCAGGTCAGAAAACGGCAGGAAACTGCCGCTGATGATCAGAGCCATCCTATGGCGGTGAAGCAAGTAGTTGACAAGGATACTTGGAGAACTTTGTAAATCCTCCCTTCTACCAAAGCCCAAACATAACAAGCCAATACTAGAGACAGACTAACACAGTTTCCTTCCGACTGCCTCCTACCCCCAAATGTGAACAAATGCATCTCACCGGCTGAATGTCAGTGGTGTTCAAAACCCTGGAGGTAAAGGAATGAGTAGTTCCCAGGCTTCCAGCCCCTGTAGTATACAGATGGTAAAAATAAAAGCTTATTGCCAAAAAAAAAAAAAGGAAAACCAGTAACCCACATGGTTTTGCCTTAATTTGTTAAGCCTGTCCTTTTGTATGTAAGGTACCCAAAACACTTTCAAAATGAGCTAAACTCTTCAAATGCTTTACTTGCCCTTCTCCCCCATGCTTGTTGTATTCTAGGAGATGCACAAAATGACATGCAATCTTCCAAACACATTTCTATGCCTTTGCACTCATCCTATCACGAAAAGTTACCTCTCCTCTGCCTGGGAAGACTCTTCCCATTCCTCCACCGCCCTCCCCATCGGTGCCCCGTTCCTACATCAGGCACAATTGACTTGTGTCACCACAGGCTGTCCCCTGAACTTGATTCACAGTTCTGTTATGGCAGCTTGTCCCGATAAATTTCAACTTTTAGCCAAAAATATCCATCTCTTCCAATAGACATGAGCATCCTAAGGTAAGGGACCTCAACTTCTTTTGTGTTTATGTTCCAAGGACCTATGACAATGCTTGGTACATAATAGGTGTTCCTTGAAGGCTTATTGAATGTATGAAGGACTGTGTCTACATGGTCGCTTGGGGTAAGCCCCTGAGGTTGCACAAAGAGCAGCCGCCTTCACAAATAGGTCTGCCACTTGTTCCTGAAAGGGGGTCTACCCAGTGATAGAATCTTACAGGGACACAAATTCATGTTTATGAATTGCTTATTGATACTAGCTTCACCTTCTAAATTCTTATTTTCTGTTAATGTTGATTATTTTTCCTTTCTTTTCCAAGTTTCTACCATCTGTCTTTGCTTCTGAAGCTTGTAACACTGCTTTCCATTAAAATATAATTCCCATGTAACATTCTGGTTGCTCCTATCACATCAAATTAATGCCATGACACTTAAGCTGCTGGAAAAATATGCATCGTTAATGTTGCTGACAATAACACTGACATTGACATTGAAGCAGGGGCAGAGAACATCTTAATAAGTGATTATTTACACACAAGAGAACTCTAGAGTTTGAAGTGTCCTTTGAGGTCTAATCCTTTTGTTTATATAAAAATGGAGACTGAGAATTTCCCATGATTCCTTAGCACAGTGGAAAACTGGTTAGCAAGGGCATCTTCTCCTTCAGGTGGGGAAAACCTCTACAGTCAAGCCTCTGAGACTCCCAAGCATGCAGTACAGTGCTAGATGCATAATAAGCAGTTAATTTTAAAAGGGTGCATGGTTGTCCTACTTATTAAATCCCTCAAACTGACCATTTGCCCAAGCTAACCTAGAAGGTCTTTGTTTTTCTTTGTGGGAGCTTCTACATATTGGCTGACTCAGAATCCATTTCCAGCCTCATTTCTCTTGCCCACCTTGTTTATAAAGTCCAAGGAAGCTAAGTACTTTTCCAGCTTCCCTGCACTGGAAGTGACCAGGTAACAGATTTGGCTTGAATAAACAGAAGGCTGCAGGAATTTTCTGTGAAAATTTTGCTTTCCTGATGGAAGGGAAAGAGGAGGCAGGTGCTGTCCTTGCCCCCTTTCCTGTCTGGAGGGTGAATGTGTTGGCTTCACCTACATCTGTCTTCCTGTGCCCATGAGGGAAAGGCCAGGAGAATAACAGAGAGGTTGGCCCTGATATTGTTAAGCAGAGCATCACCACCACCACCTACCTCCTGACTTCTTGTTATGTGATAGAAACAAGTGCCTCTTTGTTGAAGCTACTGAGTTTCTATTCCTTGCTCCCAAGTGTTTTTCTAATATTTGCTCTCTACCAACCACAGAACCTTCCAAAACTCATTGCCCAAAACAGGAAGGACAGGTCCACATCTATCAAATAAGATAGAAGTGGATATTACCATAAAATCACTCTATCAGCTGAGTTCTGTAACATTTACTTGTTACCATGTTAATCTACAAGAAAAAGAAAGGTTCTTCCAGTGAATACATAAAATTTGAAAATAAAGGGGAAACCAATGGCAATTGCATTCTTATATCAACCTCATCATTCAATGTATTTTTTATTGAAGTAGAGTTACTGTACAGTACTATAAGTTATAGGTGTACAATATAGTGATTCACAATTTTTAAGGGTTATATTCCATTTATAGTTATTATAAAGTATTGGCTCTATTCCCTGTGTTGTATATTATATCCTTGTAGCTTATTTATTTTATATGTCATAGTTTGTGCCTCTTAATCCCTTATCTCTCTCCCGTCCCCTCTTTCCCCTGGTAGCCACTAATTTGTTCTCTGTAACTGTGAGCCTACTTCCTTTTTTTTGTAGTTTGTTTTACTTTTTAGATCCCACGCATAAGGAATACATTGTACAGTATTTGTCTTTTTCTGTCTGACTTCGTTTAGCATAATACCTTCCAAGTCCATCCATGCTGTGGCAAATGGAAAAATCCATTCCTCTTTATGGTTGAGTAGTATTCCATTATATATATATATATATAGGCTTATATATATATTCCTATATACATATATATAGGCTTCCCTGGTGGCTCAGTAGGTAAAGAACCCACCTGCAATGTGGGAGACCTGGATTCGATCCCTGGGTTGGGAAGATTCCCTGGAGGAGGCCATGGCAACCCACTCCAGTATTCTTGCCTGAAGAGTCCCCATGGCCAGAGGAGCCTGGCAGGCCCTGGTGCAGCTCATGGGGTTGCAAAAAGTCGGACATGACTGAGTGAATAAGCACAGCAAGTATATATGTGTGTATATATATATACACACACCTCATTCTCTTTATCCATTCATCTGATGATGGACCTTAGGTTGCCTCTATATCTTAGCAGCTATACATAATGCTTATCCAATGTATTTTAAAATTTTGTTTTAATTATAGAATATTGAGAGAATCTTACTTCACACAAGGAAGTGGTTGCAAACATATGTTTTTCACCCTACAATTTCAGATCCAAGAATTTAAAAGAAGGTAATGAGGACAAGTCCCCTTCAAAGTGGAGTCAATAACAGCATATCTGCTCTCATTCCTTAACTGGCAAGCATCAAATCTGGAGGGAGGGAGTTTTGTTGAATGGCTTTTTCAATGAAATAAATCTTCATTGTCCAATGGAAAATACAGTATAGTGAATGAGAGTCCAGATACTGGACACAAACATTGTGGATTCAAATCCTGGATTGCCTCTTGCTGGCTGAGTGCCTCTGTTTCAGTTCTTCATCTGTAAAATAGGACACATTAATTGCACCAACCTTACAAAATTGTTGGGTGAAGTGAAAGTGAAAGTCACTCAGTCGTGTCCGACTCTTGTGACCTTATGGACTATACAGTCCCTGGAATTCTCCAGGCCAGAATACTGGAGTGGGTAGCCTTTCTCTTCTCCAGGGGATCTTCCCAACACAGGAATCAAACCGGGGTCTCCTGCATTGCAGGTGCATTCTTTACCAGCTGAGCCACAAGGGAGGCCCTGTTGCTTTAAGTTTATTCATTTATATTTTGGCTACGCTGTGTAACTTGCAGGATCTTAGTTCCCCAACCAGGGATCAGACTTGGTCCACAGCAAGCTCTGAGTACCTAACCATTTGCCCACCAGGGAATTCCCTGTTGACTGTTTTAAAATCAGTCAATGCAAGTGAGACCTCGGAACAGTGCTGGATACATAGTAACAACAACTGTGAATAATTCTAAGATACCCAGTGATGTCTGAGGTTTTCCATTGCCTATCTCTGTTGGATGTTTACTCAGAATTTTAAAATAGACAAATTTATTTTGCTTAGAACACTGAATATATATTTTAGGTATTAATATAAAGTCTTTGCTGACCAGTTTTCTAGGATTAACCCAGAAGCTTTACCTTGTCAAGGTGAGCTTATTGTCTTTAAAAGGGAGAGAGAAGCATTCACATTTTATAACAAGTGTTAAAATTATACATAATGTGACACAATCTTTGTACCACATTTACCTATTTTATTTATTTATTTATGTAATTAAAAAAAATTTTTTTTTAAAAGCTTATTATTGTACCATGATTACACAGGGGCTGAACAAAGGTATATTTCACCTGACACTTAATTTCACAGGGCCTATGCATGGTACATTTGATACTCATGTGTGTAATTTTATGTGAGCAGACATGGGAAAGCCTGCATTTAAATAATAATATACAAAGAACCAGTGGAGAGCTATATATTCTGAATAAATGAACATTTACAAAACATTTATGTCAAGAGTTGTATACACAGAAGCATGTAAAGCTGGAAGCACAATCTAATACCTGGTTTGTCTCCAGTATATAACATTTTGTGTGTGAAATATTTAACTGTGATTTGTTTTAATTGAGAAATTTAAAATTGTAGAACACAGTTTGAAATGAATTTGAATCAAATATTTGTAGGGAGTTGGTGATGGACAGGGAGGCCTGGTGTGCTGCAATTCATGGGGTCGCAAAGAGTCGGACACGACTGAGCAACTGAACTGAACTGAACTGAAAGCATTCCTGCCTAACTGTAGGGATCCATTGGTCAGAATTTTTTAAACCCCCTAAATTATCTTAAAAGTCTCTTCTAAAATTTGAAATTTTGGCTCATATAGGTTAATTCATGATGTCTTACCCAAACCCTCCTATTTTGGTCATTTATCCAGTTACATCGGCTCTTTGTTCGCTATAAGATGGGTCTGTCTCAAAAATAGCAAATGATCCTACTTTAACATGTTCCATAGAAGAAGTTCCATCGTGAGGGGCTTATGTTAAATAGGATGCTTTTGCTGACAGGTTACTGTCAACTTGATTCAAAATGACTTAAACCATGAAGGCATTTGCTAGCTCACATAAAACAGGGTTTAAAAGGAGAGCAGCTCCTTGTTTAATTCAGTATTTCAGCAACTTCTTCAAAGGCCTAGAGTTTTTCTCTACCTTCTGCTTAGGCATCTGTGCCCTGTCGGCCATTTTCCCTCATGGACACAAGATGGCTGCCACAGCTCCAATGATCAGATCTCTGTGCAGCCATGTTCAGAGGTAGAAAAGAGACCTCTGTGTTCTTTGTAGTTCTTTAAAACACTAAAATTCTTTCCCAGAAGTTACTCTCCAATCTTATTAACCAGAATTGAGTTACATGTTCCTTCTTAAGCCAATTCCTAGCAAGGGAAATAAAATTACCATGATTGGTGATATTATCAAGATTGATGTGCTGGGTCTGGGAATAAAGCCAAGTTCAGGAAAGTCCATGACCACACTGAAGAAAAACAAACAAACTGGGATTCTGGGTGGGAAACCAAGAGTGTCTGTTAAAGAGGCTGGAAGAGAGTATTCTAAAGAGGACCAGAAACATCATCTCCTGACTGTCTACCATCTCCCTTCCCCAGGCTGAGTGGGAGTGGGAGGAAAAGACACAAGGAACAGTCAGGACAAGAGCTAGGTTGTGTCCACACAAAGCCAAAATGTTCCAATAAAAGTGAAGAGTTGATCATTCTGAATGCTTTATGTAGCCCAATGCCAAATATTTGAAATAATTATTAAGCGCTTAGTTTGGAGGATGTTATACTCGTACTGGAGTATGTAGGGAGGGGGCAGATGTTTGATGCAAAAGAAGCGTTCTGCAGTACACCTTTTCTTTTTATGATGTGCTATTTAATGTTTTGTGTATCATGAAAACTCATGAATCTGCTCAAATTATGACCCCTCCTCTCCAGAAAAAAGATATGTCCTCTTATGCAAATTCTGCAAATTATTTTAGGAGATTCACTCATGTCCTGTCACTCAATCATGAACTCTAAGTTATAACCTCATGATATTCTTGATTGGGATAATGGGGAAGAAAAGATTATATGTGAAGAAATAAAGAAAGCAAAACAGCTAAAATCAGGAAGTCTGATGGACATTGGTTAGCTGCATGACTTTATTTGACATTTTTAAGACCTCAGTTTTGCCTCTATAAAATGGAACTAGTAGAGTTAAGAACCAAGTGGGTAGTATATAAGATTGTTTTAATTACATGCGTGCTAAGTTGTTTCAGTTGTGTACGACTCTTTGAGACCCTATGGACCATAGCCCACCAGGTTCCTTTGTCCACGGGATTCTCCAGGCAAGAATACTGGAGTGGGTTGCCATGCCCTCCTCCAGGGAATCTTCCCAACCCAGGGGTCAAACCCAAGTCTCCTGAGTTGGCAGGGAAGTTCTTTACCTCCTGGTTTTAGAAAAGGCAGAGGAACCAGAGATCAAATTGCCAACATCTGCTGGATCATTGAAAAAGCAAGACAGTTCCAGAAAAACATCTATTTCTGCTTTATTGACTATGCCAAAGCCTTTGACTGTGTGGATCACAATAAACTGTGGAAAATTCTGAAAGAGATGGGAATACCAGACACCTGACCTGCTCCTGAGAAATCTGTATGCAGGTTAGAAAGCAACAATTAGAACTGGACATGGAACAACAGACTGGTTCCAAATAGGAAAAGGAGTACGTGAAGGCTGTATAATGTCACCCTGCTTATTTAACTTATATGCAGATTACATCATGAGAAACGCTGGTCTGGAGGAAGCACAAGTTGGAATCAAGATTGCCGGGAGAAATATCAATAACCTCAGATATGCAGATGACACCACCCTTATGGCAGAAAGTGAAGAAGAACTAAAGAAGCCTCTTGATGAAAGTGAAAGAGGAGAGTGAAAAAGTTGGCTTAAAGCTCAACATTCAGAAAACTAAGATCATGGCATCTTCATGGCAAATAGATGGGGAGACAGTGGAAACAGTAGCTGACTTTAATTTTCTGGGCTCCAGAATTACTGCAGATGGTGATTGCAGCCATGAAATTAAAGGATCCTTACTCCTTGGAAGGAAAGTTATGACCAACCTAGATAGCATATTAAAAAGCAGAGACATTGCTTTGCAAACAAAGGGTCCATCTATTCAAGGCTATGGTTTTTCCAGTGGCTATGTATGGATGTGAGAGTTGGACTGTGAAGAAAGCTGAGCACCAAAAAATTGATGCTTTTGAACTGTGGTGTTGGAGAAGACTCTTGAGAGTCCCTTGGACTGCAAGGAAATCCAACCAGTCCATCCTAAACAGATCAGTCCTGGGTGTTCATTGGAAGGACTGGTGTTGAAGCTGAAACTCCAATACTTTGGCCACCTGATGCGAAGAGCCGACTCATTGGAAAAACCCTGATGCTGGGAAAGACTGAGGGCAGGAGGAGAAGGGGACAACAGAGGATGAGATGGTTGGATGGCATCACCGACTCAATGGACATGGGTTTGGGTGGACTCTGGGAGTTGGTGATGGACAGGGAGGCCTGGCGTGCTGTGGTTCATGGGGTTGCAAAGTGTTGGACACGACTGAGCGACTGAACTGAACTGAACTGAAAGAACCACCTGGGAAGCCCATTTTTCATTACTTAGCACTTGACAAATGGCTTAAAAACTAAAATGGCAATAAATCCAAATGCTGTGACGGCTTGTACTTCCCAGTTTAATTTGCTGAATTCAAAATGGTGTACCCCATGAGGACATGGCTCCAAGTAGGTTTTGTAGTTTCAAGGAGCAGAAGATTCCTCCTCCAGAAGCAAATGTTGTCCTCAAACTCATGGATGAGCCCTACACCTTTTTCAGCAGCTGCTTTGAAAAAAGACACCAACTGAAATACCTTTAATCCACAGACAAGCAGTATTCCCAGGTGAAGTCAGGACATGCTGATGTGGCTGAAAGCCCAGGGGATGGAGGATGAAATAGTCTTCTACTTGCTCCTGCCTCTGCCTGTCCTAGCCAGGCACCCACCCCTGGAACTACCCCAGGCTGTGATCGGTCTCCTCTGTGGATGTGCTCCAAGTCCCTCAGACTCTTCAGGGCAGGAAAGGCAACCCCTGTTCCCTCACCATGGTACCACCTCTCACTCTTCACCTTATACTCTTTCCCATCCTTATTTTCTTTCAGTGTAAAGAGGCCCAGCTTCCTTTCTTGTTTCTCAGGTGTTCTTAGCATTCTTTGCTCGTCATGCCCTACTGCTTTGGCACCTGCCCCTTCAACACTCAACAGCAAAATGTCCATTAGCGTTCCCTAGGGATCGATCAACAAAAAGTTACAGAGGGTGGCAGTCCATCTCAGGCGCTGAGGTCCTGGGTGGATAGTCCCAGCTTCTGTCTCCACAGAGCGGGCAGTCTGTGCGTGGACTCGCCACTGCCTTTCCCAGCACCAGCAGAGCGCTGACTTGGGGATTACGAAACTTTCCTGGGTGATGGAGAGCATCAGGGCTGCACTCACCCTGACCAGTGATAAAGCAACAAGATATTATTAGTGGCATTTCCCTTCCCTGGTCATCCAGTGGTTAAGAATCTACCAGCCAATGCAGGGGTCTCAGGTTCAACCCCTGCTCTGGGAAGATCCCACATGCTCTGGGGCAACTAAAGCTGAGCACCACGACTACTGAGCCCGTGGGCCTAGAGCCTGTGCTCTGCAACGAGAGAAGCCACTGCAATGAGAAGCCAGCACGGTGCCTTGAAATGAAGAGTAGCCTCTGCTCACCGCAACTTGAGAAAGCCCGCACACAGCAATGAAGACCCAATGCAGTCAAAAAAAAATTATCAGTGAGGCAAAAAAAAAAAAAAAGTTTCAGATGTGCCAAATCTACAATGATACTGCAGACAGTACAGGCATCCCCTGGGGTCCATATTCCTCTGATATCTGCTGGACCCATGCGGCCTGTTTCCAGGGTCCAACTGCTTTAGTTGGGAGGGGGGATGACAGCCTATGCCTGGGGAGCTCAAGGACTGTGAAAAGGGGCAGTTTTGGGCAGAGGTGGTGGGAGGGTCTAGTTCTCAGTCTTTTCCATGGCCATCATACTCCAACCCGATACATGTCAAAACAGATCTTGAACAGCACTCCCTCATTCAAGCTTTCCTCTTACCCTGTAAAATCCTAGGCTCCTGCCACAGGCACCAATAGCAAAAGTTGGGGAAACTGATGCTAAGAGAGCTATTAGGTTTCCTGCCAATCCCGAGGGTGGCTGATGCCTGGGAGAGGTTTAGGGGAGAAGGTGGACTAACCAGACCATGCCAGGCACAGGGAGCAGGGCAGCTGGTAGGTGGGTTCACTCCTGGCTTCAGGATCGGTTCAAACAGCTGCTTCACACCAGACGGCTTGTCTGTGCAGGATCTCCAGATTCACAGCTCCTCAGGAAGGGAGGGAGAAGAAGGATCTGTAGCAAATGGGTACCATTCCCTCCTCTCATCTGACTGCATCCTGACTTAATGAACAATCCCAGAACACACCAATTCCCAGCCTTGTGTTTATGTGAACGCAGGGTTTATGATCTTAGCAACCAAGTTCATCTTCAGAACCATTTTCGTGAGCACTGCATCGTCTTTGCAAACAATGATCTGATACTTCCCTTCTCTCTGCCCATCTTTTTTTATCAGCAAATCTCGAATAAGCTGGAAGTGTTCAGTTCCCTAAACTATTGTCCTGGCCTTAACTTATGAGGCCACTTCTGATGATTTTTACGTCTGTCTTTCTCTATGGATAGCATGCTTCATGTTGTTGTTTGGTCCTTTGGGGACTGCATGGAACTTCCTTTTTTTTCATGTCTGTTTCATTTATGTGCATTTTGATGTAATGTGTCTAACAAAAGCCTCACTCCAGCTTTTACTTTGTGATGACCTTATTCATCTTTTTCTTCTTTATTTTACCCAGTCTTGATTTTGAGGATATTTTCAGGTTCTCTTAGTCTCTGGGGTGTAAATACAGGAGACGGAGCACCCCTATAGGTACCCTGAAGCCACTGGGTGTTCCGGCCCCACTGATGCCCCTTGCGAGCTGTGGTGCTCACTTAACCTCTGTGAATAGGTGGTGGGAATAAAAGAATCTCTCCTTCCTTAGAGGGATGTCTTGAAGATAAAATGAGCACGAGTAAAAGAAAGTACTAAAAACTAGTACAAAAATCATATTAATTCCCATGTAGTCAGCATTACTCTGTACCAGTCAGCTGACCTCTTTATATACTACCGTGGTTCATCCTCATGACGATGCAATAAGGGGTAGTGTCATTATTGTTCCTATTTACTCGTGGGTAACTTGAGTCTTAAGGATGTTAAGTAACTGGTCCAAGATCTCTGGGCATGTATAAAGGGAAGAGCCAAGGTTTCAATCAAATCTGTCTGGCAGTAGACCATGACTCTTAACCACTATACCATCTTGACATCATCTAAACCAGAGGTACCATCATTCAGCCAAATGCTGGCCATGTCTGTGTAACTCTACTCCAAGAAATCAAGTGAGTCAGAGAGACAATGAAAGTCCCTATATACTCTGTGAGGGATTATTCATGGTATGGTGGTCTGGAGAGGAATCCCCTGCTGAAAGTTTCCTTGAGTTTCTAGAATCAAAACTCATGCCATTGACCAAAAAAGCAGCATGCTATAGAGTGGAGGTAATTTTCATCCTTGTCTGCAGTAAAAGAGATCAAACTAAGACTTCGCACAAGTCAATCTCTCTTGCCTCTTAGATACTCACTGGGAAGAGAAGGAGCTTGGACAAGAAAACCGGTGAGGTCTCTGTAAGTCACAATAATAAAATAGCTAACATTTATTAAGTGCTTACTGATTGCCAGGGCTTTCTCTAAGTGCTTTATATTCAAACTTACATGATTTCCACCACAGCCCTAGGAGGTAGCTGCTATTGATGTTATTCCGTTTTTGTAGGTGAGGAAACTGAGGCACAAGGAAATTTGCCCAAAGCCACATAATGAAGGAGCAGAGTTGAGACCTGTACACTCAACCATTCAGCTCTCTTTTCCTTCTGATAGGAATGATATGATGAGTTGCCTGGGATAGATGAGCAACCATGTTTCATTACTTCTTTAGAGTTAACCCCAGCTTTCTTCTACTCTCAATAAAACATAGTGTATTTTTTAAATACCCCATCACACCAAGACATAGTAGGTGATCAGTGAAGGTTTGCTTACCTGATTTTTTGCCATTAAAGTAATTTATGTGTGAAAAAGACGTGGAAAAAAACAAGCATAAACCAAGAAATAGAAGATAATGAGGCTACATAACTGAGAGAAATGATCTGACTCAGACCTCCCTATATGAACTGCCTTGCCAGAGAATAATGCAAAGATAAAGCCCAATATAGGTTCACACAGTTCTTATCTCCATGAAGCAACCACACACACACACACACACACAAATCGAATTATCTAGGTTGCAGAAACTTGATTATTGACTTTGGCAACGCTTTCTCCCCCTCTTTGTGCCAATAAAGTTATTAGAATTGAGTTGGGAGCAGCAGACGCACAAGAAGAGCTGAGAAAGATGCTGAGCAGTTGAAATCAATGACTCGCAGAGCTGATCCCCTGCCAAAGGCTACAGCAACTCCTGGGAGGAATCCATCACTCTGGCCAGCGGTCCAGCACTGCGGAAGCTGCAAGACAGGTTTCTGGAAGGGACTCCCAGGTAGCTGAGGACCAACAGGTGTCGGAAGGAGGAAAAGGGGGGCCCTTCCCATTACCAAGGGCTGGACAGGCTGAGAAAAGGGCTGAGAACAATGAGACTTTGCGGGATTCACAATCCTCCCCAGGCTGTGGGAAAGGAAGAGGAGGCAGAGAAGGAGGATGGGAGAGAACATAGTGTTATTCACAATCTGTTTGTGACAGGAAGAAAGAGTGGCTTAATAACCCATAGCCAGATTAATGGAATATTCCTTCTCTCCCCTGGCAGAGCTGGTCCTCTGGTGCCATCACCCATAAAATGGATGGCACCCAGGGAGCCATGGAGCTAATTAACAAATCTGTCCCCAAGTGCGTCAAGTCCCATTCCACTAGAACTGCAAAGATAGCGAATGTGTGCATGCTAAGTCACTTCAGTCATGTCCAACTCTTTGTGACACCATGGGCTGTAGCCTGCCAGGTTCCTCTGTCCATGGGATACTCCAGACAAGAATGCTGGAGTGGGTTGCCATGCCCTCCTCCAGAGGATCTTCCTGACCCGTGTCTCTGCAGCTCCTGCATTGTAGGCAGATTCTTTACCGCTGAGCCACTGAGGAAGTCCAGTGTTTAGATACCAGCTTAAATGAGGAAACCACCAGCATTCTCTGGAAGCCACCATGACCATTTGACATCCCTGCTAGCTACTTCTTCCTTCTCAATCAGCTCCCTGCTCATCCTTTCCCAGGTCAGCCCCAAGCATCTTCCTTCCATTCACCTTCTCTATCATCCACTCAAACATGAAGCATCTAAGCCACCATTTAAAGTTTGTGTCTAAATCTCTGAGAATAATTACACCTTTGTGATTCTCTCTGAAGATCCAAGCAAAGATACTGGCTTTGATTAATTGAATTGCCTGTATATTTGCTTCTCTGTGAGTGTATTTTCTACAATAATAGTAATAACAGCTAGCACAATAATAACAAGTACTAAGTACTTGCTATGTGTCAGGCACTCTTTTAAATAGAGTGCTTAGGGAATCTGTGTAACCCATGAGGGACAGACATGGAATACTGACATAGGAGGTTCTCCAGTAATCCTACATTGCAGCACAAAGTCCAAAGCCCCACCCATTTGTCAAGAGTTTCCAAACAGCTTAAAAACTTCCAATCAGATTAATATTTTCACTCTGTTAATCATGATCAATTATCCCAATACTATCTGAGGAGGGCTGGTAATGTGGACAATAAGCACCAAGACCAACACCGAAGAAAAATAAAGGTAGTGTGTGAGGAAGCTGAGAAGCTGCGAGGGGAGGAGAATGAAAGTGTGTGTAAACTACATCTCTACAAAGATAAGAGGAGATATTGAACCCAAGAAAAAAGAGCAAGGTGAAACATAAAAAGGAACATTCAGAGCCCAAAAAAGGAATTCTTGGAAATTAAAAATGGAAGAAATGAAAAAGACTCAATAGTTAGTCTTTTAGAAAGTAGAGCAAAAAATCAGAGATTAAAAAAATTGGAAAGAAAAGAAAGAAAAATTAGAAGACTAGTCCAAGAAGTCTAATATGTAAATAATAGGAGTTCCAGAGAAAGAACAAGAAAAAAACAGAAAATAGAAAGAAAATAATCACAATGAAATGACTGCCCAGAATTCCCAGAGATAAAAAATTATAAGTTTCCAGCTTTAAAGAATGTATCAAATATATACCACATTGGATAATAACGGATCCATATTAAGGTATCTCATTAGATATTGCCAAAAAATTGGAAAAAATGGAGTCTATGAGATTTTAGAGAAAGAAAAAGTCACATACCAAGAATCAGAAATGAGAGTGGCTTTGGATTTCTCAATACCATCAATGGAAACAAAAAGAACATGAGACAACGCATTCAAAATTCTGAAAGGAAATGCCTTCCAAACTAGGGTTCTGTACCCAGCCAAATTATCCCCAAACTACAAAGATAGAACAATGACATCTTCAGGCATGCAACGTCTCAAAAAATATATTCTCTATGAAAACCTTTCCAGAGAGAAGGAAAGAGATAATAAGAACAGAAGTTTCAACACAGGATAAAAGCAAAAGTCTTTCCAGAAGGGTGGTGCAAAAAGATCCCAGAATATATATTGTTGGATGGAGAATATACATGACAGTCCTTTTTCTCTGACCGTGTTCCTGTAGGAAGGTCTCAGAAACCCATGTGTTCAAGAAATAGCAAAGGGATCTGGAGGGAATATGGGATGAAAACTCTGCCATCAGAAACAACAATATCTGCTAAGCCTATAATTGGTATGAAGCTCTTCAGCAACTTGGAATCTGAATAGGAACTCAGTTTTTAAATGTCCACAAACCCACCCTCTCCCAAGTGAAGTTCATCTAAGAATGTTCTAAATTGGATTCTAAGGTCACACTCACATACTCAGCAGCTGGTCCCAAAGTAGGGCCTTCATGCTGGTGTGATGGGTCCAGAGAATGAGCCTTCTTTCCCTGATTGCTCACTGTTCCAGAATCAGCACTCCTGTGGCAACTATCTAGGCCTAGTGTTGAGTTTAATGAGTGTTTCTTGGGGATTCTTGGGCTCTTTGCTGCCAGCTAACACCATTTGGAACTATTTCAATAATTGGAAAGATTATAAATGTGTCAAGGGCTTCCCAGGTGGCGCTAGTGGTAAAGAATCCACCTTCTTCTACAGGTGATGCAAGAAACTCAGGTCCCATCCCAGGGTCGGGAAGATCCCCTGGAGTAGGACATGGCCACCTGCTCCAGTATTCTTGCCTAGAACATCCCTTGGACAGAGGAGCCTGGTGGGCTACAGTCCATGGGGTCACAAAAGAGTTGGACATGAATAAACGACTGTACACACACACAAACACAACTAATAGGTTCCAAGAGGTTTCTTGACTTTATGCAGTTTGGTCCAGTTTCTCCGTAGGGGTATTTAAAAGAATATCCTTTGTCAAACTGTAAGGTTCTTGCTGATCCTTACAAAATGTGGTGCTGGAAAAGACTCTTGAATGTCCCTTGGACAGCAGAAAGATCAAACCAGTTAATCCTAAAGGAAATCAGTCCTGAATATTCATTGGAAAGATTGATGCTAAAGCTTCAATACTTTGGTCACTTGATGTGAAGAGCTGACTCATTGGAAAAGACCCTGATGCTGGGAAAGATGGCAGGCAGGAGGAGAAGGGGCGACAGAGGGTGAGATGGCTGGATGGCATCACCGACTCAGTGGACATGGGTTTGAGCAAGCTCCAGGAGCTGGTGAAGGACAGGGGAGCCTGGTGTGCTGCAGTCCACGAGGTGGCAAAGAGTCAGACGTGACTGAGTGACTGAACAACAACAGAGGTTCTTGTCACTTCCCCTTCAGATAATGGGCGTCTATGAAGCTTATCTTGAGGGAATACTCCAGTGACCTGAGAACCAAGATCTGCCCTCAGGGGACCTGCTGTCACCATTCAGAGAGATAACTGACCCTTAAATGGCAGTTTCTTTTGCTAAAGTTCCACCTAAGTTGGTACTAGCTCTGCTGTGTTAGAAAAACTTGCAATGAAATATATATGAGGCTTGCTAACTTTCTCCTCTGCGTTAAATTCTTTGTATACGGGTCTTCTAGGCCAAGTTCTTTCAGGGCAGAATCCATGGCTAAGGATTCTTGATCTCTCCCTCCTGACATCTCTCAGTGTATGGCACAAATAAGCTGCTCCATATATATTTACAGAGTGAACGAATGAATAAATAACTGAATTAATGCTGACTCCTGAGACATCCAAGATGTATACATCGTGTTAGGATAAGGTGGTTCTGCCAGCTCCCAGGAAAATCAGATCCATAATTGAATATTAAAATAGAACCTCATGGACCTGAATATGAAACAAGAAAGCTTAAAAAAAAATGGCTAGTGATAATAGTACATTATAGAAATTACACATAGAGAAATTCACTTATTTTTGTATTCAAGAACTTACCTAATTCAAACTAGGTCAACCAGAGGTTCTATGATAGAACTCTTAGTGGATCGAGCAGTGGTCTGTTATTTACACAGTAATTGTTAACATATCAACAGATACTTCTGAAGAGTTGATGGTTCTTGAAAGCAGTTGTTCTTTTCAATGTCTTAAGCACTCCTCATTGAATTGCATTTTATTTAAAAATACTATAGAGCCAGAGCACTCCTACACTGCAAGGAAATATAAATTGGCACAAACACATTGGCAACATCTACTAAAGCTGAACAAATGTCAACCCTACTATCCTGCGATACCATTCTTGGACATACACCCAACAGAATGAGTGCTATGACCCCAATGTACATAGCTAAGAACGTGCATAACAGCACTATTTTTATTGGCCCCAAAGTGGAAAAAGCCCTAGCATCACCAGATAGAAGAACTATGGCATGTATTTACACAATGGAATACTTCACAGATAAAAAGGAACTTACCATCGCACACAATAAAAGACATACTACTGAGAGAAATAAACTAGATACCAAAGAACATGCACATGAGATCCTATTTATAAGAAGACCCAAAACAGGCAAAACTTCAGTGAAAGAGGGCAGAATGATAGTTACTTCAACATGGGATACCATCTGGGTGAGGCCATGAGAGAGCTTCATGCGCTTAAAATATTCTGTAGGTTGGAGTAGTGATTTCATTGGCTTATGCATATCTAAGAATTCATCAAGCTGTATGCTCTTTGGGTCTGATAATTTACTGAGTGTAAATTACTGGAGTGAGTTATACCTCACTTTAAAAAATACTGTGAAACTCAATTTTATTTAAAAAAACAAAAAAAAGCTCATGGATTACAACAAAAATGTTTAAGACTGAGTTCCTTCCCTGAAAGGAATACAAAGTTATTTATAGAAGGTAAGATATACATTCAAATAACCATAATGTAAAGCAGTGTCTGAAGACATTAGACGAGTGGTCCAAGTGGATGTCAGAGGGCTGCAGAGAAGGAATGGGACAGGGAGGAAAAATGGACATAGGACACCTGAGCTCCTCTCTGAGCCTCTTCCTCATGCTTGCTCCATCAGTTTCTCTCTCCCTCTTAAATCACTTTAACAGCCTGTTTCTAATTGTGTTTGAGTCTCCTCTACTGAACTTTTCTCCTTGGTGCATCCTCAAGCTTTCTCCTTCCTTTCTAGCTGAGGTTCTGAGTGGAATAGTCTCCCTGTTGTCCCCACTGCCTGCCTTCCATTCACTCCTTGACTTGCTGCCTTCTGGTTTCTCCCCACATCTCCCACGGAATCTTCTTCCACCTGGTCAGCAGTAAGGATCCAGGTGCCAAGTCTAATAGCTTCTCTCCAGTCCCTATGTCCCTTTACCTCTGCATCACTTGACTGTTTCTTCACAAATCACCCTTCCTTTGTTTTCTAAGAAGCCTGTCTCTTCCCGCCTCTTTGCTTACTGTCCTTGGAGGGTTCATTTTCCTCTGCTGTCAGCATTCTCTGGCATGGCAGCCTCAGTTTTATCCTCTGTCCACATTTGGACTCTCCCTTGCTAAGTTTTCATCACCACCAGCTGATGCCCCTTGGATCCGGGATCTCCAGTCTGCATCTCTTTCTGGGACTTGGATCTTTATATACACCACGTAATGGGTATTTCAGTTTGCCTGCTTCATGCAGAAGGCAAGTGCAGCACATCATGTGCTGTTACCTTCTCTGTCACATTCTTCCCTTAGCATCATGTTACCATTCAGTGATACCTCCATCTGCTCAAAGAAACCAGGAAGTCATCCCTGAATACCCCCTCTTTTTTCCCTCCCCCATATGCCCATCGATCCGACCTTTGGAACAACCTCAAGGCTTTGTTCTGGTCCCTAGCCATTGCTCTTCTGCAAATTACCTTACTCCTGTCCTTGTTTCTAGCTTCATCCCACGATGATCTTCCTACTGTTAGAATCTGATCATACTAATTCCCAGCTTCCCTTCCAAAAATTATTAATGCCCTCCTCGTTAGCCTGGATTACCACTTCCATGTCTTCTTCTTTCCAGACTCACCTCCTGCTTCTTTGTCTCAGGTGACCTGAGCTCCACTCATAGTGAATTTAAGCAGTTAAATGTTCCCCACTGTCCTGTCTGCATGAATCCCTCTTACCCTTCTCACCTATGTCAGGAACCCCCGGTAGTCCTTTGAATCCTGACTTCTTCAGGTAGAGATGGATGGGCCCCCTGTTCTTCCTGTTCCCATAGCGCCCACAATATGGGAGCTGTTTGCCTGTTTTCACCACTGGCTGAGCTCTCAGAAGACAGATATTTTTATGCCTTATTCATCTTCATATCCAAAGCACATGGCTCAGTGTTGCTGCTCAAAATATTTGTCGCATAAATGAGTAAACGTTCAGTTCTTAGGTATGTAGACTTTTTCGCCTCAAAGATACATAGCTCAGCAACTGCATTTCTAGCATCGTCACTGTTTCTATTTCTGAGTCTAATTGCTATTGCATAGAAGTGTTCAGGGCAGACACTGACTGCAGTGAGTGGAATGGTCCAGCAATTCCCTCCCAGTGCAAATGCTCCGTGCTCTTATGAAATTGCTGCAGTCTTAAAAGGGTGTAGGCATTTGGAATTTTAGACAAGAAAAAGAAATCACTGTAAGGTTTGCTGCTTACTCCTCTGTTGAAAGGCTCATTTCTCCAGGATTGCTACTCCCTCTCCCCGCTGGTTCAGATGAATGACATTGAAAAATCACAAAGCTAAGAAATTCAGGACAGCCTCATGGGCATATGAACTGTTGCATGGCCAGAACCCAAGGCCCAAGAGGACAGAGTCCTTCATCTTTAAGTCCTGCTGAATGCTGAGTGTCCTTCCTGGTGGCAAGGTCACAGGGTCAGGGGACACCCCACACAGATCAGCCAACTATGAATTTGCCTGAAACCTCGCTTGACGTAGTTTCTCTGCTTACGCTCAGCTCCCTCTTGGGTAATGAATTCTGTGAGCTTATTATTTGCTGGTAGTGAAATAGATTCCTTTCATGTAACTTAAAAAGTCCTCTCGCTCCAATGTCACCAACCCCTTCCTAAACCTACGCTGCTAGGGTCGAGTGAACAAGGACTCATTCCTGAGCCCTGGGCACCTCTGGGGACCTCATGGGCCTCTCAGCAGCCCCTCTCAGCCTTCCACTTTCCAGACTGAAGGAAATATATGGTGTCTGGAAGAAGGCCTGGACATAATAAATATTGAATGATGGTTATGGAGCCGAATGATGATAAGAGCTGCCTGTAGGTGGGGATTCAAATTCTTACCATGAATCTGTGACGTAAGAATTAACTAATAGATCAGAGTCAAGGTCAAACAAACGAGAGGACTGAGGTCCCTCTTGGTACCAGGCAAGGTTCATTGTTCCCAGACATTCCCCCAGTTGTTTCTGGTTTCCAGCATGAAATGGTTCCCTTGTGTGCACGGCAGCTGGCCGCCAAGAGATGGCTGGGCACTGCCAAACCTTTCTGAGGATGGTACCCTTGCTTAGGTCTGGTTGCTTTCCTATTAAGTGGAGAAAGGAGAAAAGGAAGATCTGAGAGAGAAAGAAGAAAGCTACTAAATGCGTGGCTCCTGGTCTACGCCAGGCCCTGTTCTAGGTGGTTTGCGTTGGTCATGTCCTTCAGCCTTTGCCATGATCCTGTGAAGGGGACTGAGATCCCTGTTGTACATATAAGGAAAGGAAGGCTCCAGAAGGCTGGGCACATGCCAGGATGCTAGAAGCAGTGGATCTGGATATCAAAGCCAGACTTGTTGGAGCCCAAAGCCTATCGTGTTAATAGCACTGCCTCAGGCCCCTTACCTACAGGGCTGTGAAGCCCAGTGTGACCCCACACCCCCACAGAGTCACGGCTTTTGTTCCTGATCAGGCCAGCCTCTTGATTCCCCTTCCTGCCTTTTCTATCACCTGCAGATTCCTATGACTGGAGCCCACCCAGGCCTGTAGGTGATCCATGAGCTGGCCGGTGCTCCCCACCCCCTTTCTATTTCCTTCGCTTATCTCCTGACAGGAAGCACAGGAACAAGATGGCAGCAGTGATTCATTGCTAGAAGAATAAAATCTTGAGTGGGGGCAGCCCGAGCAGCGTGGCTGGATTCTCTAACAATGGAAGAATGTCCCCTGAGCTTTTGAAGGTCATTACCATTCACTGCCGTGAAACAAAGACAGAGAAAGGACAGCCAGTGGTGGCGGCAGATTGAGGAGAACAGGGGTAGAGGCCAAAGAACTTTCCAGGGTGAAAAGGAAGAATAATGGAGACTGAAGATTTTTCTTTGTCTGTAATTTGAGCTATTTATAATGCTAGACAAATCCCAAGTGTTTTCAAAAATTTTTATTGAAGTGTAGTTGATTTAAGTTAATGTTGTGTTAATTTCTGCTGTGCAGTAAGGTGATTCACTTATACATACAGTCTTTTTCATTTTCTTTTCTGTTACGGTTTATCACAGGCTATTGAAAAAAATTCCCTATGCTATACAGGAGGACCTTGTTGTTTATCCATTCTATATATAATAGCTTACATCTGCTAACCCCAACCTCCCACTCCATCCCGCCTCAACCCAAGTATTTTTTATTTATCAGATGAACCTGGCCTTAACATCTCTGCATCATAGGCCAGGCATGCAGAGGCCCAAAAGTTTCATTGGTTTAACCTGTGAAATGTATGAGGCAGTCTGCCCAAGGACAGACTTTATAAGACTGCTGAGTCCTGACCTCGGGTGGCTTCAGGCTTCTGCCAAGTGACAGATGATATTGGTCACTCTGCTTCCTCTTACCCTTCCCCCAGGCTCATCCGGGGCCTAACCATTGGGCTCCCTGCAAAGACTGCTATCCAGATATCTCTGCCAGTCTATGTCCCAGCACCAGGCCTCAAGGGTGCCCACCCTGCCCATCTGGGTGATGTGGCAGAAGTATTTGTTGTTCTTCAGTTGCTCAGTGATGTCTAACTCTTTGCGACCTCATGGACTACAGCATGCCAGGCTTCCCTGTCCTTCACTATATCCCAGAGTTTGCTCAAATTCATGTCTATTGAGCCAGTGATGCCATCCAACTATCTCATCCTTTGTCGCCCCCTTCTTCTCCTGCCCTCCCTCTTTCATCATCAGTGTCTTTTCCAGTGAGTCACCTCTTCACATCAGGTGGCCAAAGTATTGGCGCTTTAGCTTCAGCATCAGTCCTTCCAATGAATATTCAGTGTTGATTTCCTTTAGTATTGACTGGTTTGATCTCCTTGCTGTCCAAGAGACTCTCAAGAGCCTTCTCCAGCACTACAGTTCAAAAGCATCAATTCTTCAGCGCTCAGCCTTCTTTATGGCCCAATTCTCACATTCATACATGACTATTGGAAAAATCATAGCTTTGACTATCCAGACTGTTGTTGGCAAAGTAATGTTTTCGCTTTTGAATACATTGTGTAGGTCCGTCATGATTTTCTTTCCAAGGAGCAAGTGTCTTTTAATTTCATGGCTACAGAGGCATAAACAGTATGAAAAGGCAAAAAGATATGACACTGAAGATGAACTCCTTAGGTTGGTAGGTGCCCAATATGCTACTGCAGAAGAGCAGAGAAATAGCTTCAGAAGGAATGAACAGGCTGAACCAAAGCAAAACAATACCCAGTTGTGGATGTGACTGGTAATGGAAGTAAAGTCTGATGCTGAAAAGAGCAATATTGCGTAGGAACCTGGAATGTTAAGTCCATGAATCAAGGTAAATTGGAAATGGTCAAACAGGAGATGGCAAGAGTGAACATCGACATTTTCGGAATCAGTGAACTAAAATGGACTGGAATGGGTGAATTTAATTCAGATGATCATTATGTCTATTACTGTGGGCAAGAATTCCTTAGATGAGTTGGAGCAGCCCTCATAGTCAACAAAAGAGTCCAGAATGCTGTACTTGCATCTGAAAAATGACAGAATGATCTCTGTTCATTTCCAAGGCAAACCATTCAATATCACAGTAATCTAGGTCTATGCCCCAACCAGTAAGGCTATAGAAGCTGAAGTTGAATGCTTCTACGAAGACCTACAAGACCTTCTAGAACTAACACCCCAAAAAGATGTCCTTTTCATCATAGGGGATTGAAACACAAAAGTAGGAAGCCAAAAGATACCTGGAGTAACAGTAAGTTTGGAGTACAAAATGAAGCAGGACAAACACTAACAGAATTTTGCCAAGAGAATGCAGTGGTCATAGCAAACACTCTCTTCCAACAACACAAGAGACAACTCTACACATGGACATCATCAGATGGTCAATACTGAAATCAGATTGATTATATTCTTTGCAGTCAAATGTGGGGGAGCTCTATACAGTCAGCAAAAACAAGACTGGGAGCTGACTGTGGCTCAGATCTTGAGTGGAAGTGACAGAAAGATTCAAGGGGTTAGATCTGGTATACAGAGTGTCTGAGGAACTATGGACAGAGGTGAGTAACACTGTACAGGACGCAGTGATCAAAACCGTCCCCAAGAAAAAAGAAATGCAAAAAGGCAAAATGGTTATCTGAGGAGGCCTTACAAATAGCTGAGAAAAGAAGAGAAGCTAAAGGCAAAGGAGAAAAGGAAAGATATACCCATCTGAATGCAGAGTTCCAAAGAATAGCAAGGAGAGATAAGAAAGCCTTCCTCAGTGATCAATGCAAAGAAATAGAGGAAAACAATGGAATGGGAAAGACTAGAGATCTCTTCAAGAAAATTAGAGATACCAAGGGAATATTTCATGCAAAGATGGGCACAGTAAAGGACAGAAATGGTATGGACATAACAGAAACAGAATATATTAAGAAGAGGTGGCAAGAATACACAGAAGAACTATACGAAAAAGATCTTCATGTCTCGGATAACCACGATGATGTGATCTCTCCCCTAGAATCAGACATCCTGGAGTGTGAAGTCAAGTGGGCCTTAGGAAGCATCACCAGAAACAAAGCTAGTAGAGGTGATGGATTTCCAGTTGAGCTATTTCAAATCCTGAAAGATAATGCTATGAAAGTGCTGCACTCAACATGCCAGCAAATTTGGAAAACTCAGGCTATAGGACTAGCAAAACTCAGTTTTCATTCCAATCCTAAAGAAAGGCAATGCCAAAGAATGTTCAAAGTACTGCACAATTGCACTTATCTCACATACTAGCAGAGTAATGCTCAAAATTCTCCAAGCTAGGCTTCAGCAGTGTGTAAACAGAGAACTTCCACATGTTCAAGCTGGATTTAGAAAGGGCAGAGAAACTAGAGATTAAATTGCCAACATCTATTGGATCATAGAAAAAGCACAAGACTTCTAGAAAAACATCTACGTCTGCTTTATTGACTATTCCAAAGCCTTTGACTGTGTGGATCACAACAAACTGGAAAATTCTTAAAGAGATGGGAATATCAGACCACCTTACCTGCCTCCTGAGAAACCTGTGTGCAGGTCAAGAAGCAACAGTTAGAACCAGACATGGAACAACGCATTGGTATCAAGTTGGGAAAGGAATACGTCAAGGCTGTATATTGTCACCCTGCTTATTTAACTTCTATGCATAGTACATCATGCTCAGTACCAGGCTGGATGAAGCACAAGCTGGAATCAAGATTGCCGGGAGAAATATCCATAACCTCAGATACAGAGATGACACCAACCTTATGGCAGAAAGCAAAGAAGAACTAAAGAGCCTCTTGATGAAAGTGAAAGAGGAGAGTGAAAAAGCTGACTTAAAACTCAACATTCAAAAAACGAAGATCGTGGCATCCAGTCCCATCACTTCAAGACAAATAGATGGGGAGAAAATGGAAACAGTGACAGACTTTCTTTTTTTGGGTTCCAAAATCACTGCATATGATTATTGCAGCCATGAAATTAAAAGACGCTCCTTGGAAGAAAAGCTATGACAAACCTAGATGGCATGTTAAAAAGCAGAGATATTACTTTGCCAACAAAGGTCCATCTAGTCAAAGCTATGGCTTTTCCAGTAGTCATGTATGGATGTGAGAATTGGACCATAAAGAAGGCTGATCACCGAAGAACTGATGCTTTTGAACTATGGTGTTGGAGAAGACTCTTGAGAGTCCCTTGAACTGCAAGGAGATCGAATCAGTCAATCCTAAAGGAAATCAGTCCTGAATATTCATTGGAAGGACTGATTGCTGAAGCTGAAACTCCAGTACTTTGGCCACCTAATGTAAAGAGCCGACTTATTAGAAAAGACCCTGATGCTGGGAAAGCTTGAAGGCAGGAGGAGAAGGGGATGACAGAGGATGAGATGGTTGGATGGCATCGCCGACTCAAAGGACATGAGTTTGAGCAAGCTCAAGGAGATGGTGAAGCACAGGGAAGCCTGGTGTGTTACAGTCCACAGAGCCACATAGAGTCGGACATGACTGAGTGACTGAACAAGCAGATGGGGAGAGGAGCTTGATGTGGGTAGGCTAGAGGTTGAGGCCTGGGACTTTGATTGGAAGGGCAGCAAGCACCTCAAAGGGTATCATCATTCCTGAATGTTTCAGTGTTGGACCCTGCTGTGAACCAAATTATATCCCCCTATCCTCAAATTCATATATTGAAGCCCTAGCCCCCTAGTGTGACCATTTTTGGAGATAGCACCTATAAGGAGGTATTTAGGATTCAAAGAGGCCATCAGGGTAGAGTCCTAATCTGTTAGGATCAGTAACCTGATAAGAAGAGACACCAGACAGCTTGCTGCTTCTCTCTTTGCCATGAGAGGACACAGCGAGAAGGTGGCCCTGTCCGCAAGCTGGAAAGGAAACTCTCACCAGAATCTGAACTGGCTGACATCTTGATCTTGGACTTGCAGCCTCTAGAACTGTGAGGAATAATGTCTGCTGTTTAAGGCACCCAGTTGGTGGTATTTGTTACAGCCTTTGGCACTAATACAGTTTCTAAAGGCATCAGTTACTAACTGAGCAGACTGACCCTCAGTTTCCCTCTGCTTCTGGCAATGAATTTTTCATTCCAGTACGAGTAACCATTGTGTTACAGTATCACCTTGTAAACATGATTGCAAAGATGCCTCTCATGGAGAATTTGCTCCAGGGAGGAAAACCTCTGCCCCATCTCTCCCAGGCCGTGCCTCTGGTCAAGCCTGGAAGCCCAGGTTCAGCTGCAGCCACCAGTGGCTTCCCTTGTGGGGAAGAAAGTGCCCTGGAAACTGTAGACTTTCTGGCCATGGCAGTAGTATCCCCCAGGGTTCTGGCCCAGTCTCACTGCATCCTAGGTCCAGATCTGGGTTGTGCCAGCATTAGGGCCCCAATAGTGCCCCCCCCCCCCCCGACAGCCGACTCACGGGCCACTCACTTTCTGTCCCTCTCTGAAAAATCCTGAAAGGTAAGGCAATTCACAAGGATTCCACAGTTTCCTTAGGAAAATACAGTTTTATCCAGGCCTTAAGGAACTCAATGGATGAAAAAGCTAGCTTTCCAAACTGTGTGTGATTTATAAAAATACTCCCAACCAAAGTCTTTTTTTAACTAGGCCTTCCTTCCTATCAAAAATACAAAGCTTTAACATTTTTGTATTTTTGCTTGAATTCCTCAAACATGTTTGTCTTCTGGGAAACAAAGGGACACGTGGATCTGAAATAAGTATTAGAGTTTGATTTGGAAGGAGTTTGCCTTAGGCCTTGGGAATGGCTACATGCGGCCCAGGGCAACTACCCAGAGAGAATGTGGGAGGGGTGGAGGCAGGGAGGGTGGGCACACAGGGAGCCTCATGTTCACCCTTTCATGGTTTCAGTGAGGCAACCCACCAGTATCCTTCTGAGGTCATCTGAGCCCCATGTCTCTAATTCCGACTGTAACCATGATCGTTTCTGACCACAGGCAGTATGTGCAGGGGGCTCCATCCAGACCCTCTCCCAGCCTCTGCTTTTGGCCACTAACTTGTCAAAATGTGTCCCTGCTACCTCACTCTCATAGCCCCATGGCCCAAAGGCACTGAGCGGCCCCCACATATGTGTTCTGCTCACCGTCTCAGCACAGAAGCACGCTTGCAGAGACCCTCTCTTGGCCTCCAGGAGAGTGTCGTGTGAACTGGTGCTTGGAACACCCTATTTTCTCCTTGGATCCAAGACACAAAGAAGAACAAAGCCTGCCTCACGGCCTAGGACGTTTCTGAGCTCCAGTGCCCACAACATTTCTTAGTACTGAGAACACAAGTCTATCATGATGGTATTTGCAGAGCCAAAGACTGTATTTAAGGCTTCAAGAGGATGCTTATTATAACCCTGTCTTGGACTATCGTGCCAAAAGCTCTACATGAAGAGTCTTTTTCAAGGAAATTTGCCAGGGAAGGCAGAATGCATCTAATCACAGAGGAGTTGTTTGGGGTTGGTTTCAAGCTGGAGAGTCTGGGGGAGAAAGAAGTTTCCCCAGAGGCTGCCCTGGTGAAGGGGAATCCACCCAGGGCTGTGCATGGTGTGACTCAAGACACTACCATCCCCAGAAATTGTGGGAATGGTGCTCACTTGGAGTGAACACTTGGCGGGGCTGACGCCACCCACAGGAATTCGGCAACCGTGGAAGACATTGAATCCTGAGTTGAAGATTAATGATGGGGAAATAGCACCTGTGAAAGGAGAGCATCAGAGACCGTGCAGGTTTGAAAAGGTCTCAGCCAAACCAAGAGAGAGCTTCCCAAGCCAAGACTGCTTGAAGGAGCCCCACTTTGGGGCAGCCACAGCCTGGGTTATAGGCAAAACCCACAGTGAGGAGCCTGGCTGCTTAGTTAGGGAGGGCTGTGATGTGTGGGTGGGTACCACCCAGAAGCCCCGGAAAGCAGGGAGATGGTTGACATAATTTAATTAGGTACAAGATGCCATGGCAGGAAGGTGGGCATCTACTAACTGCTTATAAAGAAGAAGCAAGAGGTGGATTCAAAAAACAGGAATATGGCAGTTGAGTTTTAGAGCATGATTGGAATTTATCATATGCAGTGATAAATGTAGGAGAGGCAGTGGATGGAAACCTGGATTCATATCCTGGCTCTGCCACTTATCAGCTGTGTGACCTTGGGTAGGTCTCTTAACCTCTTTTAAACCTCAGTTTCTTCATCTGTAAAATGGAGATAATGATAGCACCTGTTTTACAGACTTGTTATGTTGATGCATGCATGCGAATTCATTAGCAGAGTGCCTGACCTATGGTATGTGATCAATAAATGGTATCAATGTTGTTACCATTGGTAACAGTGCCATTAATATTTCTGACATTCAAGATGGTGGGAACAGCCTGTCCAAAGCGGGGAAAGGATGAGGGCAGCCAGTCCAGGGAGTTGGCTCTCTGTGGCTGGGTCACATGGTGAAGGGAAGATGTGGTAGAAAACAAGGTTGGAAAAGCTGGCCCATCAGATGAAAAGCCGGCCCAACAGATGAAAAGCATCATGAACTGTGTAAGATATTTCAGGTTTCACACCAGGTGATGAGACGCTGTGAAAGGACATTTCACAGGTAGAAAAAGGATCACATTTGCATGATTTAAGATTTCTCTCTGGCGGCAGGGCATTCCATGAATTAAAGTGTGAAGAGATTAGAGGGGGAAGCTGGGTTATGAGGCTGTTATGTTAATCCAAGCAAAGTATCAATGGACCCGAGAAAGAAAAAGCAGCTTTAAAAGATATTTAGGAGGAAGTGTGGATAAGCTATGGCAACCGTTTGGACTTCCTGGAAAAGGAAGCATCTTGGGTGAGGAGGATGCCTGGGTGGATGAAGCCACAATACTCAGTAGCAACCCTAAGGCAGGAGCAAGTGATTAAGTGTGGGTGAGGGGACAAGAGAGGGGAATGTTGCATTTGAAGGGCATGTTGGATGTCCCAGTGGGCTATCAGGCAGCCATTTGGATGAATGGACCTGGACTCAGACAAGAGGTCTGAGGACACTGGTAGACTGTGATCACAGTCCGAGTGAGGCCTAAGAATGAGTTGTTGTTGTTTAGTCACTAAGTTGTGTCCGACTCTTTTGCAGCTCCATGGACTGTAGCTTATCAGGCTTCTCTGTTCATGGGATTATCCCAGGCAAGAATACTAGAGGGGGTTGCCATTTTCTTCTCCGGGGGGTCTTCCTAGCCCAAGGATTGAACTTCCATCTCCTGCATTGCAGGCAGATTCTTTATCACTGAGCCACCAGAGAAGCCCAAAAAATGACAGTAGGAGCAGTAAAAAGAAGACAGTCAGGCAGGCACCACCTCCAGGCCTGTGTGGTTTACGTGGGACTGTCATTGAAAAAATGTGGTGGAACATGGGGATTGTGCTCAACATCATTCCTGCCTCTGAAAGCCCCTTGAATCCACAAAGATACTGAAAGAATAAACATCCAGCTGGGATTGAAAGAGTGAAAATGAGCTAAGACCAAAAAAAAAAAAATAAAAGAGTCTTCTAGTTAATCAGGCTGAGAGGACACAGATAAAAGCAGCTACAGACTTAGCGGGTGACCTTGTCTCTCCCAAGGTCATGCATGCAGTGGCTGTAAAAGGAATGACCACTGCTTTCTTCCTAATGGTGTTCCAGACGTGCTTTGCTAAACCCTCCCAGTAAAGAGGACACCCAATCGCTAAACACCCTGGTCTTCTGACAGCCCTTCATCCCTCCATTTCCCCTGAACCCGAATCAGGAAGCAGCCAGTCCAGAGCAGAGCACTGTTTCCCCACGGCCCAGTCAGAATCCTTCTGCAGGAACACGTACCTGATGGTTCCTCTGGAGTGTCTTCTCTCACTGCAGCAAGCCAGGAAATCTGACTGTGGTGTGTGTGTGTGTGTGTGTGTGTGTGTGTTCCAGACCACAGATGGTCCCTGGTGGTCTTTGGCTGACTCAATTTGAACAAATATGCATGTCGTAAAAACAGAAGCACTGCTGATAATATGCCACTCAGAAGGATCACTGGGGACCATGGAACCCCTGACTAGATGGAACCCCTCATTAGAATCAAGTATAAGAGGAAGAGTTGGAAATCTGCGATGGAAGCAGCCCTATCCACACATGGCTGGGAACTTGTTG
This sequence comes from Cervus canadensis, assembly GCF_019320065.1. Taxonomy (NCBI): domain Eukaryota; kingdom Metazoa; phylum Chordata; class Mammalia; order Artiodactyla; family Cervidae; genus Cervus; species Cervus canadensis. Next base: position 26,114,579 of record NC_057387.1, on the reverse strand, counting down.
CCTAGAGAACTACTTCTCCTCTGGGGCTGCATTTTAAGAGGGACATAAGTACACAGAAACAGGTCCAGGGAGAATGGTAAAGTGCTAAGATAACTCAAAACAGGTCATGTGAGGGATGCTTGTATGAACTAGAGGGAATTAGGTTCTTGAAGGGAAGATACAAGGGAACTGTCTTCTGTTATCTACAAGGGTATGATATTTAAAAGGGATTAAACTGGCCCATTAAGGCCTGGAAGCATAGAATAGGACCAACGGTTCTGTCTTTGGCAGAATACAGGCTAAAGCAGATTCAAACTAAATAGAAGGAGAATTTCCTTGTACATGCAGAGTAGACCACAGGTTGATAGGGTTGCTTTAGAAGGCATGGGCATCTTGTCACACAGGGTATTTAAAAAGTGGCTGGGTGATGCTTTGGCCAGACAGTGGTACAAGGGACCAGAACCTCATAGGGACTTTGGTCTAGATGACCTTTAAGCACCTTTAACCCCCCTTCCCCACCGCACTTTCAGAGCCTGAGTCTGAAAGCAGAGGTCCTAATTGGGCAGAACAGGTCCCCTAATGCGTTAGTGCATAACAGCCCCCTTTTCAGGGGGTTGGGGAAAGGCAGGGAATGTGGGGACCTTGGAACCAGCCCAGAGGCCTTTGCTAAGGGACATTCCTTCATTGGACACTGTGATGTCATGTGTCTATGGCCAACTGGCCATAGCTGCCTGAACCCGCTTCTAGAATGCAAGAAATTCTAGAAGCAGGAATATAAACTGGAGATTATGAAGAGAGTGAAGGTGGGTTTGGGGGGAAAAAGAGAAACTGAAGAAAAATCCACAGAGAGTAGCAGGGCCCTGGAGGTGACAGGAGGCCTGATGCCATGGAAGCTGAGGGGCTAGATAAGTTTATGGACATTCCGGTGCAACACCAGGATGGGAGGGCAGTCTCCATGGTAACGTGGAGGAGCCCCTGGGGCCAAGACGTGGGGGGAGAAGTAGACTATCACTGTCCTAGGTCCTATGGTCCTGGCTCTTGTCCCTCTTCTGGCCTCTGTGGAGCCAAGTATCCTGATGTCCCTGGGTCCCTATGAGCATCCAGTAGTCTTCATAACCAAGCACAGTCATGCAAATGAGGCCTTCACTTGAAGCAAACTGGGTAAGAGCTTGTTTCTTGAAACTCAGAGCATTTAAGCAAAGGCCTAGTAGGCAGTAGGAGGAAAGTTCAAGAGGGAGGGGACACATGTATACCTATGGCTGATTCATGTTGATGTATGGCAGAAGCCAACACAACATTGTAAAGCAACCATCCTTTAATTAAAAATAAATTTAAAAAAGAGAGAAGGCCGGAGAAGGAAAGTCAGTGACCTCTGAGGTCTCAAAAAGAGCTTATGCAGTGGTACAGCCGGTAACAGACTGATACTCGGTATCAGAACCCCTTTTCCAGTTCCATCCATGTCTCCCCTCAGGTCCATCATCCATTTCCTCCTTCCTACCTCCCCAGGAGACGGCAGTTCCTATTTCTCATGGAGCTTCTCTCCTGTCAAATAATAGAGAAACCTGGAATGAGAACACAGTGCCCCAGGTGGGCAGGGCCCACAAGGTAGACAGAATCCTAGATGTTTCTGCCAGAAGTTTGTCCGCAAATAGAATGCAGCCTCCCTCTGCGAAGTGAGAGGCTATCTGAGGTGAGAGAACAGCCTTTGAGCCCTCCCATCAATCATGCCTGTTCTCTAAGTGCTTGCAGCAAGACCGGCAGCCTGGGGAGCCTGGGGCTGCAGAGAGGGAGCCTGGTGAATGAGGGTCCCTCCCCCTTGGCCAAATCTCTGTCAGTGAGACTGCAGAGTCATCATGAGGAGTCACTAAAGTATTCTTCAGGCAGTCTCTTTTGACCCTTACCCTTCAAGGAAGAGGGCTCACCCCCTTCAACATGACTATAGATATTTATTAGATGTCCCTACAGAAGTCTGCAGTGAGAGCCAGTCACCCACACTGGCTTCTGTTCCGACTGCTCCTTGCTCTGTGCTGCTGTTCTTATTTTCTGAATATTGTTATTTTTCAACAAGTCATTTCCCTTGAGAGGCAGAGGCCTCGTCTTTTTTCAATGTCCCCAACACTCAGCCCAGTGCTTGGTGTAGAATGAGGCTCATTAAATGTCTGTTGAATGCATGACCTTCAGATGAAACAACCAAGCTGAAGTGCTGTAAATTGTTTATGTGGCTCTATATTCATCCCCAGTGTCTGATTTCTGGAGCCCCCTCCATGTCCCTAGCAAATGTGCATCCACTTGGAAACACAGTAAGTATTGCTAAGTTCAGGTTTCTATTTATGGAGTTGCCCTTCTTGAGATCCTTAGCTGACCACCACTTCTCCCCGAAGCTCCAGGACCCTGGGACAGAGACGTATCACTAAGTTCTCTGGTTAGGGCTTCAAGAAATATGGTTGGGAGATGGATGTTCATCCTATCTTTGTAAGGACTTAAAAGTATTAAAAATGCAGCAAGACCACTGAATCATGTTCCACTGACCTGAGAGGGGGGGTTGATGATACTAAGATGTAATCTGTAAAGAGAATGATTATTAAAGCATATTGTTTGCACCTGTGAGACCAGGCCTGAATCTCAGCACTACCATGCTCATGGACCAGTTTCTTAAACTCTCAAAGCCTCAGGGAATTCCCTGGTGGTCTAGTGGTTAGGACTCTGAGTTTTCACTGGCAAGGGTACAGGTTCGATCCCTGATCTGATCAGGAAACTAAGATCTCTCAAGTCACTCAATGAGGGGAAAAAAACACCTGCGAACAAAAACCCTCTCAAAGCCTCAGTTTCCTCATCTGTAAAAACAGGCACTTAGCAAGACCTGCCACAGAATAAGCTCTGAGTAAGCATCGACTGTCATTTATTGTAGCTCTCCGTAAACTTATAGACACAGGATTCAAAGATGTTCTACATGTCCCCAAGTCTTGGATCTCTCCAGTGCCTTGTCAGTGATGCCTTGAGAGGAGTGGAGGTCAGAGGTGAGAAATCAAGAGGATACACCCTCCCTGCAAGCAGAAGCGCTCTGTGAGTCAGCCTGATGGAGCTTTTATGTAGATTTTAGGGGAAAGGAAAAGGAAGTGTTTTCACTGCCAGAATTAATCCAAACTGCACACTGGTGCCAGAATCTCTTCAACTTCCTCGCCAAATGGTTGTCCAGTCTTTTCTTAAACACATTCTCTCTGTGAGGCCCCAAACTCATTTGCTTAGCAATTTTCTTACTCTTTTAGAATATTCAGAAGCTCAAACAAATGACTAACCAAGTTTTATTGCCTTGTAGAAATCCCGCCAAACCTACTTTAATGAAAAGGGCATTGTTCAAAATTAATTAAAGGCCAATACGCTTACAATAATGCCACAATTCCCACGGAAAATGGCTGTCTTCCGTGGGTTATAAACGGCTGCTGGCAATCTTGGCCACACTGTTAGTTTGCTTAGCAAATCTTTTTAGTTATAGTGAGCAGAAAGAAAATTTTCAGCCTGGACACTTGTGCAAATTACCACCAATTCTGAATCAATGAAGTTTGAAATAAAAAGATTTTAGCGTTGCTATAGTGATGCTTTTCACTCTGTAGCAATGCTGATTTTTCAAAGCATTTTTCCTGTCTGATGTCTTCCTTGAGCCAGTCTCTCTGAGTTGAGATGAGAAGCAAATAAAATTCTACAGGTCGGCACACTCTGTAAACTGCAAAGCTCTGAAAAGGTTTGTCATGAATAAGTTATTAGACTGCAGGTCTCTCGACTCTGACTCATAGCCTGGCCTGTCTGCTTAGGCCTCGAGGCCTCTCTCCACTGGAGGGATGGAAGATGGCTTAAGGGAGAGCCACCAAGCCACAGTTAGAAAAATACTCTGCAAATCTGCTTGCCTCTGAGTCTTCCAAGACCAAGGGGGATGCCTGTGACTGGCAGATGCTAAAGCAGATGGATACAGAAGTGGGAGGTGGGGAGTGGGTGTGTAGTGCTGTCAGGAAGGGGTAGCCGAGGAGTCCCTCATTCATGTGCAAACCTACTCTTCAATTTGCAGTTTGCGGTGATCACTGCTCTTTGCGCTGCTTGCTGGCCTCACCCCATTTCCATTTTCAAGTTCATATCCAGGCCAAACAGCTCAAATGCCACCTCCTTTAGGAGTCAATCTAAAGATCTCAAGTTTAAGTCGTCCCTCCTCCTCTGAATTTTTTCAGCTCTTTGTATTGCCTCTGTGTTTCTCCTCCTCTTACCGCCTTGTATTGCTACCAGGGACAAGGCACTTCATTCCTATGAGTCTGCAAGCAACCTGAGAGCATTCTGTGCAACTGTCATCTTGCCTAGCACCCTGCATTATGTGGAGCAGACTGGGGCAGACACTGCTACTGTTCCGACTACTCACTCCTCCCTCCTCCCTCTGAGTAAGTCTTGACTGAGTCCATGGCTGCCTAGCTGGAGCTACAGTTCCCAATTCTTTTGCAGCTAGGCATGGTCCTGCAGAGCTTCTGCAAAGAGTTGAGAGCAAAAGTCAGGCAGTCATCCACTTCCCATTCCTAATAACGAGTAGCGTGTCCTTTTTGTGCTTTCCCTTTCCTATGAGCTTGGGTACAGGTGTAGCAGAGAAACAAGAGAAAAAAGATGGAAGAAACTTGGGTCCTTGGCAAAACTCCCCAGTCCCTGGACAGCTCCTATGTGAGAGACAGATACAGTTCTATTTTTCTTAAGCTATTCTGCTTTGGGATCTCTTTATATTAAAATTGCTTTGCCTAATCACTAATCAGTGTACAGGTGCTCAATACAATTTTAGTGTGTGAATGAACAGAGACATGGATTAACAAAAGAATGAAAATGAGTGTACAGTTCAGCAAATGACCTGTTGCCATCTGCAGTTCTGCTTGAGATAACACCTGTCTGATTTTCCTAGTGGCATCTCTGGTTTTTCTGGCAGAGAAACAGCCAAGGAAGAATTTGGGGAAGAGAAGGAGGATCCCTGCTTCAGGAGTGGGTCCCCAGGGAGTGGAGTGATGAGTGATGGCTTTGCTACTGATTTACTCTCTGTGTGATGTTGGGTTCTAATCCTAAAGGATCTGCTTTCTGAAAATTCATAAGGGAGTTTTCTACTGTCAGGAGTTGAAATAGTTTGAGTTGGGGGTGTGTAAGGACTTTCAGATGACAATAAAGGACGTTCAATGAATCTATCCTGCTATAACAAAGTTCTTTAAGAAATTCACAGTATTTTAAATGTGGGACTAGCTGCTTCTGTAAGGTGAGGCAGAATCATGTGGTGGAGGAAAAACAGTGTGTGATCTATACTCCTCACAGGATTATAGCTATCAGATGACATCATGTGTGTGCAAGCGCTCTGTAAACTCCTAAGCACAGTAATGGATGGCTATTATTTTATCTGCCAGGCAACCTCCTTCAAGTATCTATCCATGTGACTCACTTGGCTGCTAATTGCAGTCCCCTCTCTGGGGCCAAAATAGTGAAAATTGCCCAGTTCTGGCCTATCATAGTCCCTGATTTCTTGGTACAATGATTTGGCTGAGGGGCGAACAAGTGACCCAGGCTGAGCCAACCAGAGCTCTTCCCTAGAAAGCAATTGTACTGCCCTGTTCCCTTGGGCTACTGGCTGGGATGAAGTCAGTAGTCTTTGCAACCCTGGCTTCTGAATGGAGGAAGCAGAGTTAGGGGATGGAGAGGCAGGCCCTGACTGATTGTGTCTGAGACCAGCTCCACCTCTGGCCTCCAGAAGTACCTGAACAAATTATGTTTGCTATATGAAAAAAATTCCCCTTTTCTTCCTTAAACTGATTTGTGTTGGCTATCTTTTACCTGAAATCAAAGTAATCATGATTCTGTATACAAGTAAATATAACATTATTCAAGGGATTTGTTCAAGTGGACCGTGAGAGCTTGTTTAAAGATTCTAACCAGGGACAGTGCTACTTGAGACTAGCCAGAAATGGCCATGCTTGGTCTGGACAAGGCACCCTTTCGGACCAATCATGTGGCTTCTAAGGGGACATACATATAGTGGTGAAGGTGGAAGAGGGACCCAACCAGTCCAGGCTAGCATGAACTTGATGATCATTGAGGTGATAGTTTTGCTTGAATATTTCTGAAAATGGTACTGTCACTTCCTCATAAGACAGACCACCTCTGACTCTCAGACATAAAACCAAATCTGACTGATTCAGTCTTTTGTCTTTGACTTACTCTCTGAAGATACCTAGAATTTCAACCTGCCCTCCATCTACATCCAGTTCTTCTAAGTGGATGGCTCCTCAGCTATGGCTCTAAGATAGATATCATGTTTCCTGAGTCTTTTCTTCCCTGGACTCTGACCTAATTAATGCATTACTGATAATCGTCCATAGCATAAGAGAAAGGCCTAGATCAACAGGCATGGGACAGGTTCATTTTGTGGGTGACAGGAGCAGCAGAACAGGCTTCCCAGAGAGAAGAACAGATCAGCACAGGGTCCCTGAGTGCTTAGGGGCATAGAAACTTTCAAAGGAGATATGCAGAAAATTAGAACACAATTTCACCATTTATTCACTCAGGTAATATAGAGATATGTGCTAGATTTAACCATTCAGCATTCAGCTATCTGGTGCTTAATAGTGTTGAGACACTGTGGTATAAGCAAAGTGCTACAAAGAAAGTGCCTATGCTCCCAGAACCAGAATCAACATACCCTAATTATGAGGATTTCAAGGACATCTCGGACTTTCCCAAGCCCTTGAACATGGGTAGGTGAGACTTAGTGCTAGATGTTCATGAGAACTGGGGTATGGGGCTCAGCTGAGCACATTCCTGGGGAGGGTTACACAAGACCCACAATATGGAGAAAGGGGCAAAACTCTGCTGGAGGAATCAGGGAGCCTAGGGAGTCTAGGAAATGACTCTGAGAAACTGCTGAGCCCAGAGAAACTGACCTGGGCTTCCTTGGGGACTTTTCACTATTGAGGTTTAGATTGAAATTTGAGTGTTAGCATCTTTCATTTTGAACATTCATGAGAAAATAGTATTTCAGAATTGTATTAGTTCCATACGGCTACTGTAATAATTTATCCCACAGTGGATGATTCAACACAATAATAATTTATTGTCTCACAGTTCTGGAGACAGAAATCCCAAATCGTGGTGTCAGCAGGGCCAGACTTTTTCTGAGGTTTTGGGAGAGAATCCATTCCCTGCCTCTTTCATAGCTTCAGTGACTTATGACAATCTGTGGCCTTCCTTGGCTTGTAGCCACATCAATCCAATCTCCACCTCTGTCTTCACATTGCCTTCTCCTCTTAGTGTCTTGTCTTCTGTCTGTCTTACATCACCCTCTGCCCTTGTGTTATAAAGACTCCAGTCATCGTATTTAGGACCCACTGGATAATCCAGCATAATCTCATCTCAAGATTCTTAATTTAGCTATATCTCCAAAGATCCCTTTTTCCAAATCAAGTAACATTCACAAGTTCAGGAAATTAGGATGTATATGTATCTTTTTTGGGAGGAGGATGTATGTGTGTATAATTCAGCCCACTGTAAGAATCCATCTTTTGTCAGTATCAAATCATTCTCTCATCTCAACCCCAAACAGTGCTTTTTCTGCCAAAAGCAATCAAGAATTACAGCTGGAAATGAACAGTATGTGTTATCATCAATGGATGGAAAACCCAGCACCATGTTTACTGGGATACAGAGAAAATACACACAGACACAGACACACACACACAGAGAAAAGTTTTATCTTAAGCCCCCAAGAAAATACACAATATTATTCTCCTTAGATGTTATCATCAGAGTGACTATAAGCACAATTTGTGTGTGTGTTATATACTTTAAAAAGTTATTTGATGAGAATCTTATTATTTTTGTTTGTTGCTTTTGCTTTTATCTAATAATTTAAGATCCCTTTCCATTTATTGTCCAGTCACTGCATCCTTCCCTAGTCTCCATCTTGTACCTGACTATTCCAGCAGCAGCCCCAGGCCTGCTGTGGGCAGCAAAGAGATGATTCAGGGGCCTCCTCTTTCCTGTAAACTGAACTCCCCTCACCATGTACGCCCCACTCCTAATAGCTGCTCCCAGCTGCTGCAGGATAGGCTTGTACTTGGAGAGCCCTTGGGAGGATGGTCAGGAGCATGCCTGCAATTATTGCATAGGGCCACTGCTTGAGCCATTATGAGTTGAATTCAGGTTTTCATTTATTCATCATTCATTCAAGCAGACCTCTCTGAGCACCTGTGAGGCACTATTCTAGGTCCCAGGAGATGGAGGCAGTGCTGCTGCTACTGCTAAGTAGCTTCAGCCGTGTCCGACTCTGTGCAACCCCATAGACGGCAGCCCACTGGGCTCCCCCGTCCCTGGGACTCTCCAGGCAAGAACACTGGATGGGTTGCCATTTCCTTCTCCAATGCATGAAAGTGAAAAGTGAAAGTGAAGTCGCTCAGTCATGTCCGACTCTTCGAGACCCTACGGACTGCAGCCTACCAGACTCCTCTACCCATGGGATTTTCCAGGCAAGAGTACTGGAGTGGGGTGCCGTTGCCTTCTCCGGATGGGGGTAGTGGGGAGGGTGTAAAGATAATCCCTGCCTCTAAGCCATTACAGGCTTCCCCTGTGGCTCAGCTGGTTAAGAATCCACCTGCAATGTGGGAGGCCTGGATTCAATCCCTGGGTTGGGAAGATCCCCTGGAGAAGGGAAAGGCTGCCCACTCCAGTATTCTGGCCTGGAGAGTTCCGTGGACTGTATAGTCCATGGGGTCACAAACAGCCAGAAACAACTGAGCGACTTTCACTTTACTTTAAGGCACTTACAGCAATTTCATAACATCCCCTCTTTCAGACTGAGAGCTTTCAATCCAAAGAAAAGAAGGTAACTTATGTCAGTAGATGTGAAACATTATAAATGCCTCCCTCTTTTGGTTCTTAACCAGAGACATTCACACAATCACCTCATTAGAACAATGTTATCACCCTGGCATCACTGGTAACTTCTCACAGTTTTCAGAGAAGACAGCAGAAGCTCAGGTGGTAAACTGGTTTGCCCCAGATTCCCAGCCAATGAGCAGCAGTGCTGGTCTCTGAGTCCAGGTTTCCTCCCCGAAGCCTAGAGACCCTTCTACTCTGCCATGAACCATTGTCTTTCTTCTTTCCCACCTCAACTTCTGAGCCATCTTCAGCCCTCCTCCTTTCTCTCCCTGAATGCTCCTGGGACCCCACACCCTCAGTGGTACCCTGTCGCCTCACCCTGAAATTGCCTGGGCCCCCCACTCCTTATCCAAGAGATAAAGAGCTCTCGGTCTCTAATTTGATAAATTATGTTAATGGGTGAAAGCAGGTCAAACATAGCAAATTTCCAATCCTATTTGAAGTTTGGGGGAGATGAAGCTTTAATGGAAAATGAATACAAAGACTATTTAATGGATTCGCTGGCTGACGGATACACTACCTCCATCATTATGCAGACTTTTGAGCTGGGAAGTGCATGGGAGGGTGTGGTGTGACTGCATCCCCGGGGCCACGGCACAGAAAGCTTGGAGCAGGGGCCAATCGGAGCTCTGTTTGAGTCCTTGCTGTGAGTCTCTGAGCAAGTGACAAGCTCTCCGAGCTTAGTGTTCTGTGAAATGGAGATAAAAATATCTGCTTACAAGGTTCTTGTGAGGGTTGGATGGGCTAGAGATGCGCCTGCCAGGGGTTAGGAGTTCATTTTTTTTTTTTTTTTTAATATGTTAATTCCTTTCCTTCCCAGAGAGCTTGCGTTCCAGCTGGGAAGGTAAACTCACTCACATGAATTGACTTGCGGTGAACTCTACTCCAAAGGCTTTGCTCTTTGTGAAACTGCAAAAGAGCCACACACTCTGGAGAACTGGTAAGAGAGGGGGGCACAGGTGAGAGGACAGGATGGCAGATGAGACAATTCGGACACAGAGGAGAGGGCAGGGTGCAGTTGAGAAAGTAGGGGTTCGGGTAAGAAGACAAAGGCCCAGGTGTCCTGCGAGTGGGGCTAGCACTTACGGGGATGAGGCGAGACAAAGGGGGTCCTGGCAAGATTTGCCTCTCCCCCCAACCCTTGGATGGCTCTTTGTCTTTCTTGTACTCTTTAAAAACATGTTTGACTTACAAAACTCATACATACTTGTAAAAATAAAAACTTCGAACAAAGCAAAATTTTCTAAATTCTTTACGAAGTACTATGACTTGCTTGTCTCCTTCCCCAGCCCCACGGCGCCACAGAGCATGTTAAAGGTTTGATGCTGTCTTTCCACAGCCTTGGGCTTCCCAGGTGGCACAGTGGTAAAGAATGCCCCTGCCAATGTAGGAGACACAGGAGACTAAGGTTAGATCCCCGGTAGGGAAGATCCCCTGGAGTAGGAAGCGGCAGTCCACTCTAGTATTCCTGCCTGGGAAATCCCATGGACAGAGGAGTCTGGTGGGCTCCAGTCCATGGGGTCACAAAGAGACGGACATGACTGAGCATGCATTCCACGCCTTTCCCTGGGCCCAGTAGAATATGTTTTGTATATATGCAGTTTTTTATTTTAAAACAATGGTTCACTCTAAGAATCATTCTGAAACTTGCTTTTTGTTGTTTTTTTACTCAAAGTCTATCATAGCCTATTTTCCACATCAGTAACTATGGCTCCACTGTGCTGTTTTTTAAAGACCTGCATGGTATTACAGAGCATAGGTAAACCATCATTTACTGCACTTCTTACCAAGAAATGGTCTCCAGTTTTTCACTATTGAAAACTATGGTGCAATTTGTTAATTCAGTAAATATGGACTGAGCAGTTGCGTGCACCAAGTACTGGACTGCACTTCAGAGACACGAAAATGAGTGAGCAGGGTCCGTCCCCATGACTAAGGAGCTTTCACTGAAGTGAACTCCAGTGCAGTAGTGACACAGGTAAATATAAAATTGTCACTGGGAGGCACATTTCCCAAGGCCCTTTTTCCAGTGCTTAACAAGTCCCCAGATCTTTTTTTTTAAATTGAAGTATAGTTGATTTATAATTTTTCAGGTGTACAGTGAAGTGATTCGTTTATATATGTATGTGTGTATAATCTTTTCCAGGTTATTTTCCATCATAGATTATTATAAGATATTGAATATAGTTCCCTGTACTATGCAGTAGGTTCACGCTGTAACAAGTGTCCCAGGTTAAACCCACTGAAGGGCTTCCTTGGTGGCTCAGTGGTAAAGAATCCACCTGCCAATGCAGGAGACTCAGGTTCAATCCTTGGTTTGGGAAGATACCACGTGCTGCAAAGCAGCTAAGCCCGTGTACCACAACTGCTGGGCCTGTGCTCTAGAGCCCAGAAGCCACATCTACGGAGCCCACGGTACCAAACAACTGAAGCCCACTCACCCTAGAGCCCATGCTCTGCAACAAGAGAAGCTGCCACAATGAGAAGCCTGCAGACCACAACTAGAGAGTAGCCCCCACTTACCATAACTAGAGGAAAGCCTACACAGCAAAGACGACCCCAGAACAGCCAAAAATAAATAGATGAAGAAAATTATTTTTAAAAACCCACTGAAGCCTGCTGATGGAAACGTAAAACGGTGCAACCACTATGGCAGTGTTCTTAGAAAGTTAAACATACACCTACTGTCCAAATATTCCACTTCTATGAATTTCCTAAGAGAAAAGAAAGCAGAAGTCTACACAAAGACTTATGTGCAAAGACTTAGAGCAACCTTGTTTGTAAGTGTCAGAAACTGGATCCAGACTTTGATAAGATAGTTATTTTGAGACACTAGTCTGCCATCTTTTTGGTCAGCTGTCTTTCTGAATAAAATATTCTTTGCCTTTAAAAAAAAAAGCCAAAAAACTGGAAAGAACCCAGATGTCCACCAACAGGTGGATGGATAAATAAATATACAGAGGAACCCTACTCCACAATGAAAAGGGATAAACTACAAAGCCACATGGATGAATCTCAAAGTAATTATGCTGGGAGAAAGAAGCCAGACAAAAAGAGAATACACACTGCAAGATTCTGTTTACATAAAACTCCAGAAAAGGCAAACTGATCTACAGTGACAGGAAGCAGATCAATGGCTGTTTGGAGATGACAGAGGTTGAGGGAGAGACTACAGGGACGCAGGAAACATTCGAGGGCAATGGAAGTGTTCACTCCCTTGATCATGGTGGCATTTATATGTGTGTCAAAACTTATCAGACTGTACACTTTAAACATATGTGGTCTATTAGTTAGAAATTATACTTGAAAATAACATGCAGGTAGGACTTCCCTGTAACCTGCAGCTGGTCTACTAGTTAAGACTTGGCACTCACAGTGTAGGGTGTTTGGGTTCAATCCCTAGTCAGGGGACTAGATCCTGCATCCTGCAACTAAGACCCTGCACAATCAAAAAAAAAAAAAAAAAAAAAAAAACCCCACACACTGGTGAATTTTTAACTAAGGAAGAGGCATGATCAGATGTTCAGATATTTTCTAGTTGTACAGAAATGGGAAGACACCACAGGTGGAAAAGCCAGCTAAGGCATAATTATGTATACAGTTAGGTAAGAGATGAAGTGCTGACTCATTGATTTTAATTGCTGTGAGTTTTCCATTGTGGGAATATGCTATAATTTATTTACCCATTTGCCCATGGAAGAATGTTTAGGTTGTTTCCAGTTGTTTAGTATTACAAAAATGCCTTAATGAATAGTCTTGTTTCTCCGAGTACTCACATGTGATTGTGTCTCTAATGAAATATGTACAGGCGGAATTAAGTTATAGGGTATGAGTGACTTCAGGTTTACTAGTTGCTCAATTAGTAATTACTAATTGCTCAATTGCTCTCACTCAGTTGCTCTCTCCATTACAAAAATATTCTCTCCTGTCAGTATTTTATGAAAGTTTCATTGTGCTACATTCTCATTAACAGTTGGCATTATCAAAATTTAAAAATTCTGATGGGTGTAAAATGACATCTCACTGCTTTTCTAATTTGCATTTCTAGGATTTTTAATGAGGCTGTGCATCTTTTCTTATTTTTCTTTATCATTGAGTTTTCTTCCTCTGTCAATTCTGTACATACCCTTTGCATTTTTTTCTGGTTGGTCTCTTGACTTATTTTTCATGATGTATGTGAATTGTTGTCTTCCTTATAGTTTCCCATTTAATTCTTTGTCACCTGGATGCATCGCAAAAATTTTCTCCCAGTCTGTGGCTTATGTTTTCACTTTGTTTCATTGTACCTTTTGCTGTATGTGCATTTATTTTGCAATGCTCCTCTAATGATATACCACAAACTTGGCTTAAAACAACAAGTTTGTTACAGCCTGGAGGACGGAAGTCCAGAATGGCTTTCACTGAGCTAAAATCAACATTCTTTCTTTAGGCTCAAGAGAGAATCTGTTTTCTCACATTTTCTGGCTTCTAAAGCCCACCTACAACCCTTGGCTTGAAGACCCTTCTTCCATCTTCAAAGCCAGCTGTGTGTAATCTTCAAAGGTCTCTCTAACTTTGACATTCCTATGTTGCTGTTGTTCAGTCGCTCAGACATGACTGCCTCTTTGCGACCTATAGACTGCAGCACACCAGGCTTCCCCGTCCTTCACTATCTCTTGGAGTTTGCTCAAATTCGTGTCTATTGAGTCAGTGATGCCTGCCATCCAACCATCTCATCCTCTGTCACCCCCTTCTCCTCCTGCCCTCAATCTTTCCCAACATCAGGGTCTTTCCCAATGAGTCAGTTCTTTGCATCAGGTGGCCAAAGTATTGGAGTTTCAGCTTCAGCATCAGTCCTTCCAATGAATACTCAGGACTGATCTCCTTTAGGATGGACGGGTTAGATCTCCTTGCAGTCCAAGGGACTCTCAAGAGTCTTCTCCAACACCACAGTTCAAAAGCATCAATTCTTCCTTGCTCATCTTTCTTTTCACATCCATACATGGCTACTGGGAAAACCATAACTTTGACTTTTGTCAGCAAAGTGATGTCTCTGCTTTTGCATATTCTGTCTAGGTTGGTCATAGCTTTTCTTCCAAGGAGCAAGTGTCTTTTAATTTTATGGCTGCAGTCACTGTCCACAGTGATTTTGGAGCCCACGAAAATAAAGTCTGTCACTGTGTCTGATTTTCCCCCATCATTTTGCCATGAAGTGATAGGATCAGATGCCGTGATCTTGCTTTTTTGAAAGTTGAGTTTTAAGCTGCTTTTTCACTCTCCTCTTCCACCTTCAACTAGAGGGTCTTTAGTTCCTCTTCACTTTCTGCCCTTAGAGTCATCTGCATTTCTGAGGTTATTGATATTTCTCCCAGAAATCTTGATTTCAGCTTGTGATGTCCCTTTCATAAGGACTTTGAGTCAACCCAATCTATTAAATAATCCACTTTCCCTACTAATCTGCAATGCCACTTTTGTCATATAGCAAGCTTTCATAAATACATGGGTTTGTTTCTGGGCTCATTATTCTGTTCTTTCAATTATTTACTTTCTTGCTTTTCAAAGTGGTGCTTCATGGACCAGCAGCATCAGTATCACCTGGTAGCTTATTGGGACTGCAGCATCTCAAGCCCAATCCCAGACTTTCTCAATTAGGATCTGGGATTAACAAGATCCCCAGAGTATTCCTGGGGGCCTGAAAGTTTGAGAAGCACTAGTCTACCCATGCTTTTGAAATCTCAATTGCTATAGCTTTAATTATTGATGTCTGATAAGTCAAGTGCCCCTCTATTCTTCATGTTGATTTCATAGTTTAATTTGGGAAGGACTGGAAATTTTATAATAATTGAAGTCAACTCATAAGTGCTTCATGTTTCACATTTTTAGAATTTGTGTTTTTCAGTAAACTATGGCAGTTTTATCCATAGAGATTTTGTTTATCCTTTTTTTGTGGCTTTTATTGCTAGGAAACTCACAAGTTTTGTTGTTATTGAAAATACTATTTTTTATTACATTTTCTAATTGTTGCAGGTATATTGGAATGTTATCTGTACTTGCATATTTATCTAACAACTTTGCAGAATGTTTTTTATTAATGCTGATAGTGTTTCTACAGATTCTCTTGTTTTTTCCTTTTTTGTAGATAATAGTATTACTTGTGAATAATAATAGCTTTGTATCTTCCTTTCTTGTCTTTTCAACTTCTATTTACTTTCCTCTTGTTAATCCACCAACTAGGACTTTCAATATAATGCGGAGTATAAGTAGTGAAGCGGTGATGGTTTTGAGCCTGAACTTAAAGATCATTTAAACTTCCAACATTAAATTAGATGTTTGCAGTTGTTTTTCGATGAAATGCTTTAAAAGCTTAAAAAATGTTCTTAACGTTCTAGTTTGCTAAAATTAGATTTTTTCTAAAATTACAAATGACTATCAACTTTTATCGAGTGCTTTTTATGCATCTACCAAACTGTTCACTATGCATATAAAAAGGACTATAAGGGAATCCCCCCAAGTGGCAATTATGTTGGAGTGGAGAGGTTCTAAGGAATTGTTTTCATCTACTTTTCTGTTGGTAATACTGTTGCATTGCTTCCTTTTTTAACTTGTTTTTCAGGGGACCCAGTTGTAGTGTATAGGACCCAAATGAAGCATATTTTTCTGTTCCTTTTCAGGAGATTCATATTTCAGTGATGTTAAGGGGAGAATGGCCATAAAAGTTCAGACCACACAAGTACTCACCATTCAAAGTCTTTGAGCTCCTATGGTATGCCATCTAGACGCAAGGATAAAAAAAACCAAGTAAGATTGGGCT
Source organism: Cervus canadensis (assembly GCF_019320065.1). Classification (NCBI taxonomy): domain Eukaryota; kingdom Metazoa; phylum Chordata; class Mammalia; order Artiodactyla; family Cervidae; genus Cervus; species Cervus canadensis. Next base: position 26,098,876 of record NC_057387.1, on the reverse strand, counting down.
CTCACACTCAGAGAGTGAGCAGTATGTGGAGTCTAAAAGTCCTAAAGTTAGTTAACTTTTTATATGCAGTTAGTCTTGAGTAAACAACTTACTTAAGCTCTTTGAGTTTCAATTATCTCATTTGTGAAATGGAAATAGTAATAGAACATTCTAACTAATTTTACAATGATTAAGATGCTCTGGGCTATAAGTAATTCAATTTAAGCAATAAGGAAAATATATCTCCTCACATAAAAAGAAGTCCTGATATTTCTGGGTTGGTTACCTCAGTAATCAATGACTCCATCAAAGACTCAATTACTTTCCATTTCTTGATTCTGACATTTTCTTTATGCTTTCTTGCTCTGCGGTTCATTCCCCTCCTAAATTGTAAATGATCACAAAAGTTTCTGGCATCCAGAAATTATTGATAAGCACCTCCCTTTCCCATACTCATTAGACTTCTCTTCCTGTCTCAGGGCCAGGATTTTATTCCCTGTCTATGCTGAAACCAATCACTGTAAGAGAAATGGACTCACAATAAATAATTGATTTAGACCAACTGGGATATAGCTTTCCTTAAGTTACTCGGAAGAGTGGTAGACACCCAATTGAAATTAGGGTTCAGCCAGACTCGAAGAAAGGAATGGGTGGTTTGGGAGGCAACAGGAGTGTCTGCTACAGAGCTGTTGTCAGTCTGTAATGACATCATTTGTGTAAAACTCTTGGAATGTTACCTGGTGCATAGCAAATGTTCAATCAACATTTTCCAGGTGGCACTAGTGGTAAAGAACTCTACCTGCCAATGTGGGAGACATAAGAGATGTAGGTTCAGTCCCTGGGTTGGGAAGATATCCTGGAGGAGGGCATGGCAACCCACTCCGGTATTCTAACCTGGAGAATATCACGGACAGAGGAACCTGGCTGTCTACAATCCATAGAATTGCAAAGAGTTGGACATGACTGTAACCACTTAGCATACAATCAATATTAGCTGTTAATATTTCTCATGTATTTCACAATCACATTATCAATCTAGGCAAGTTTTTTAATATTGTATTTTTCTCATGGTGTCAAATGACAGATGTAAGCAAGGTGGTCATAGGAGCACAGAGGATTCTCTACCCTGGTATGGAGAGAGTGAGGATGAGTGGACAGTCCATCAGGAAAGGCTTCTCAGAGATGCCCTTGAGATGAGTCTTGAAAGACAAATAGGAGTAAGCAGATTAAAGCAAAGAAGAGGGGATGGAGTGGGCATGGGACTGAGGCTAGAGACTTAGCTGCCCTACATACACTTGAAAGTGCCTAGGAAGGAGGAGGCTGAGAAAACCTTTATAGCTGGGTGTGCCCCAAGGGCAGGGTGATGTCAAGACCTTAAATACCTTAAGTAAATTGATCTGGAGTATGTGTCCAAGTTTATAGTCTTGCTAGCAAAGAAACCAGCAAGGAGACCAGAGTGTGCTGGTTCAGAGAGAGGTTATACAGTTAAGAGAAACCGTCCTGCACAGTACCTAGTCTTGAAAGTGTGAAAAATCGCGAGGTCATTTCACAAGGTCATAACAATATCAAGTGCATATTGATTGTACCAAAGGACAGTTGTAGAAGGATAGTCTAAGATGCAGGTGTGCTGACCATCAGTCAAAAGGGAAAAAGAAACAACATCAGCAAAAAGCCCAGCACATTTAAGAAACAAATGATAAGGGTCCATTACTCTCTGTATTTAGAATAGCCAGGTTGCATCCACAGCAGTAGTGTTTTATAGGCCCAGCTGGTGGGTTACCGTCCCTGAGGTTGTAAAGAGTCAGATATAACTGAGGGGCTGAGTGTACACACAGACACACAGACACACACACACACAACAGGTAAGCAGAAAACAGTCTTGACTATTCAGGGTGCTGAGCCCAGGTATGAGGGGAAGGTCAAAGTGGAATTTCCCATTCTTATTTCAAATAGCCATCCATGATGATTTGTTTCATTGGAGCCACAAAGATGCAAAATACAGTTTGTCCACTGCTTGGTTATGGATAGCATCCCCCACTTCACCTGCCCACTAGTAATGAAAAGCGAACTGTAGCAATGCCTGGGGTGGGAGTGCGGGGAACTGAATTTTATTCTGCAAATTGGAGGGAACCACTGCTGGGTTGTAAGGCTCACTGCCTGGAATTGAGTCCCCTCCTCCAGGACCTTGGAAGTCCTACCGTCACACCCAGAAGGAAGAGAAAGGACAGGCAGCAAGCCCTGTAGTGTAATTTATCTCATTTTATGAAGGCAATCTATCTGTGCCTTGAGACACCTGCATGAAGAGCTCTGATGGACTGACACTGTCTTTCAGTAAGAATTGACAGATAACAGCTCTATCTAAAATAACCAGTTCTATCAGGTCTTTGGCTGCCCTCTCAGAATCAGTGACTGCAGATTCCTTGCGGATTCCCAGTGGTTCAGCCTTCTTCCATAGGCAGCAGCGGCCGGAAAGCACTCGACTGCAACAGCGTCTATCTGAGGTTGCCTTCACCCTAAGCCAGAAAGGGCAGCTCCTTCTGAATGCTTTCCAAGAAGGAACGGCCTCCCAAGACAGAATGTTCCAACGCTGCTACGCCCAGAGGATATAAAACAACCAATATGTTTGAGAAGCAGTCATCAAGGAAGGGAAAGTAAATAATTGTGTACTGCCTCGGTTGGCTGGAAGTCGAGAAGGAAATAAGAATGCCCTCCCAGCCTTCCGTGGGGATGTGCGCCTTGGCCGGCCCTCTGTCTCCGGCTCTGCTCTGACTCAGGTCTTCACACCCTAGAGCATGTCAGCTAGCCCTTGGAGCTCCCGGAGGGCACTGTCCTCAGTGAGAAAGGCCCTGCTGGGTGGTGGCCAGGGACTTGGACAGCAAGGCCTGGGGAAGAATTCTTTCCTTCTATCCCTCCCTCACCCTTCAGATCTGTATGCCTTTTAATAATTATTAAGTGCTATTGTATTTATTTATCTATTTGTTTGTGGCTACTCTGGGTCTTTGTTGTTGCGTGCAGGCTTTCTCTAGTTGTGGCAAGCAGGGGTTACTCTCTAGTTATGCTTGGGCTTCTCATTCCAGTGGCTTCTCCTGTTGCAGAGAACAGGCTCTAAAGCACATGGACTTCAGTAGTTGTGGCACACGGGCTCAGCTGTCCTGCAGCATATGGAATCTTCCCAGATTGAATCTGTGGCCCCTGCATTAGCAAGTAGACTAACCACGGCACCACCAGGGAAGTCCTCCAATTTATATCTTTTGACCAAAAGGTCAGAGTAGGAAAGGAAGGCAAGAAGAAAAGAAACTGTGTGGTTGAGGAGTCATAATCATCCTCCCGGGATGCCCCACCTCCTGCATCTCCTCCTTACATCTCTCCTTCTGGCAGCCCCCACTTCTTTCTGTCACTTGTCTCCTCTGGGTCTCAGTTCGTGCACGTCCCTTGGGCTTGCAGTATTGTGCTGACACTATTTTAAAAGTTGTTCCTCCCCTTGAAGCATCTTGAGTTTCTTTCCCAAGGAACACTTACCACTTTGTGCAGAAACTACTGATGACCTGACTACTCCACCATGCTGTAACCCTCTCAAGGGCAAGGATGAGTCTTCGGCATGTTGATGTTCTGATACTCAGTGTGGTGCCCACACAGAGCAGGTCCTCAAAAGCGTGCTCACTAGAGTAAGCAGACATGAGCAAGAGGGCACTGACTTGGCTGCCAGGGCTCTGCTAGTGGTCCAGCCTGGCACCTATAAGCTGCTCCTATAAGCCTGGATCTAGGCTGGGCCATGAAATTAAGACGCTTGCTCCTTGGAAGAAAAGCTATGACAAACCTAGACAGCATATTCAAAAGCAGAGGCATTACTTTGCAGACAAAGTTTCATCTAGTCGAAGCTATGGTTTTTCAAGTAGTCATGTACGGATGTAAGAGTTGGACCATAAAGAAGACTGAGAGCCAAAGAATTGGTGCTTTTGAACTGTGGTGTTGGAGAAGACTCTTGAGAGTCCCTTGGACAGCAAGGAGATCCAACAAGTCAATCCTGAAGGAAGTCCACCCTGAATATTCATTAGAAGGACTGATGCTAAAGCTGAAGCTCCAATACTTTGGCGAACTGATGCAAAGAACTGACTCACTGGAAAGGAGCCTGATGCTGGGAAAGATGGAGGGCAGGCAGAAAAGAGGGCAATAGAGGATAAGATGATTAAATGACATCACCAACTCAATGGACATGAATTAGAGCAAACTCCAAGAGATAGTTAAGGACAGGGAAGCTGGTGTGCTGCAGTCCATGAGGTCACAAAGAGTCAGACATGATTGAGCAACTGAATAGCGACAAGCTGGGCTGGGCAGACCCAAACCTGAAACCAGGTTCAGAGGGCAGAGCTCAGCCTCCCACTTCTGCTGCTGAAGAGCAACGTTAAAAGAGACTCTCTCTCCTCACAAGTGCCAACTGCAAATGCTGGGCCAGAGCTGTCGTTCCACCTATTTTTGTTTTTTTTTTCTGCATCAGCTCCTCAAGATGCCACTTGGGAGAAGTGGGACTCTTCAGATTCTTGGACATGAAGAACTCTTTCCAGCCTCAGGCCTGGTTCCACTCCGGGGTGGGGGAGTATTGATTTGAATGCCTTTAGCAAATGACACCTCCCAGAGGCCCTCGGACTCACGGCCAAAGCTTATTTCTCTGGGGAAGGAAAGCGCCTTACAAAGTAAATAGGGACGCTGTGTTCCCTGAATGGAATGACACGTTTAAGAACAGCTAGTGTTTTATTTTATCAAGGCAATAAAAGTCCTCTGTAGCCAGAAGGGCTCAGAGAGATGGAAAAAGTAACCCTGAACTCAAGAAAGAAATACAAAATCTCTGGAGTCTATAGATACAAGTTATCTCCCAAGCCAGCTCCAGCCCCAGGCAAAGCCAAACATGGACATCATAGCCACTGCTTCTCTTATGGCTAATCGTGTGCCTTCTGTGACAATGGAAAGGTCCAATCTATGGGATTCTCCCCATCCCTCACTCCTTCTAGCTGTCTCCTCCCTCCCTTTTTTTTTTTCTTATCTTAAAATCTTATTTGTTTATTTTTGACTGTGCTAGGTCTTTGCTGCTGCACGCAGGCTTACTCTAGTGTGGCAAGAAGGGGCTCCTCTCTAGATGCAGTGTGCAGGCTTTTTATTGCGGTGGCTTCTCTCGCTGCAGGGCACAGGCTCTGGGTGTACAGGGCTCGGTAGTTGTGGCGCACAGGCTTAGTTGCTCTGCGACATGTGGGATCTTCCCAGACCAGGAATCAAACCCAGGTCCCCTGCATTGGCAGGTGGATTCTTAACCACTGGACCACCAGGGAAGTCCTCCTCCCTCCCCTTTTCTCTCCACGTATTCTTACGTTATACTTATAATCTTTGTCTCTTTCTTTTAAGCTTGCACACATGCACATACACACACATGCACAGCCACCCACCCACCCACACACACAAACACACACATTTTCCTTGTGACATGCCTTTGAATCATATTTGCATCTCCTTTATCCTTCTCAGCTCACAGTCTCTGGACCCCAAGTCACCCTCCCCCACCACACAGATTCCAGGATCTGCCTTTTCACAGACAAATATGAATTCCTGTTCAGTTCAACTTCCATTTATCTCAGTTGTTATTAAGCACCTACTATATATAAGGGGCTTCCCATGTGGCTCAGCGGTAAAGAACCTGCCTACAATGCAGGAGACGAGTGTTTGATCCCTGGGTCAGGAAGATCCCCTGGCAAAGGAAATGGCAGTTGACTCCAGTATTAATGCCTAGGAAATCCCAGGAACAGAGGAGCCTGGCAGGCTACAGTCCATGGGATCACAAAAGAGTCAGACACGACTTAACAACTAAACAGCAAAAACGACAAAAGCATTCATAAGGTCCTGAACTAAGGGCTGAGGCTACAAAGATGAATAAGATGTTAAGAGTTTATTTGGGAAGAAATGTAAACAAATTCTTTGTGTACACTGGTGGTGGTTTTGTCGCTAAGTTGTGTCCGACCCTTGCGACCCCATGGACTGTAGCCTGCCAGGGTCCTCTGCCCAGGGGATTCTCCAGGCAAGAATACTGGAGAGGGTTGCCATTTCCTTCTCCAGGGGATCTTCCCAACCCAGGAATTGAACCTGAGTCTCCTGCATTGCAGGCAAATTCTTTACTGACTGAGCTATGAGGGAAGCCCCTTGCGTACACTATGTAAGTTATAAGATAGAGATGTGCACAGATCTTGAGTGTCCAGAGTGGATGACTATCCTGGGACTTAAGGGAAAGTTTCCAGGAGAAAGTGATACCAGGTGAAGAAAGATGGGATGGAATTTCCAGAAAGAGGCAGCGACATAAACACAGGCATGGAGCCTAAAAACTGTGGCGTAAGAGAGGAGCCCCCCTGGAGCAGTTAGTTACAAGGGATGTGCAGGAGATGAGTCTGATGAAGTACTAGGAGAAAGGGTCTCAAAGGCCCTTGAAGCCAGGTTAAGGGCTTAGTCTATTGTGTACAAGCTGGGGGATGCGTGAATGGTTTCAAGTGGGGAAATTGCAAGACATTCATTGGTTGCAAAGTGAAGGATGGCCCCACAAGTGGCTAGACTGCAGGCCGAGTGTGTTTTGCAGGTGTCTGTGATTCTCCAGTTCAGAAAGGATGCGGGTGTGGATGAGGAGGGGGTGAGAAGGGTAGGGGAAAAAAGCAATAGATATGAGATATAACTGGTTTTTTAAAAAGTCATCATTATTTGGTGGTTCTTGGAATGTTGAGTAAGCAAGACAGTGTGTTGAGTCATTCCAAGTCTCTGGGAGGCAGTGTCTTTAATGGCACACGGATGATCAGGGTAAAGTCCTGGTTTCCAGGGCAAGAGTAAGATGGTTAGAGGGCCTAAGCATTTAAAAGATTGTGTTGTCCCCCCCACATATATGTTAAAATCTAATCAGTGCTGACTTATAATAAAGGCCAAGAGAATTTTGTTTTTTCCTAAGATATCATCAGCTTAAATATCTATGTTTTAGTATACATGCTGCTGCTGCTGCTGCTAAGTCACTTCAGTCGTGTTCGACTCTGTGCGACCCCATAGACGGCAGCCCACCAGGCTCCGCCGTCCCTGGGATTCTCCAGGCAAGAACACTGGAGTGGGTTGCCATTTCCTTCTCCAATGCATGAAAGTGAAAAGTGAAAGTGAAGTTGCTCAGTCGTGTCCGACTCTTAGCGACCCCATGGACTGCAGCCCACCAGGCTCCTCCATCCATGGGATTTTCCAGGCAAGAGGACTGGAGTGGGATGCCATTGCCATCTCCTTTTGTATACATAGGTCTACCTAAATAGGCATGCACCCATATGTATATTCTTTTTTAAAAAAAATGTATTTATTTATTTTTGGCTGTGCTGCATCTTCATTGATGCTTACGGGCTTTCTCTAGTTGTGGCGAGTGGGGGCTACTCTCTAGCTGCATGGGCTTCTCATTGTGGTGAATTTTGTTGTGGAGCACAAGCTCTAAGCGCACAGGCTTCAGTAATTGTGGAACACAGGCTTAGTTGCTCTGAGGCATGTGGGTGTTCCTGGACTGAGGATTAAACCCACGTCTCCTGCATTGGCAGGTGGATTTTTATCCACTGTCCCATCAGAGAAGTCCCTGTATAGTCTCTTACTGTTACTTTTTTCCTTCACAAGCCTTTGGCTCCATCGTGCCCTGGGAACGTGTTGTGTCTGCCTGCTACTGGAGGCAGTGGTTTACGGCGTACATGGGGCAGGAAGGGGTGAAGAGGCAGTGTTGCCATGAGCTCCAGTGAGGAGGGCAGGAGACAGGGAAGGGGGTCTGGGGAGCAGCAGAAGTCTGGGTGTAGGGGAAAAAATGATTATCTTCATAGATGGAGGGGGGTGAGGGGGACAAGAAAGGAGGGTAAGAGTGAAAATACCAGTAAGAGAGGAGGTGTGATTGGGAAGGAGCATCCAGATGATGGGAAGTGGGAGCTGAAGAGTCTGGAGGCAGGTTGGCCTGGAGGCAGGAAGGACCCTCAGCCTTGGACGCTGGGAAAAGTGGGATGCCAGCGTGAATGGACACGAAGGTGGCGTGGGAAGTTGGTAGGCTCCAAGGTCTCAGGGAAGGAGACACGGCAAGGATGGGAATTGGGGGCCTTGGGGATAGTGGAAACCTTGGCATTGGGGTTGAAAGAGAGCTGATCAAGGCAGCCGCTCATTTCCCACCTTTCCTCAGCTCCCCTAGCAGCCCCTGGCACTGCCTCCTCATCCCCTTACTGCGTCCTCCCTACCCGGTGCCATCAATAACAGCTTACCCACGAGGTCACACCAGAGACGACGGTGGATGACTGAGGGGGCCGCCGTGGAGACAGAAGCTCACACCCCTCGACAGGGACCACCCTACCCTTCCCTCTCTCTGGCCTTTGCTACTGCCCTGCCTCATTGTAAATTCTCATCCAGTTCCACATGCTGGGGCCTCCTTCTGAGTGTCTCTCACCAGCTGTGTATGTGTGCATCTTCTTCACAACTTTCCCTCAAGTTGGATTAATTCTATTATAAACTGAGTGCAGTTTTCAAATACATACTTCATGGGTTTCTGTCTGCTTAGATCTATTGAGCCAGTACACACACACACACACACAGGGGATCCTTACACATAGTTCCAAAGAGCTCTCCCCATGCTGAGAAATTCTTTGAAGTCTCATAGTATGTAACTCAAGTCCACCTCCCCCCTCTCTCCCTTCATCATTGGCTCTTTTTCTCCTCGTACGATGACCAGTTTTGAACTGGTCTGTGCGTTTTGAACTCTCAATCCTGCCTTGTCACCGTCTCTCCCTGAGAAGGCCTCCTACTCCTGACCCCTCCTCTCCCATCTTCTCACTGCTCAGCTTCCACAAGCCACTTCTGCACACTGCATTTTGATCTCCTCAGTCCCCTGTAAGGATCTTCTGCCTCTGCTTAATCCATGAAGTCCAAGTGCCTCAGATCTTTTAGGAACCATCCTCATGTCTAGCAACTGCAGGTCCTGCTGCCCCTTCACATACAGTTCTCCATGAATAAGATAAACCTTCTCACCATCGTCCTGTGGGCCTAACACATGGGATGTGGAAGATGAGAAGAGATGATCACTGGATGCTGATGAGGCTTCATGGAGAATACATTAAACCACTCCCTAGACTCACTTTTTCCTTTGATAGCAGTTATCAAACTGTTGATCAAAGGATTGATATAAAGATGGTATATCTAGATTTCAGCAAAGCTGAATTTTTATAAATAACCTTCTGCATGAGATTGAGGAAGCAGGGTGAACTGGTTATACTATACTCCCACATATCTGGTGTGTGAGACTAGATTAGCTCAGGTCAGTGTTAAGCTATGGTACCAAAGAGGCCCTAGAGTGACAGTGGGGTAAGAAAGAAACACACAGCAATCTGGACGGCCCTGTCTGTTGGGACAGTTCTGTCCCATGATGTCGATCAAGGACCCAGGTTTCTGCCATATTGTACTGCCTTCATCTTCAAGTCCAAGTGAGTTGCTGCCATACCCATTATCCAGTCAGCAGGCCAGGGAAAAGAGGATATAGAAAGTTAGCAAATCCAGTTTTTAGGAAGTGAATTAGACTTGGCATATATCACTCCCACTCAATTCCCACTGGCCAAATCCAGTCACATGGTCTCCTAATGCCACGGAAGCTGGGAAATGTAGTTTCTTTTTATATTTTTTAATATGGAATTGTAGTTGATTTGCAATGTGTTAATTTCCACTGTACAGCAAAGTGATTCAATTATATATATACACACACACACACATATATATATATATATACTTTTAAATATATTTTTCCATTATGGTTTATCTCAAGATATTGAATAAAACTCCCTGTGCTCTATGGTAGAATCTTGCTGTTAATCCATTACTTATAATAGTTTGCATCTGCTAATCCCAATCTCCCAGTCCATCCCTCTGACACCCTCATTCCTCTTTGGCAACCACAAATTTGTTCTCTATGTCTGGAGTCTACTTCTGTTTCATAGATAGGTTTATTTGTATTATACTTTAGAGTCCACATATAAGTGATATCATATGGTATTTGTCTTTCTCTTTCTGACTTACTTTACTTAGTATGGCAATCTCTAGTTCTATCCATGTTGCTCCAAATGGCCTTATTTCATTCTTTTCTATGGCTGAGTAGTATTCCACTGTATATATGTATCATATCTTCTTTATCCGTTCATCTATGGATGGACATGTAAGTTGCTTCCACATCTTTGCTATGGTGAATAGTCCTGCCATGAACATAGAGGTGCATGCATCTTTTTAAATTATAGTTTTGTACAGATATATGCCCAGGAATGAGATTGCTGGATCATATGGTAATTCTATTTTTAGTTTTTTGCAGAATCTTCATACTGTTTTCCATAGTGGCTGTACCAATTTACATTCTACTAACAGGGTAGGAGGGCTCCCTTTTCTCTACACCTTTCCAGCGTTTGTTATTTGTAGACAATTTAATGATGGCCATTTGACTAGTATGAGGTGGCACCTCGTTATAGTTTTGATTTGCATTTCTTTAATAATTAGCAATGCTGAGGATCTTTTCATGTGCCTATTGGCCATCAATATGTCTTCTTTGGAGAAATGTCTATTGAGGTCTTCTGCCCATGGGGTTATTTGTTTGTTGCTGTTGAGTTGTATGAGCTGCTCACATGTTTTGGTGTTTAAGCCCTTGTTGGTCACATCATTTGCAAATACTTTCTCCCATTCTGTAGGTTGTCTTTTCATTTTGTTTATGCTTTCCTTTGCTGTCCAAAAGCTTATAAGTTTGATTAATTCTTATTTGTTTATTCTTGTTTTTATTTCTATGCCTTGAGAGTATTGTTATAATTTATGTCAGAGAATATTTTGCCTATGATTTCTTCTAGGAGTTTTATGGTGTCATGTCTTATGTTTAAGCCATTTTCAGTTTATTTTTGTGTATGGTGTGAGGGTATATCCTAACTTCATTGACTTACATGCAGCTGTCCAATTTTCCCAGCACCACTTTCTCAAGAGACTGTTTTTCCCTGTTATATATTCTTACCTCCTTTTTTTGAAGAGTATTGATTATAGGTATGTGGGTTTATTTATGGGCTCTCCAGCCTGTTCCATTGATACTTGTATATGTTTTTGTGCCAATACTACGCTGTTTTGATTATTGTAGCTTTGGTAGTATTGTCTGAAGTCTGGGAGTTTATGCCTCTTGCTTTATTCTTTTTTCTTCAGAATTGCTTTGTGTCTCTTATGGTTCCATATAAATGTTAGGATTATCTATTCTAGTTCTGCAAAAAAATGTCACAGGTAATTTGATAGGGATTGCATTAAATCTGCAGATTGCTTTAGGTGCTATGGTCATTTTAACAGTAATAATTCTTCTAATCCAAAAGCATGGGATATTTTTCCAAAGAAAATGTAGTTTCTTGATGGGTACCCTGAGCTCAGTCAAAACTCAGCAGGAAGCACAAGTCTCTATTACAAGGAAGAAGGGGAGAAGATACATACTGGGGACATAGCAGCCTCCTCTATAGCAAACTTTAACCAATCATTTTTCCTTTTTAGGCCTCACATCCCCATCTATTACAGGAGGGCAGCAATATTTTACCTGCCCTTTCTCACAGAGCTATTTGGATAATGAAATTGGACACATGAAGGCTTTAGATTATTTTTTAAAGTTTTTTTTTAAAGCATTATGCTAGAATGCAAAGTTCTGCAGACACTGAAAAACCTGTCAGTTTTTTATAAAGTTAGACAAGCACTTGCCATATGATCTAGCAGTTCCACTCCTAGGTATTTGACCAAGAGGAATAAAAATGTATGCTCACATTAAAAACCTGTTATAAAAAATGTTGATAGTAGTTTATTCATGGAAATAATCCAAATGGATAAAGGAGCCATGATATATCTATACAATGAAATACTATTTACTCAGCAATGGAAAGGAATGAACTAATGAATATATGAAATAATTTTGATGAATCTCAATGCATTATGCTAGGTGAAAGAAGCCAGACTCAAAAGGCTTCATGCTGTATTTTTCAATTTATATGATATTCTGGAATAAGTAAAGTTATAGGAATAGAAAGGCTCAGAGTGGGAAGAGCAGTTGACCACAAAGAAGCTTAAGGAAAGGATGGAGGTGGTGGAACTGCTCTATAACTTCACTAGAAAAGGCACATTTATGCACTAATTTATACTTTAATAACCTTGACCAAAAAAAGAACAAATGTTATGCTAACTCAAGCTATTTTATTAATAAAATAAAATATGGCGCACAGCCTTCAGTAGTTGTAGCACGCAGGCTCAGTAGTTGTGGCACATGGGCCTAGTTGCCCTGTGACATGTGGAATCTTCCTGTGCAAGAGTTTAACCCGTGTCCCCTGCATTGGCAGGCAGATTCCCAATGGCTGGACCACCCAGGAAGTCCTCCTTTTGCTCTTTATCAGATGAAGCTCAGAGTCATTCAGTCATTTGATGGTCTCCTACACCAAGTAAGTGACAGAGCTGCCGTTTTAGTGTTTTGATTTCTGCTCTCTTCTCTTTCAATGCCATCATGCTCTTTAGGAATTTTGAATATTGTCAGATAAAGACTGCCCTCTCTGCCCCCCTCCCCCCTGCCCAATCTACTAGTCTGGAGCTGGAACAACTTCAGACTAGTAGGTTTAAAAAAAATTCTGGGTCTGCCCTTCCCTCGTGCTCCAGGCAGGGCCCTCCAAAGCCTTTCTGTCTCCATCGTGGTCACTCTCTCCTCCCTGGGGAGGACAGTGTGACTCAGGCAGCAGGATGGGACCTTTCTCAGACTGTGGGAAAGTAACTCAGAGACTTCCAGAATTCTGCTGACTTGTATCTCAGCAATAGCCCCCTTCCTCCAGGGCATGGCAGTGGTGCGCCTAGCCACTAGAGCCCCAGGGCTGGAATAAACAGCAGAGGAAGGCAAATGCTGGGCTTCCCTCGTGGCTCAGTGGTAAAGAATCCGTCTACCATTGCAGGAGACATGGTTCAATCCCTGATCTGGGAAGATCCCACATGCTGCAGAGCAGCTAAGCCCGCGCACCACAACTACTGAGCCTGTGCTCCAGAGCCCAGGAGCCACAACTACTGAAGCCCATGCACCCTAGAGCCTGTGCTCTGCAAGAGAAACCACTGCAACAAGAAGCCTTCACACTGCAACTGGAGAGTAGCTCCTGCTCTCTGCAACTAGAGAAAAGCCCGAGTAACAACGAAGTCCCAGCACAGCCAAAAATAAATAAATAAATAAAATTATTTTTTAAAAGTCAGATGCTGACAGCCACCTAGTCAAGGAGGACTGTGAAAGGAAAGGGGTACAGGCACTGAGCAGTTAAATGCTTCCTTGATCTGTGCATCAGAAAGATTGGCCAAACCTGGCCAGTTCACATCTATCTCTTTTCATTGCCTAAGTCATTAATATTTGTACTGAGCATTATAATGAATGAAGTGTTTTCACTTGGGTCAGGTGGTTTGATTCTCCCTGCAGGAAAATTGATATTCCTATCATCCTTCTCTGCAGGTGAGAGAAGAAAGACCTGGAGAGCCAAGCTAAATCAAGCTAAGCTATGATCCAGCTAGAAATTGGTGAGGCAGGACCTGACCCCACCTTCTGCATTCAAAGTCCACATTCCTTTTTTTCTTTTAATCCACATTCTTCCCTTATATCACACTGTGTCTTATTCTTACACCCAGCAGACACAGCATCTGCCCTTGCCACACGCACGGGCTGGGGGAAACATCAGTAAGGACTCTGGCTATGACATTGAATCAAATGGCTCTGATGTGCCCCCAAACAGCTCCTCACTGGCAGTTGCTTTTTAATAGTGTACCTGTCATTTGTGAATTTTTTAAATCAATTTTTATTTATTTAAACCCATTATATGTTTCAGATAAAGTAAGCTCTTTGAATATTACCCTGCCCTCTACAAAATGCTATTTCTCTTTTTATTTATCATGAACTGATCTCTTCCAAGTTGCAATAAATGTTCTCCATTCCCACTCTTTCAGGTTATTTGAAGGAATCATTTTAAATCTTGCCTTTTATGGTTTTATTCATATGCTCTGCTCCAAGCCAGTGTACAGTTTATGTGGGTCCACCTTGGTCCTTGTCCAAAGAGGGTAACTGCCAGTAAGACCTCATTTCAACACAGTCCCCAGGGCATGGACTTCATTGATGCTTTCAGAACTAGGCACTTTGGGGAAGGGAAGACTGTCAGAGGGTTTACGGAGCAGAATAAAGTGATGCTTCCCTTTTAATTAGGGATTTTACTTTCTCCCAAGAAGAAGGGGTATAAAATGCCACAGCTGTTTTACCCTTCAAAGCCTGCCTCCTGTCGCATCGCACTTCTTCTGTGGTTCACTGTTTTCTGATTTACCTCACCCCGAGTAGTCCTGTTCCGTTTACCCTCCTGCTGGCTGTGGCAGGCCCCCTCCCAGAGCCCATGAGTGTTGGAGCTTTTGTGCTGCCTAATTACCTGCCCTGTGGCAGCAGAAGGAGACTGGCCCCAGCCGGAGCCCAGCTGGAGCGAGATGGAATATTAAGACATTTTCCTTTCTTCTGAGTCCTTGTTAATTCTTCCTGGTGGTGATTAGCCAGTTATTTTTAGCTCCATCTAAGCACCCTGGTTAGTATTCAGTGCTGGTTTAGACAGCACTGAGGCACACTCTACACACTAATGCTCTGATTCTGATTGGTCCCATCGCAATGAAGGAAATAAACCCTCAGGACAGGCCCCCTCTCCTGCTTCTCCCTGAAGTTCCAGCTGCTGTCCACCAAAGGGCCTGCTGCTCTGGGGCCAGGGACAAAGTCTTATGGGAGGGGTCTGGAGAATGAGCAATTTAAGAGCCATATGAGGAGGCTGGAAATAACACTGCACTGGGAATGAGGAAACCAAGGTTTTAGTTTGAATTTTGTCACCAGCTAGCAATGTCACCCCAGTTATGTTACTTGCCTTTCTGAGCCATCAGTAAAAGAGTGTGGCTGGGCCAGCCAGTCCCTAAGTCCTTTCCGGGACTAAGGTCCTACTGAATCGCTAGATCTGAACAGGAGCTGAATGTGAAGACACCCGAGCTTGTGTGAGAATGCGTTTAGAACAAGATGGGTGTCCTTTTCTTTCTTCCTTTGATTCACTTACCTAATCCTTCCATGAAGTGGTTGTTCTCACTCCATGTCCCTGCCTCAATCTCCTTTCCCTCCACGTTAATTCCATAGAACCTCAGGGCTGCTGGGCATTCTGGGGAGCCACTGTGGATGCAGCAAAAAGCGTGACTAGGGAGATTCAGGCACCTTGGTGCAGTTCTGATGACAAGAAAGAGGAAGTCATTGGAGTTAAAGAGATCCAACTCCATCCCATTGAACCAGCCTAGGGGTGATGAATTCTCAGTGATGAATCTTACTATACTTCCTCCGGTAAGTCTAGACCCAATTCAAAGGGATGTGTGCATCACTCGTTTGCCAGCAGCTCACCTGCCTTTGGTCTGATGGATGGAAGGGCAAGCCCTCCACCTGGGATGCCATGTCTGCCCTTCCTCAGTTGTAACACGGGGATAATAGCTGCCTGGGTAATAGTCATAAGGATTAACTTATGAATTCATACATATAACTTAACCCGTTGCCTTGCACACAGTAGGTGCTACTCTGCTTTTTTATTAATGCTGGTTTGAAATCCAGTAATAATCACCAACTTCTATTGAGTGCTCACTCTGGGCCAAGCAGTGTGGCATATAAGTGTGTCTGGTGCTCTGCAGTGAGGACCACTGTACCCCTTTTTACAGATTAAAAACAGAACTATAGGAAGCAAGCCATTCGTACAAACTCACAGTGTACATGTGAAGCTGGACTTGGACTCAGGCTCTCTGAGACCAGGGTCTGAGCTTTCAACCATTCAAACATACACATATAGCCTCTAAACATGAAGATGTGATCTTTTAAAAGCATACATCTTCAGGGTTGCATTCACATTAAAAACTCCCATTAGCCCTACACAAAGTAGATTTTAATAGATATTTTATTGATAAATTGAAACCATGGCCAGTCCCCCCTTTGTAACCCACCATGTGTTCTGTGTTCTTGTTTCTCTTGTATAGAAGCTCACAACAAGCTCCTCTATGTCTCCAACAGAATTTTGCATTTCCCTCATCTCATTTTCTAGCTCACGGGCTGTGATATCTGTGCAGTTTTTGTCCAAACCAAATCAGCTGTGGACCTTACCAAGAAAGCATCCTGTGGCTTCAAGACCTCCAGTGAGCTTCCTTCCAGTCAAGGCTCCAGGCCTTCCCCTCACTGTTTTCCTTCTCATTCCACATGGCTCCTGAGAGCTGGGCTTGCAAGCTCCTCTTAGACCTTCTCCCCTTCTTCTCTGAGGGCACCACTCTCCCTGGGCTGAATTCTGGCCCCTCTGTGACCTGGTCACAGTATGACGGTCACTTCTGAAATAAGTGGACAGCATAACAGCCCTAGAGACAGTCAAGCAGGGTTAAGCTGCTGCTGGGAGGCAAATGTCAGAATGCACGGTGTATTCACCTTTGCAAGTTCTCACCGTGTCTACTAAGGCTGTGCCTTGATTGATCCGTAATCCGTGACGGTGCAGTTAAGATATGTGTGTCCGGGACAAAGACATTCAGGTAGAACAAGCTGACTGACTCTTCAAGTATAGGTCAGGTGGGACCAGTTCTATCCAGCTGGGATCTGGGGCAGCCTATCCTGCCTTACCTCCTGCTTGGTCCCTCTGTACAGAACACGGTGTAGCTGAGTGACCCTGCCCAGTCACCGCAAGGGGAGAAGGCTTTAAACTGCTGCTGTTTGCACAGAGGTCAGGCAAAGGCAAGCCCAATGCATCGTATTTCTCTGCAAGCAGGTCCCACTCAAAGAACCCCAGCTGGCTGACACCTGCCCCTCCCTCACTCTGAGGTTTGGAATTTAAGGAAATTCTTGTAAATCCTCTAATGCTGGGGACTGCGCATTTTATTGCAATTATAAACAGCACCCAATGTCATAACAGGTGCACTGGGGAGCTTGGTTAAATAATAAATGCAACCTGCTTTGTTTCCTATTCATCCAGCCCAGCAGGCACCGGAACAGCTGGGGGTGCGGGTGGAAAGCAGCTGAGCAGAACCACAGGGCTGTGTTGCTTCAAGAGAATCAGGGAGGGCGTGTTCTCACCTTGGACTCTGAGAGTACAGTGCCGATGTTGACACATGACAATTCTTACACACCTATGTGGTGTGAAGTATGTGCTAATGCTCAGTCTTGTCCGACTCTTTGCAACCCCATGGACTGTAGCCCGCCAGGATTTCCAGGGTATCTTCCCAACCCAGGGATCAAACCCATATCTCTTGTGTCTCCTGCATTGGCAGGCAGATTCCTTACCACTGCACCACCTGGGAGGCCCAGTTCAAATGCCAGTTCTTCAGCTATGTGCCCTCAGGCAGACTGCTTGATCATTCAGACCTGTTTACCCACCTGTGAAATGAAATTACTAATAATTAGGGTAATTCTGAAGAGTAAATGAATTACAGGTCTGGCTATAGGGCTTAGGCTCCTCTGTCAAGACTCTGTCCATTCCCCTGGAGCAGTGTTTGGAAAATCAGCTTTTGAAGCCCATCCTTGTTCAGAGAACCCCTGTAAAGCCAGGGTTAAAAGTGAGGTATGGATGGAGCACCTCTCACCCATTGTCAGGGCTATTATTTTAAAAAGTAGAAAACACCAAGTATTGACAAGGATGTGGAGAACCCTTGTATATGGTTGATGCAAATGTGAAATGGTGCAGCTGCCATGGAAAACAGAAATGCAGTTCCTCAAAAATCTTTAAATAGAATTATCTTATGATCCAGCTATTCCACTTCTGGGTATATGCCCAAAAGAATTAAAATCAGGGTCTTGAGATTTTTGTACATTCATATTCATGTCAACATTAGTCACAATAGCCAAAAGGTGGAAGCAGTCAGTGTCCATTGACAGATAAATGGATAAATGAAATGTGGTCTATGTATACAACACAGTATTATTCAACCATAAAAAGAAAAAAAATTCTGACACGTGCAACAGCATGGATAAAAATTGAGGACATTATGCTAAGTGAATGAGCTAGTCACGAAAAGACAAACATTATGTGATTTCCCCTTATGTGAGATACCTAGGGTAGTCAAATTCCTAGGGACAGAAAGTAAAATAGTGACTCCCAGGAGTTAGGGGAGAATGGAGAGTCGTTTAAACAGTATAGAGTTTAATTTTGCAAGATGAAAAGTTTTGCAAATTGGTTGCACAACAATGTTTATATACTTAACACAACTAAAATATGCATTCCAAAATGGGTAAGAAGGTGATTTTAACGTTATGTGTTGTCAGCTGAACAAATGCACAACCTAAAAGTTGAGAATTATGTTTTATTTGGTAGACAAAACTGTGAATGTAAGCCTTGGGGCACAGACTCTCAGATATCTCCAAAGGACTGCTCCAGAGAGGTAAGGGAAGAACTAGGACATAGGGGAGTTTTGCCAGAAAAGACAAGGTAGTTGGAACTTGGAAAGAGTACTATTAATTAAAGAAAACCAGACATCTCAAGTTAATGAATTTAGTACTCTTCTATCTATGGGGAGATGAAAAGGTCTGGGCTTGTTGAAATCATTCCTTTGATAGGCACCTCAGCTATCTGAGGTCAGTGTCCTGTGTTTCCCCATCCTGAGTCTTCTCTGGGTGCACCTCTGGGCAGTGGCTGCGGTGGCTTGAGGCTCAGCGGTGAACATCCTGTTTCTATCCTGAGTTCCCTCTGGGCTCACTGTCGGGGTGGCTGTAATGTGAAGACTTGATGGCTGCAACATTCTTTGTTTACTGACATGGTAGGCAACATTCTTTCACTCAGAGTATTTTATGAGAGGGAGGGGAGGGGAGGAGAGGGGAGAAGAGAGAAAGTTATAGAGCAAAATGGTAGTGATGGTAGTAGCTAGTAACAGGGTTCTTTCAACCAATGCAGGCACTGAAATGCAGCCTCCATCATTCCAAATTAGGGCTGGTGGTCCACGGTCAGCTTTGTTGGCATATGTGTATGAAAATGCAGACCTTTCATTTGTTTTATTTTCTCAACCTATGGTGGTGGTAAATAATTACAGTAGTAAATGCTAGTTGATCACTAATCTGGGCTTTGCATGTATCATTGCCTTCAATTTTTCCAGTGCTCCAATTAAGTAGGTATTATTATCCTCAATGGGCAAGTGAAAGAACCAAAGTTCAGGGGGTTGAGTCAAAGCTGAGTCATGTCATTAGCTAGCACTTGGCACATAGCTGTTGTGGTCATAACGGTGTGTGCTAGGCACAGGGGCACGGGTGTAGCTGGGGCTTCTCTGTGGTCTCTGGGTGCCCCCAACACCATGGAAGAGACAGACACAGTGAGAGAGGCTCAAAGTGGAGCCTTGAGGTTACGGGAAGGGATCTCAGAGACACTCGGGGGTTCATGAAAAGGAGGGGCACTCCTTTGGCAGCAAAGGGGGAAATTAAGGAGGCCTAAGTTCTCAGAGACAGGAGTAAATAGTAGATGTAGGTGGAAAATAATATTCATTACCAGGGGAAAGGGAAGTGCAATTACAAACAAGATTTACTAATGTGGGTAAGAGGTCATTAGGCTGGGAAAACCCTAAGCAGGGATTGCTACTGCAAGCCCACTTAAATCCATATGATTTTAACTAATATTTATTGAGCCCTAATTGGATACTAGTCTCTGTTCTAAATTCTTTACATACAATAGTGCATTTAACCCTCACAACAAACCTATGAGACCAGGCTTATTCATTATACTCATTTTATAGTTGAAGAAACTAAGGCTCAGAAAAGTGAAGTGACTTAGTCCACCACCCCAGAGTCAACAGAGAGGAATAGCAGAGACAGGTTTCAAATCTGGATCACTTCAGTTCAGTTCAGTCGCTCAGTCGTGTCTAAGTCTTTGCAACCCCATGAATCGCAGCACGCCAGGCCTCCCTGTCCATCACCAACTCCCGGAGTTTCCTCAAGTTCATGCCCATCGAGTCGGTGATGCCATCCAGCCATCTCATCCTCTGTCGTCCCCTTCTCCTCCTGCCCCCAATCCCTCCCAGCATCAGGGTCTTTTCCAATGAGTCAGCTCTTCGCATGAGGTGGCCAAAGTATTGGAGTTTCAGCTTCAGCATCAGCGCTTCCAATGATAGCCTGTCCAGAACCTGAACATGGTGATGTAGGGTAATTATGTAACCAAAATGATTTGTATCTAGTCATAAGCATGAGTAGCCATCTTGTTTGGTAAGAAATTAGTATTTTGAGATTGGTTACTGATATTCTGTTTTGTGTATTTGTATGTATCACAGTGCTCACAAAAACCCTGAAGTTGAATGTGAGGCACTGTAAAGAGGGGTTGGGGCTGAGAATGTATAATGATGCTAAATGTTGCTTCCAACAATGAATCTTAACTTCACCCATGTAGACTGTGTGTTCAGCACACAGTTAGCGGAGATCATGAGAGAAGCCTGCAGAGATCAGAAGGAACATAAATTAGTCAGGAGGTGGTATTTTTAAGTGACAGAAACCCAACTCAAACTAGCTCACACAAAGAGGAAAACCTGTTGGTTTACCAAACAAGCTTCCACAATGGCCTGGAGTGGAGTCAGGGTAGAAATACCTGAATGTCCTTGCAGACCTCCTCAGGTATCAGTCTCCACCGAAGGCATCATACTGTCACTCTTTTGAAATTTGCCCAAAGACATTTGTATGAGAAACACTTAGAGAAGTGAAGTACAGGAGCATGCTAAAAATGTAAATATCCCCAGAAGGGATTCTAAACCTATTAAACCAGACTCTCCGGGATGTGGCCCAGGGAGTTACATGCTAAACAGGCTTCCTGGGTGACTCTCTCAATTCAGAATTTGAGAACTTCTGTCTACATTACAATAATAGCTATAGTACATGTCATATGATCACTTTCTTTGCCCCTTTGCTGCCTCGTGGAATCCCATTCTTTTCCTAATGTCTTGTTGAATAATATAATCCTTCATCCAATAGTGTGATCACCTAATGAAAGCCATTTCCCCAGGACAGTGTGTTTCAGGAGAACAGGAAGTGCTGGTGTTGGTCCAATGCCCTCTGTCGTATCCCCATTGACTAAGTTCAGTGTCCAGTGCATGGTAAGTGTTCAATAAATACTTATCCAATGAGTTAATATAATGATTTATTGTCCACAGAGTCCTCTCACATACTTTTCTCATTTATATAACAGCTCCCTATGAGGTAGGTAAGCTAGACACTATTATTTTGTCATTTCATTTTTCATGTAAGAAGAGTGAAATCTGAGGAGAAATTGACCTTCTCCTGTCACATCCATAGTAGGTGATCTCTCAGCTCCCATCCCCTGGCCTTCCAATGGGCTCATTCAAACAGACTGGAAGGAGGGGTCGGTCAGGTTACTCGGCCATCATGAGAAGGTCTCCAGAAAGATGGAGGTGATGCACGTGATCCCATTCTCCAGCTGATACACAGGCCTCTGGCCAAAGGCACTTTTCTGCATTTTTATTAATTTGTTTATATTTGATTGTACTGGGTCTTCACTGCTGCAGTCTGGCTTTCTCTGGTTATGGCAAGTGGGGAATACTCTCTAGTTGTGGTGTGTGCATTTCTCATCGTGGTGACTTCTCTTGTTACAGGGCACAGGCTCTAGAGCACATGGGCTCAGTAGTTGTGGTGGACAGGCTTAGTTCCTCTGAGGCATGTGGAAGCTTTCCAAACCAGGAATCAAACCAAGTTCCTTGCTCTGGCAGGCAGTTTCCTAAACGCTGGACCACCAGGGAAGTCCACTTTTTGGTATATTATGTGTGTGTTTCTAGTGTGACTCAACCTTCTTAACTTTTTCACATTGAACCAAATCCTCTCTCCAGGGGTCAGGAAAAGAAATTAAAGGAAGAGTAGGGGGAAAAGGAGTTCTGTTACTTAGAGTTCTGCAGACAAAAACCTCACATTACACTCAAATACCCACCAACCTGCTCTGCTCTCTGTGCACCCCGAGATGAGAACACATGCTTCTAGCAATGTAGTGAGCCCCAGCCAGTGTGACTGTTATGATGATGTCAAATAGCATCAGTCAGCTCTGAAGATCCAATGAGTCTTCTGGGTGTTTTGTTCCCAGTATCAGTATGTATGTACTGAGCACTTCTTGAGCCCCTAACAGTCTGCTGGGCACACGGGAGGGAAGACAGAAAAACATGGAGGACTCAGACCCTTGCCTGGAGGAGCACATAGCATCCATTATGTTAGAAAGAATGTGATGTTATGACAAAAATAAGAGAGAAATCAAAGAATGTGTTATATGCTGCTGTTGATGATGTGGGAGGTCAGGAGCGGGCTGTTTGGGCCAGAGGGCATAGAAAGTATCATGGAAAATGTGACTGTGTCTGGAGAGACAGCTACAGTTTTAAAAGACTGTGAAGAGGGGGAACATTCCTGAGAAGGCGAGGAGCTTGGCCTGAGTGTAGGAGAGGAGAGTGGTCTGGGAAGAGGGAAGAGGCTGTGGCTGGCAGGTGGAGGTTATCGAGGTGTGGCCTATGTGGTCATTTCCCTTCCAGCCCCTCTGGCTTGTTCTCTCTTATCAAATGGGATGGTCAAGGTGATTATAACAATAAATAGTTTAAAAATAACCAACATCACAATAGTCTCCTTCCTAGCGTGGTAGTTGGTGAGTGAAGAGATGGAAAACAGCTTTCTTAAAGTGCTTGGTTTGAATGTGTGCTTAGTCTCTCAGTCATGTCCAACTCTTTGTGACCCCGTGGACTGCAGCCTGCCAGGCTCCTCTGTCCATGGAATTTTTCAGGCAAGAATACTAGAGTGGGTTGCTATTTCCTCTTCCAGGGTATCTTCCCAACCCAGAGAGCAAACCTGAGTCTCCTACATTGCAGCATATTCTTTACCCCCTGAGCCATGGAGAAACTAGTAGCTATTGTCATTCAACATTCCTTGAGCTTCTGCTATGTGGCAGGCAGGTAGTAGGGGTAGTGGGGGTGAAAGATGAGATCCTTTCTCTCTCAAAGATCTCTCAGAACAGAGAGGGAGAAAGCCAGGTATCCCAAACACAGCACCATTGCAGCTAAGTACACGATAGAGAAAACCACTCTGAGACTCAAGAACAGATTGCCTCTAAGCCTCCTAGAGGTAGCCCAGGAAGACTGTAGAGGAGGTGATGGCCGTAGAATCCAAATTGAGAAGTTTCTCAAATGAAGAGCGCTTCCCTGATAGCTCAGTTGGTAAAGAATCTGCCTGCAATATAGGAGACACCAGTTTGATTCCTGGGTCAGGAAGATCAGCTGGAGAAAGGATAGGGTACCCACTCCAGTATTCTTGAGCTTCCCTTGTGGCTCAGCTGGTAAAGAATCTGCCTGCCATGTGGGAGACCTGGGTTCGATCCCTGGGTTGGGAAGATCCCCTGGAGAAGGGAGAGGCTACCCACTCCAGTATTCTGGCCTGGAGAATTCCATGGACTGTATAATCCATGGGTTTGCAAAGAGTCAAATGCAACTGAGTGACTTCGCTTTCACTTTTCACTTTCAAATGAAGAGGGGAGAAAAGAGAAGGATGACAGAGTTAGAGGAACCATGAAGTACTAGAAGTACTAAATGTAGTGGACAACAGGAATAGAGGAGTGTGGAGCATGAGGAGAACTGAGATTGGAGAGTTAAGCCAGGGGAGGATCTGGACAGGCCTTGGGTGCCAGGCAAAGGAGGTAGGCTTTGGTAAAACACCAGGAGTAATTAACAGGAAGGGACATGACATGTGGAGGCATGTGGATCTGATTGTGTGGTCCCCTTACCTCCCTGGGTCTTGTTTCCACATCTGGAGGGAAGGAAGACTATGAGAACCAATCCCTGTCTTGTTCTGAGAACTGAGGAGCGTCACACCTCCAAGCCTCCTCTCCCATCCTCCACCTGGCCTGCAGAACTTATGAAATCACCAGGCCAGTTGCAGCACTGCAGAGAGGGACAGGTTAGTGGGCATAGCTGAAATGTTAACTAACTTATTAGACAAATATCTATCAAGCACCTACTATATGCAGCCCAGATGGCATTAGTGGTAAAGAATCTACCTGCCAATGCAGGAGATATAAGAGACTCAGATTTGATCCCTGGGTTGGGAAGATTCCCCTGGAGGAGGAAATAGCAACCCACTCCAGTATTCTTGCCTGGGAAATCTCATGGACAGAAAAGCCTGGTGGGCTACAGTTCATAGGGTTGCCAACAGTCAGACACTACTGAAGCGACTTAGCACGCACCATATGCAGGCACTCGTGAACAAGGGAAGATGCCAAAGCCAGACCCTTGAAAAATGGTAGGGACTGTTGTAGGAAAAATGAGGCATGAGAGGATGGTCATATCCTAGGTCTGGGCTAGGTCCCTGGGATGGGCCACCAAGTGAGAGTCCTTGGCTTTGCTTAGGAAGGAATTCAAGAGTGAGCTGAAATAGAGTAAGAACAGATTTGTTCAGGAAGATACACATTCCATAGACAGAAGTTGGTCCATCTCATAAGGTGAGAGGTCCCAGGGTGTGGGGTGGTTAGTGTTTATGGACTGGGTAATTTCACAGTCTAATGGTGGGGAGGAATATTCTAACTATCTTGGGGAAAGGGCAAGGATTTCTAGGAATTAGGGCACCACTCACTTTTTGGCCTTTTGTGTCTGGCATAGGAGCTGTCCCACACCTGGGGTGTGTCATATAGCATGTGCTAGTAGATTAAAGTGAGCGCATAATTGAGGTTCAAGATCCACTGGAAGTTGAGCCTTCCACCATCTTGAATCTAGTAGGTTCTAACCCATTTTTGTGGTATCCTGTTCTTAATGATTGTGTCATTCTTATAATGGCTGTGCCCAGCCCCCTTCTTTTCTGTCTCAGGACCTGCAGGGTCCAGTCTGGTGACCCCTCTCTTGCAGCTCAGGCACCATGTCTTCTGGGGAGAATGGAAATTGTTCATGTGCAAGGGCATGTACCCTGGAGTGGGGTGGGGTGGGGTAGGGTGCGGCTTGGGGTAAGGCACTGTCTTTAGCCCTCCTTCCCATTGGTAGAAGTCTGTCTCACCCATCAGCCTTCCTGTTAAGACTTGAAATGGACATTTCAGGACTTGAAATGGGAGCAGGCATGTACTGAGTCGGCATGCAGAGGCCTGGCAGGATGGACTGGGAACCCTAGGGCAGCCTCCCACTAGACACATGTGCTTGAACAGTTTGTAGACGTTTAGGTAAATACAAATTCTCATGTTCCCGGGCCATACAAATACCACTCCACAAATGCTTCAAAACCAGCTTTCAGGGCATCATCCCATGAAAAGGAATGTTTTCTTTGTCAAACTTTTTAATCCTACTGTCCTTTATGTGGCCTACTCCCCCACATTCCCACGGGTTCCTAGGGAGCCTTCTCTCTGGTCTGATACAGATTTATCCCACTGGAACCAGGTCAGGTGCAGGAACAATTGGAAAATATTGGGCCGGAGTGTTTCTAACAATCACCCAAAGACACAGGCTAGCCACGGGTAGGGCTGGTGTCAGAACTAGGTCCAAAGTCAGGGACAGAAACTCCCCACGGCTGCTTCTGGGGCCTGCTGACTGAGGTACCCAGCCCAAATTCTCCGTTGGTCCTAGGACCTGGCCTGTCTGACCCCAGACACTTCTTGCCCACCACATGACTCCCCCTGGGTGTCCTTAAGAGGGGTCCTCGATTATCCCAGGCCAACCTCCTCAGGTGCCTGAGGTCTCCTCACCCTGCTGCCTGGGGTCCACTTGTGACCCCTAGCATTACAGTATTTATTTCACATAGTTATTGCAAAGTTTAAATTAGATAACACATGTAAACCACAGAGTAGAAGATCGGTAACTGTTAAGCTCATTCTTTCTTTTTCCTGAGTAGTCTGACATGGGAACAGTCAACCAATAAAAATTGATTTAAAAAAATTCGTGCTGAGTATAAGCTGTTTGTTGACAAAAAAAAAAAAAAAAAAAAATGCACAACCTTAAAGTCAAGGTTGAAAAGTCATGTTTTATTCAGCAGACATTCTGAGAACTTAAGCTTGGAAGGCAGGTTTCTCAGATAGCTCTGAAGGACTGTTCCAAAAAGGTAAGGGAGGAGCCAGGATATGTATAGGAGTTTTTGCAAAAAAAAAAAAAAAAAAAAAAAACCCAAACAGGTAGTCAGAACATCAAAAGATTGTTGTTAATTAAAGAAAACCAGACATCTCAAATTAATTAATTTAGTGCTTTTTTTTTGTAGGGGAAGAAGCAAGAGTCTGGGTTCATTGAAATTATTCCTGATGCTGGGGAAGATTGAAGGCAGGTGGAGAAGGGGACGACAGAGGATGAGAGGATTGGATGGCGTCACCAACTTGATGGACATGAGTTTGAGGAAGCTCCGGGAGTTGGTGATGGACAGGGAAGCCTGGCATGCTGCAGTCCATGGGGTCTCAGAGGTAGACACGAGTGAGCAACTGAACTGAACTGAACTGATGCACCTTTACTGTCTAGAGTCAGTATCCTATTTATCTCTACCCTGAATCCCCTCAGGGTGTACAGTTGGGGGCAGCTATGGTGACAGATGGCTTGGTAGCTGAAATATCCTTTGTTTATTAATATTGCAGGTGACACTTTTTGTCCACATTATTGATAAGGACAAAGTGGGATAAAATAGACAATTAAAGAGTTAATCCTACTAGGAGATTGAAGTAGAAGAAAATATGGGAGACCCCTGTAAATTAATGATTACTCAAGAAAGCAGGTTTGTGGGACTTACCTGTGGTCCAGTGGCTAAGACTTTGAGCTCCTAATGCAGGGGGTCCCAATTTGATCCCTGGTCAGGGAACTAGATCCCACATGTTGCAGTTAAGAGTTTGAATGCCGCAACTAAAAATCCCACATGCTGCAATGAAGGTCGAAGATCATGTGTGCCAAAACTAAGACCAGGAACAGCCAAATAAATGAATTAATTTTTTAAAAAAGCAGGTTTGCTTAACTATAAAACCAAGCAGGCTTGCTGGGCAACAAAAGCATGAGACATATCCCTAAATAGTAAAAGACCTGTGGGATAAGACCAACATCCTGGTTAGTGAATTCAGTGTTACTGATCCCTAGAACATGCTCTCTGCATACATAAAAGCCATGATTTATGGAACGTGACATTTCAAAATGAAAGGCACTCATTGTCCTGAGACCTGAAATAACTTTTCCATAGTGCCTTGACAGCCCTGACTTGGCCACATAGAGACCAAAAACCCTGCCCAACCTGAAAGAGAGCTAATGATGGTAGCATGATGTCTACTCAAGAATGAAAAAGAAAGTGATCTTTTCCCCCTCCCCACTTTCCCTTTGATTATAAAACTCTAGCCTACTAAGTTCTCAGGGCAGCGCCCTTCTGCCTACCCACTTGTAAGCCTCGTAAGTGTCTTTTTCTAATAGTTCACTTCTTATCTATCACTATGCCTCTCACTGAATCCTTTCTGTGGTGAGACAAAAAAAAAACAAAACACAAAACCCTGAGCTCCTCGGAACCCCCCCACCCCCACTGAAACACCATGTGGCCATCTTACTACTATATGCCTAGCGCTGTGTTAAGCACCATGTATGTGTGCCTGCCTGCTAAGTTGCTTCAGTCATTTCTGACTTTTTGGACTGTAGACCCCCCTGGACTGTAGACCACCATGCTCCTCTGTCCATGGAATTCTCCAGGCAAGAATAATGGAGTGCATTACCATGCTCTCCTCCAGGGGATCTTCCCAACCCGGGGATCAAACACACATCCCTTACATTTCCTGCACTGGCAGGTGGGTTCTTTACCACTTGTGCCATGAGAGATACATGAATGGTTTCTACTTTTAATCCATCAACTAAATAATCATAAAATAGGTGTTATGGGCTTACTCTCTGCCTAGTATCATGGTAAGAACTGTGACAAATTACAGCATGTATGACACATTGCACCATCCCTTCCTGTGAGACTTTTACTCCAGGGAGATGATATATACACAGAAAAAGCTGAATAGGAATGTAAGACCTAACAATACAGAAACAATAAATATAAGAATCCCAGGATGTACACAGTCCACTGTTAAATGGGGTAGAAGATCTAGCAGAGCCAAGGAGCTCTCAGGCTAGATATTTGAAAATCAGGAGGCTACATGGAGAAGACAAGGGGCCTGGAGGTCCCCAGTTATATAACTGGGATTTGGTTGTTTTAGTTCTGGTCAAGAAAAAAGGCTAAAACATGTAACGTGGGCCACACTGCAGAAAAGGTGAAACACCTGGTGGATCAAGAGCTGTGAGGTCTGTTGATTGTATGATACTGTCCACTTGGCCCCTTCATTGCTGAGTAATCTGGTACAAGTGACTTCATTTCCCTAAGTCTCTTTTGTTGCAACAGAAATAAGAGCAGTTTCTACCTCATGGAGACAGTGACAGACTTTATTTTCTTGGGCTCCAACATCACTGCAGATGGTGACTGTAGTCATGAAACCAAAAGACGCTTGCTCCTTGGAAGAAAAGCTATGACAAACCTAGACAGCACATCAAAAAGCAGAGACATTGCTTTGCCAACAAAGGTCCATTTAGTCAAAGTTACGGTTTTCCAGTAGTCCTGTATGGATGTGTGAGTTGGACTATAAAGAAAGCTGAGTGCCAAAGAATTGATGCTTTTGAACTGTGGTGCTGAAGAAGACTCTTGAGAGTCCCTTGGACTGCAAGGAAATCAAACCAGTCAATTCTGAACGAAATCAGTTCTGAGTATTCATTGGAAGGACTGATGCTGAAGCTAAAGCTCCAATAATTTGGCCACCTGATGCAAAGAACTGACTCATTGGAAAAGACCCTGATACTGGGGAAAACTGAAGGCAGGAGAAGAAGGGGACGACAGAGGATGAGATGGTTGGATGACATCACTGACTTGATGGACATGAGTTTGAGCAAGCTCTGGGAGTTGGTGATGGACAGGGAAGCCTGGTGTGCTACAGTCCATGGGGTCGCAAAGAGTCAGGCACAACTGAGCAACTGAACTGATCTACCTCAATGGAGTTGTAAAGATTAAAAAGTATATTTTCATATATATCAATTAACATAGAAACAGACACTTATGCATCAATATAAGTAAAGATTTATTGTAAAAACAAGGAGAAATTATGGTATTATTTGGGGGAAATATATCCTAAGCCTGGGAAGTCATCTTGTTTGTCAGGAAAGAAGTGATAACTGCTACAGTGTGTGAACTAGAATTTTTAATTTATTTTTAACTTACTATTTATTTATCTCTTGGTAACACCATGCAGTGTACAGAATCTTAGTTCCCCATTGTTTAGTCATTAAGTTGTGTCCAGCTCTTTGCATGGACTATAGCATGCTAAGCTTCCCTGTCCTTCACTATATCCTTGAGTTTGCTCAAACTCATATCAATTGAATCAGTGATGCCATCCAACCATCTCATCTGTCACCCCCTTCTCCTTCTGCCATCAATCTTTCTCAACCTCAGGGTCTTTGCCAATGAGTCAGCTCTTCCCATCAGGTAGCCAAAGTATTGGAGCTTCACCTTCAGCATCAGTCCTTCCAATGAATATTCAGGGTTGATTTCCTTTGTGATTGACTGGTTTGATCTCCTTGCAGTCCAAGGGACTCTCAAGAGTCTTCTCCAGCACAATTCGAAAGTATCAATTCTTCGTCACTCAGCCTTCTTTATGCTCCACCTCTCACATCCATACATGACTACTGGAAAAACCATAGTTTTGTCGGACCTTGTTGACAAAGTGGACCTTTGCCAACAAAATGATGCCTCTGCTTTTTAATATACTATATAGGTTTGTCAGGGCTTTCCCTCCAAGGAGCAGGGACCAAACCTGGGCCCCCTGCAGTGGCAGCTCAAAGCCCTAACCACTGGACCTCCAGGGGATTCCCTGAATTAGAATTTTTAAAAATAGTTTTCATATTTTATTTGCTCATTTATTTGATTTGGAAAACTCAAACTCCAACCACACAAGAAAGGAAAGCTCTTGAGTGTTTCCTTTATCCCAAAACCCATTTTCCTCCCATCCACCACAAGAGACAGTCCTCTTAAGAGTCTGAGTAAACACACACATGTTTCCTAGGCCTGTAAGATGGGGCTGCACAGGGCTTGCCTGCCTTCTCAGCTTGTCTAGTTGCCACCTGGGACCTGGCTTTGGGGTTGTGGATTTTAGTTTTTCTATTTCTTTTCCTGGTCAGACTTAGCAGAGGGGCTCAAAGAAATCCAGACTGTTGTCTCCTGTCCATAAGGGGGAATGAATTTAGCAGGAAAACTTGAAATATACATTGCACTCAACCTGTTCTTTGAACAAACCCTCCACTGTGATGGCTAACAGGCCCTAACACTGGCTGATCTCCAGCCTTCTGCCTATTCCCGCTCTGGTGGGTGTATTAATGAGGAGAGCCAAAAGGCAGCTGGAACAGAGAAGGGAGAAAAAGAGTGAGGAGGAGTAAGAGAATGTAAAGATTGAACCTTTTGTCTATGAATAATTGAGAGTCAACTCTATTTGAAAATTGACTTTGGTAATGTTTTGGGTGAGTTGGACCTCAGGAGACTGCATTCTAGTTTTGTCATGGAAACCACGGGGTCAAAAGCCAAGCCTGCCAGATGCTTTTCTAAATGGCAACTGCTGCTATCATTACCCACAGGAAGGTGTTTCAAGGGGACAGTAACCCCGTGCAGTCCTTTAGCCATGTTGTTATGAGTAGAGAAAGGCTCTGGGACTAGGGCCCACATAGCCTCAAGGGACAATGGTCTTCTACCAATTAGGTCTGCCAACACAGGGAACAAGTGGCTTAAAGTGGGAACAAGTGGCCTTTGGCTTAAAGCCCTGAATTTCGAATCCTTGGAAAGGGACTTCGCAGCTTCCTTCAGTTTTTCTTTCAATCTTATTTGATAAACTTCCATGGGACTTAATTTCAGGGCAGGGATGCTATTTACAGCAGGTAGAGACTCACCACCTCTTTGCCATGTTGGCACAGCGCCCCCATTGTGAGTGAACCAGAAAGCTGGGTCATACTCTTTTTGCACCCATGGGAGTGGCAAGTTGGGTCTATCTGAACACTCAATCTGCAAATCCACTAAGGAGTTGTTTATTTCTTTAGTCTGTGGTGTCACCTCATTCATCCAGGAAGAGGCATTGGGGTTTTGCAGGAGATAGTCTGGGACTCTATTTAAGCTATGTGACCCTGGCAAATCATCAAATGACTCTGAACTTCAGTTCCTTCCTCTAGGAAGAAAAGGGGGAAAATGCTTCTGCTCAGAATTCTTGGGAGGAATATATAAGATCACAGTTCTTATGCTATTTCTCATCGGACCTGACCAGTATCAGTTGGTAATTATCCCACCTTACATACCCAATAGTACAGCGTCTGTAGCCTCATGACAAGGGGAACTCACCCCTTCTGAAGTTGAGAGACCGTGGGCAGGAGCTACTGTAAAACCGACTCTTGAATTTTGTTGTTCCTTATTGTGCTTCATAGCTTCCCAGGTGGCTCAGTGGTTAGGATAGGAATCCACCTGCCAATGCAGGAGACACGGGTTTGATCCCCAGATTGGGAAGATCCCCTGGAGAAAGAAATGGCAACCCACTCCAGTATTCTTGCCTGGGAAATCCCATGGACAGAGGAGCCTGGTGGGCTGCAGTCCCTGGGGTCACAAAGAGTCAGACACGACTTAGACTACACAACAACAGCAGCAAATTATTCTTCATATCAAGGGGACTCCCAATATTTGAAGTCTACGGGGCTTTCTCCTTGAAGCAAGTAAAAACAGTTTTCTGCCTCTGAAAAAGAACAGCTCAAATTCAAGGCAAGTGAAACCGTGGAAAGCAACAAAATGCCACAGGGACCATCTGGCTACTCCAAAGGTCAAACTGTGAAAATTGGGATAAGATAGCATTTTCCTCAGGCAGGAGGAACACGAAGTCAAACAGAGCTTATTTGAAACCCAGGATGAAGAGTAATCATTCCAGCCAGTTCTTTCATTGATTCATGAAGAGCCTGGATGCAGAGTAAACGTGTGAGGAGTGGGGCTTGAGCAGGTGGAGGAGGTTTGAGAGAGGAGGGCCTTCAGCCTGACTGACCATTAGGAGATGCTGCTCAAGAGAGACAGTGGTTCAGGGCTGGCAGCGAGGAAGTCTCCCATTTCACAGCTTTAACCTCAATTACTGTTTAATTCTTCTAGTCATTTGGCTTTTGATAGTTGAGGACTCCAGCCAAGAAGAGACAGAGGAAATGGAACAGAGCGTGTTGCAGAGATACGTGCAGTAAGATGTTACTGTCCACTAGGTCACAGAGGGACCATGTCAGGAGCTGCTTTTGCTCAGAAGACAGTGTCAGATGAGAGGGTCAGGGCTCCTCGGACTTTCCTCAGTGCACTCTCGCTCCCTGAGGTGCTGGTGAGGAGGCAGCCCCTCCTCCGGACTAGCTCCCCTTGGCCAGGCATCTGTCCCCCCAGGGCAGCCAACAGAGATGAGCTCACTTCCAGAACCCAAGTGACAGTTCTGACCCCATCTTGCCAGCTATTGCTGGAGTTGGATGGTTGAAGCCAGGCAGAGCATCGTGCTGGTATGGGGCCAGCCTCACATCGGGCAGATCTGCTGACTCAACTCCCTCTTCTTCAAAGCAAGCCCTGGGAGCTGGCATGCAGGAAGCCGCACTGAGGACTCTGAAGGCTGATGGCATGGGCCACCCGGTAGGGACTGACCAAGGCTGGTGGGGCGGCGGGGAGGAGCTACCACCCATCTGCTACCCCCGTCCCACCTTCCAGTAACTGCCTGGGGGACAGAAGTACATGCTTGCCCAAGAATTTCAGGGCTTCCTTCACAAGTAGAAACAAGCATCTCATAAGAGGGAATGTTGCAACGCAAGAAATAAATACTCTGCATGAGAAAAATGGATCCCTTGAATAATCTTCAAAAATTATGCTTGCCGTTTGGTAGCACTTAGTGGCTTAAAAAAAAAAAGCCACATGTTAGGGTTGGAAAAATAAGTTCAGAGAGGGATAAAGAATAATACATATATGGCCCACATAATCCCCTCTTCTCCACCATGAGGTAATATTCACAGATGTTAAGGAAGACAGGCACTTGATTAGATAATATATAATACAAAAAGTGCAAAATGAAAAGTGAAATCTCCTACCCCCTTACTCAGCCCTCTCCCAAGGGCACCCTTTATAAGAGTTTATTTTGTTTTTCTCCAGGAGGAAAAAAGTTGACGCATATACTATATACTGGTTTGTGCTTAAATATTATTAACACTCCAAAATAGCCTGAGGATTACACAACCCTGTGGGTCACCAGCCCCATTGTACTTTGTGGAGCCCGAAACACACAATGTGGGTGGTGCCCACTCGGGTTATGCTACATGGTAAGAGTGTTGTTTCCGCTTCATAGGATATCCCAATGCTCTTTCCAGATCAACACAGATTTTTCTCTCTTTTGAGTCTGACTTCACAGATCCCATGATTTGGATGTACCATAATTTACTCAACCAGTCCCTGTGGATGGGCAATGTGTTCTTTTCCTCCCCCAGTTCCAAAAACGCTCCAATTAATATCCTTGTGCAGGAATCTTAGCAAACATTTGTAAGTGTCCACAGAAGAAATGCTTATTGCAGGATTCCTTAGTCATTAGCACATGCATTTTAGTTCTATAGATATTATCTACTCAGTAGTAACAGCTACTCCTAGGAACAAAAGGGTTCCCCCAATTTAATTACCCCCTGAGATAAGGTGAAAGGGATCAACCTGACATTGGAACAGGATCCCCTTATTACTACATGCAGTATTGAATGTGTGTGTGCACAGACTGGGTGGATAAGAGGGAGGTGGATTGGATGAGAGGGAAAAATAAAAGAAATTCTGTGGAATTTAAGAAGGGCTGTCATCCTAACCCAC
Source organism: Cervus canadensis (assembly GCF_019320065.1). Classification (NCBI taxonomy): domain Eukaryota; kingdom Metazoa; phylum Chordata; class Mammalia; order Artiodactyla; family Cervidae; genus Cervus; species Cervus canadensis. Next base: position 26,064,966 of record NC_057387.1, on the reverse strand, counting down.
TGATAAGGAAAAAGGTGGACAAAAGCGTTATAAAGGCTGCATTTATAGTATCACTCTATCTCAGCTAGAGCCTCGGAGTAGCCCAGAAACAAAGTGAGAGTTCACGCTGGGCTCCAGGCTTTGAGGTGCCCTTGTTCCGTGTGCTTCAGTTACATATTGCAGCTACTCTAACGACTTATATGATCACTCACGGTTCTGGGGGTGGTCCCTGGGCTCTCAGCTGGGTGGTTCTCACGTGGGATCTCCCAGGTAGTTGCAGTCACTTGTGTGGGCTATTATTTTGACTGAAATTGCCCAAAGGAATTTGTCATTCCCCCCTACCCCCAGCTTTCAGTAGGTTTCTCTCTTCCTAAAGAGAACAGGATGGAGGCTTGGCTATTTATCTCAGGGTCAAATTGACTTAAAGGAAAAGAATTTATTGATTCAGGTAACTGAAATGTCTAGGAGTATTTCAGGAAGAACTAGGTCTAGTTGCTAAAAGAGTGTTATTAGGAATTTGTTTCTCTCTCTCTCTCTCTCAAATTCACTTTCCTTTCTCTTGACTTCTTTCTTAATAATGCCCCTAAGAGCTTCAGGTTTAAGATTAGCAACCCAGGACTTCCCTTGCAGTCCAGTGGTTAAGATTTCACCTTCCACTGCAGTGGACATGAGTTCGATCCCCGGTCAGAAAACGACGAGCCTGCATGTCGCATGGTGTGGCCAAAAGTAAAAAAAAAAAAAAAGAAAGAAAAATAGCAATCTGGGAGAGAGAAACCCTCTTTGTCACAGTAGCTTCAGCACCATTCTGAAGTTGTTTATTGGACTGGTATGAGTCACAGGCATGTCCTGTGGGGAGAGAAACAGATCACCCCACCCAGGGAAGGGAATACACTGGCCAAGTCAGTGACTCTCAAGAGGGAACCAGACTCACCAAAATTCTATGAACTGAGATGGATAGTGAGGTGATGTGGTTCCTTAAAATAAAAGTGGAAAAAGGGAGACAGTGGACCTCACTGATTCCAGTCCCCAACCCAGTGATGGAATCCCTTCCACACCACCTCTGTAAACACTTAGAAATGATCTGTGAGAGGAAGCTTGCTCACTGCCTTTGATAGTAATCTGTTCCACTGTTAGCTTTAAGTAAGTCATTATATGGTAAAATAAATACTAACACTGTCAGTGGTTCCTGTGTGCCAGGCACTAGGTATGTACTTTACAGTCATTTTTCCATTTCTTTTCATAATTCCTGGGAAATGATTTCCTATTGTTAACTCCACTTTATAGAGGAAGAAATTAAAGTTAAAAGATACTAAGTAACTCAGGTGTTTCAAGGCATGGGGTGCATTAAGGGGCTTTCCTGGGGCATCTGAACTGATAATAGTGAGCTAGTGCTCGAGAAATATTAGATAGTTGAATGGGTAAATGGATGTGAAACTAACCGGACCAAATCATTGTGGTAAACCTCTGCAGTCTGAAGGCTTGCCACCCTGTGATTTTTATTCCTCGATTGTACTTTGGCCTCTTGGAGTTATTTGGCTAAGCTCTTCAGCTCTTCAAATAACTATACAGCTATGATATAACCTCTAAGACCTGAGTCTTATCAGGGAAGCATCCCTAGTGCCTTCTTCCATTCTGAATGTCAAATAGTTTGTAGAGATGTCACTTAGGTGCCCTTTTCTGGGGCATGCTGAGTGTCTTAATATGTGCTTGAAATGGGATCCAAATGGGTCCAACCTGCTTCAAATGGGGTCTGACTGATGTGAAGTACTATGGCACCTCATCTCTGGCTCCGACACCTCTGTGAGCAGAACCTCAGACTATATGCAAATCTTAAGGAGCCACTGACAACATAAATTTGGAATCCTCTTCCATCCTAAGTTCCATTCCTCATTCCATTCTTCATCTATGCTTCTGCTGAGTCTGCCCCAGTTGTAACAGGACACATAATTTTTGCAGCCTGGGGGCAAGGCTTTTCTTTGTCCTTGGTAAAGTTCACCCAGTTTATTTATTGTCCCAGACATTACTGGGGATTTTCATTCTGTCATTCTACATCTCACTTCTCTCTCTCCCAGATTGGGTCCTCTTCAAATTTGACAAGCCTGCATTTAACCAAGTCAGAAGTTAAAGATGCACTTGTCAAAAGAGAGGCACAGATAGCAAATGCCACCAGAGGCCTTCTTATGGACTTCCTGACCTGTTAACAAATCCCACCAACTGTCACTCCTTCTTCAGTTTTCTGCCTTTTCTACAAGAGTTTACAAGAGACTTTGTCATATACTGTAGTGAACTACTGATGAACCATAGTCCAAGGAGCTAGTACTCCATTGCAATATCTCAAGAGGAAAAGTGGTTAGTTTCACATCCATTTATCCATTCAGCTATCTAATATTTCTTGAGCACTAGTTCACTATTGGCTCAGACAGTTAAGCGTCTGTCTACAATGCGGGAGACCTGGGTTTGATCCCTGGGTCGGGAAGATTCCCTGGAGAAAGAAATGGCAACCCACTCCAGTACTCTTGCCTAGAAAATCCCATGGATGGAGGAGCCTGGTGCAGGCTACTGTCCATGGGGTCACAAAGAGTTGGATACAACTAAGCGACTTCACTTTCAGCTCACTATTTATCAGTTCAGATGTCCTGGGCAAGCTGCTTAATGCACCCATGCCTTAATTTTCCAGTCTGTAAAATGGGGATATTAATCTCATAGAGCTTAACATAGATATCAAATGAGATAACAAACCAAGAGACTAGAATAGCTCCTGGAACATGATAAATGCTCGGTAAAGATAAAATACAGAACACTGTCATGAACCTGTTAATGCTGGTTTCCCTCCCTCCCTGGTTCCTGGGTCAAATCCACTTCCACGTCTGTGCTTTGTCCTTCTTCGACCCCCTCAGCTTCCTCGTTGGTTCGGCTGAGGATCCCGTGCTTTCTCTTTTTCACCCTCGCTTTAGTTCTGTGATCTTGGTGCCATTTTCAGGCTCTCCTGTCATCTCTCCTGCCAGGTTGTCAATTCTTTCCTGGCAGGCACCTGCATCGGCCCCTCTGAAGGCTCGTGACAGCTGCCTCGCAGAGAGGGCTCTGCGGTCTCCCACTGTTGGCCAGTTGTCAACCGTGCCCTGAGGTGTTTGCCTCACTTCCTTGAGATTCTTAATGGGACCACAGCTCCAGTCCTCTCTCCCTTTATGTGAATTTTGACATTTGGACTGAGGATTTCCCTGCCAAGACCCCATGGACTGTAGCCAGCCAGCCTCCTCTGTCCATGGAGCAAGTATCCATTCTCAATTCCAGGGGCTTTTCCCGATCCAGGGATCAAACCCAGGTCTCCCACATCACAGGCAGATTCTTTATCATCTGAGCCCACCAGAGAAGCCCAAAGATATGTCACATAAATGGATTGGAAGTCTGACTAGTCCACCCAAGTCTCTCTCAGAAGAAGAGGCCCCAGCTCCCTGCCAGACTGTGGGAAGAGGGCTGGCAGTCAGACAATCTTCTTATCACCCCAAGTGCTCTGAGAGGGCAGAGGATTGGACCCGTCTCCTAGCCTCCCAGGCTCAGTTCTCTTGGGCTGTCTCCTGACAGGCTACTTCTCATCTCAGAACCTACTGCCCAGGAACCTGCCTCCCACACTCTCTCCAGTTTTTGGGTTTTGTTTTGTCTTCTGCTTTCCTCCATGCCCTTCCACCTGCTGGCATTATGCAATTTGTTTACTGTTTATCTCCTGGCTAGAATGAAAGCTCCTAGAGAAGAGAGTCTTCACCCCAGAGCCAAAAACAGAGCCTCTCTGGACCAAAGTAGCACTTAGGGAAAAGCCACTGAATGAATCAGTGAAATAGCCCAGTCCCACTGAAAGAGCTGGAAGGGATTTTGGAGATGGCCTAGTCCTTTCCTCGAATTTTTCACTAAAGGGAACTGGGAGCAGTTCAGAGATTCTAAATGACTGCTCAGATTTGACATTGGAACTGGACTTTGCGTTTTCAAGATGCTTTCAAGACACACTATCCCCATCTGACTTCCCACACACTCTTTGAAGATTGTTCTGATGGTGACAATGGAAAGCAGCTTCGAGAGGCTAAGTTGCTCAGGATCACACAAACAGAATTTAAACTCAAGTGTGTCTCACCCCAGAACTCTGCTTTAAACCAGTAGGTTGGGGATGACAAATATATTTCATTTCAAGAGACAAGTGCAATTAAGGGGAATGCTACCTAGGGCCACCATTTTGAGGAGTCAGGCTACATCTAGCTTCTGTAGAAAAGTATGTGATTGATTAGCAATTGTGCCACTGACGCAAGATGGGGAATAGCAGGCTTCTGCCATCCCCGAGACCCAAGGATATTGTAAAACTATATTTTTAGGCTCTTTATCCAAGACTCTTTCTGCCTCACTCTGCCACTTCTGAAGCCAGTATTTCTACAGCTCCTTCCTTAACATGGAGAAGCCTTATGGGAAGGTTGCCAAACACAGCCAAGTTGGAGGCCAAGCATTGTTAGAAAGGAACTGAACACACATTTGGTTATTCTAGAACCTTTCGTCCATCACACAGGGCTTAGTATCACCTCCGCAGAAGAGGGGCACAAATATGTTAATGACGGGATCATTAACATATTAATGACAGATCATCCAAAATTATTTATATCTGTGTTTGGAGGGGGCAGTATGACCTTTGGGCACTTGGTTCTGTTAGCCTCTGAGTCCCCTGAGAACACGAAAACACCCCTGAAATGTGCTATGCAATGGTGGGACTACAGAAGCATTTGCTGCCAGTGGCCACAGAACCGAGACCCCATCTGCCCAGGAGCACGACTGTGGCCATTCATGGCTGAGACTCCCAGGAGTGAAATCTGTGAACCTGCACAGGCTTACCAAGTCATGAGCTAAGGCTGTAAAATGTCTTGCATCACACAGGCCTCACATGGGCACAGTGACAGGCATTTCCATTTTCCCCAGCTGCCTGGACATGTTCCACATGGTGCTAACAACATGGTGTTTAGACACCGACCCTGCCTGCAAGGACACAACGCCCCTGTTGGGAACACCAGACTAACCCGCCCCTGCAAAGGCATATACAACTGGCTGGTATCCCTCTCCACCTTCATTTCCCTTCCATCCCTCAGAAACAGCCTATCTTGATGCCTATCTTGAAATTCCCCTGATATTTTGTGTTGTTTCACACCCCATGCCTCTGCTGACTCTCCTAAGCTACCTGGCAAATAGTTCTTCACAGCTTTGAATCTCATCCGTGGTTTGCTACAGCTGTGAGGCCCTGGACAAGTGATTTAACCAATCTGTGCCTCTGTTTCTTCCTCTTACAATGGGACAGATAATAGTTTCACCTCTTAGGTTTGTTGTAAAATTTAATGAGTTAATATCAAGCACTTAGAAGTGTGCTCAGCACTTAAGAATCACTACAGTTACTCATTGTTATTACTCATCCTTCAAGACTTGACTTGAAGCTTATCTCCACCAGGAAGCATTGCAAAAATACCTTATACAAAATCAAAAGACAAAAGATTACCTGGAAAAGAGGTTTGCAACATGTATGACAGGGGACTCATTTCCTTAATTTATAAGAAACAAGCACAGAACTGTAGGAAGATCACAGTTCAGTTGAAGAATGCCCAATAGACAGGAACATGCCATTCACAGAAAAAGAAATACAAGTGTCAATACGCAAGAAAAGATGCCATATTTCACTCGTTATTATGTCAGTTAGGCAGCAATGAGAGGGCATTTTTTACCTATCAGATTGGCAAACTGATTGGGGGAAACTAATCATTTACTTATACTCTTGGAGGGAGTATAGATTCCTTCAGCCATGTCAGCAGGCATTTTGGAAATATTTATCAAAACTAAAAATGCACATTTCTTTAGTCCAACAATTCTTTTGTTCACTCTATTAATATCCTCACGAAAGAACAATAATATATGTCACTACTATATGTTAGGTTTCACAACAATGCCAGGCCTACAGAGATGCTTGACAGATATTTGTTTAATGAACATACAAACCAAAATGTTCATTATAGCAATGTTTGTAATAGAAACTGAAAACAACCGAAATGTCCAGCAATATGGAGGCTTTAAATAAATGATTGGAGAATTCTGCAGCTGTTAAAATCAGTGTTATACATCTGTACCTTCTGGTTCAACATTTCTACTATATAAGGTGAAAAAAAAAAACACTTAAAAACATCAAGCTGCAGAACAGTAAGCACTGCACATGATCACTGGTGTAAGCAAGAAAGAATATGCATACATAAATATTCAAATATTCTAGTATAAGCATTTTCTTTTGAAAAGATGCTTTGGAAGCTGTTTATAAATTTATTTGTGGTGAACAACCAAGGATAGAGAGGTAGGCAGAAAGAATTTTGCTTATAAATTTTAATTTTTTGGAATGTTGATTTATAATGTTGTATTTGTTTCAGGTATACAGCAAAGTGATTCAGTTATGCACACATATACATTCATTCTTTTTCAGATTCTTTTCTCATATAGTTTATCTCAGAATATTCCCTGTGCCATATCTCAGAGTCCCCTGTGCTATACAGTATGTTCTTATTGGTTATTTTTCTTATATACAGTAGTTTGTGTATGTTCATCTCAAGCTCCTGATTTATCCCTTCTCCTGTGCTGTTTTGCCTTTGGTAACCATAAGTTTTTTTTTTTAATTAATTTTTTTATTGAAGGATAATTGCTTTACATAATTTTGTTGTTTTCTGTCAAACCTCAACCTGAATCAGCCTCAGTCAGTTCAGTCGCGCAGTCGTGTCGGACTCCTTGTGACTCCATGAATCACAGCACGCCAGACCTCCCTGTCCATCACCAACTCCCGGAGTTTACTCAAACCCATGTCCATTGAGTCGGTGGTGCCACCCAACCATCTCATCCTCTGTCGTCCCCTTCTCCTCCTGCCCCCAATCCCTCCCAGCATCAGGGTCTTTTCCAATGAGTCAACTCTTCGCATGAGGTGGCCAAAGTACTGGAGTTTCAGCTTCAGCATCAGTCCTTCCAATGAACACCCAGGACTGATCTCCTTTAGGATGGACTGGTTGGATCTCCTTGCAGTCCAAGAGACTCTCAAGAGCCTTCTGCAACACCATAGTTCAAAAGCATCGACTTTTTGGCACTCAGCTTTCTCCACAGTCCAACTCTCACATCCACACATGACCACCGGAAAAACCATAACCTTGACCAGACGGACCTCTGTTGGCAAAGTAATGTCTCTGCTTTTTAATATGCTATCTAGTTGGTCATAACTTTCCTTCCAAGGAGTATGAATACATATATCCCCTCCCTTTTGAACTTCCCTCATATCTCCCTCCCTATCCCACTCCTCTAGGTTGATACAGAGCATCTGTTTGAGTTTCTTAGCCATACAGTAAATTCCCATTGTCTATCTATTTTACATATGGTAATGTAAGTTTCCATGTTACTCTTTCCACACATCTCACCCTCTCCTCCCCTCTCCCCATGTCCACAAGTCTATCTCTGTGTCTGTTTCTCCATTGCTGCCCTGTAAGTAAATTCTTCAGTACCATTTTTCTAGATTCTGTATATATGCATTAGAATACAATATTTATCTTTCTCTTTCTGACTTACTTCACTCTGTATAATAGGTTCTAGGTTCATCCACCTCATTAGAACTGACTCAAAGGCGTTCCTTTTTGTGGCTGAGTAATGCGATTCATGGGGTCACAAAGAGTCGGACACAACTGAGCGACTGAACTGAACTGAACATTCCATTGTGTATATGTACCACAATTTCTTTATCCATTCACCTGTTGATGGACATCTAGGTTGCTCAATGTTCTAGCTGCTGTAAATAGTGCTGCAATGAACAATGGCATACTTGGGTCTTTTTCAATTTTGGTTTCCTCAGGGTATATGCCTAGGAGTGGAATTGCTAGGTCATATGGTGGTTTTATTCCTAGTTTTTTAAGGAATTTCCATACCATCTTCCATAGTGGCTGTATCAATTTACATTCCCACCAAAAGTGCAAGAGCGTTCCCTTTTTCCCACACCCTCTCCAACATTTATCGTTTGTAGACTTTTTGATGATGGTCATTCTGACAGGTGTGAGCTGATATCTCATTGTAATTTGATTTGCATTTCTCTAATAATGAGCGTTGTTGAGCATCCTTTCATGTGTTTGTTAGCCATCTGTATGTCTTCTTTGGAGAATGTCTGTTTAGGTCTTTTTCCCACTTTTTGATTGGGTTGTTTGTTTTTCTGGTATTGACTTGTATAAGCTGCTTGTTTATTTTGGAAATTAATCTTTTGTCAGTTGTTTCATTGATATTATTTTCTCCCATTCTGAGGGTTGTCTTTTCACCTTGCCTATAGTTTTCTTTGCTGTGCAAAAGCTTTTAAGTTTAATCAGGTCCCACTTGTTTACTTTTGTTTCTATTTCCATTATTCTAGGAGGTGGGTCATAGGAGACTTTGCTTTGATTTATGTCATCAAGTGTTCTGTCTATGTTTTCCTCTAGAGTTTTATAGTTTCTGGTATTACATTTAGGTCTTTAATCCATTTTTAGTTGATCTTTGTGTATGGTGTTAGGAAGTATTCTAATTTCATTGTTTTACATGTAGCTGTTCAGTTTTCCCAGCACCATTTATTTAAGAGGCTGTCTTTGCCCCATTGCATATTCTTGCCTCCTTGTCAAATTTAGGGTACCCATAGGTGCATGGATTTTTTTCTCAGTTTTCTATCTTGTTCCATTGCTTTGTATTTCTGTTTTAGTGCCAGTACCATACTGTCTTGATGACTGTAGCTTTGTAGTATAATCTGAAGTCAAGAAGGTTGATTCCTCCAGCTCCATTCTTCTGTCTCAAGACTGCTTTGCCTATTTGGGGTCTTCTGTGTTTCCATATGAATTGTGAAATTTTTTGTTCTAGTTCTGTGAAAAATGTCATTGGTAATTTGATAGGGATCACGTTGAATCTGTAGATTGCATTTGGAAGTATAGTCATTTTCACAATATTGATTCTTCCTACCCAGGAATATGGAATATCTCTCCTTGTGTTTATGTCATCTTTTATTTCTTTCATTAGTGTCTTATAACTTTCTGTGTACAGTTCTTTTGTCTCCTTAGGTAAGTTTATTCCTAGATATTTAATTATTTTTGTTGCAATGGTGAATGGGATTGAGTCCTTAATTTTTCTTTCTGATTTTTCATTGTTAGTATATAGAAATGCAAGTGATTTCAGTGTATTGATTTTGTATCCTGCAACTTTGCTAAATTCACTGATTAGCTCTAGTAATTTTCTGATACTATCTTGAGGGTTTTCCATGTACAATATCATGCCATCTGCAAACAGTGAGAGCTTTACTTCTTCTTTTCTGATCTGGATTCCTTTTATTTCTTTTTCTTCTCTGATTGCTATAGCTAGGACTTCCAGAACTTTGTTAAATAATAGTAGGGAAAGTGGACAGCCTTGTCTTGTTCCTGATCTTAGGGGAAATGCTTTCAGTTTTTCACCATTGAGAATAACATTTGCTGTAGTTTTATCGTATATGGCCTTTACTGTGTTGAGATAAGTTCCTTCTATGCCCATTTTTTGAAGAGTTTTAACCATAAATGGGTGCTGAATTTTGTCAAAGGTTTTTTTCTGCATCTATTGAGATTATCATATGGTTTTTATCTTTCAGTTTGTTAATATGGTGTATCACATTGATTGATTTGTGTATATTGAAGAATCCTTGCATCCCTGGAATAAACCCAACCTGATCACAGTGTATGAGCTTTTTGATGTGTTGCTGAATTCTGTTTGCTAAAATTTTGTTGAGGATTTTTGCATCTATGTTCATCAGTGATATTGGCATGTAGTTTTCTTTTTTTGTGTTGTCTTTGTCAGGTTTTGGTATCAGGGTGATGGTGGCCTTTAGAATGAGTTTGGAAGTGTTCCTTCCTCTGCAATTTTTTGAAAGAGTTTTAGAAGGATAGGCATTAGCTCTTCTCTAAATGTTTGATAGAATTCTCCTGTGAAGCCATCTGGTCCTGGGCCTTTGCTTTTGGGAGATTTTTGATCACAGTGTCAATTTCAGTGCTTGTAATTGGGTTGTTCACAAGTTCTATTTTTTCTTGGTTCAGTCTTGGAAGATTGAACTTTTCAAAGAATCTGTCCATTTCTTCCAGGTTATCCATTTTATTGCCATATAGTGGTTCATAATAGTCTCTCATAATCCTTTGTATTTCTGCATTGTCTGTTGTAACCTCTCCTTTTTCATTTCAAATTTTCTTGATTTAATTCTTCTCTCTTTTTTCTTGATGAGTCTGGCCAAAGGTTTGTCAATTTTGTTTATTTTCTCAACCAGCTTTTAGTTTCATTAATCTTTACTATTGTTTCTTTCATTCTTTTCCATTTATATCTGCTCTGATCTTTATGATTTCTTTCTTTCTACTAATTTTGGGGGGTTTTGTTCTTCTTTTTCCAGTTGTTTTAGGTGTAAAGTTAGGTTGCCTATTCAATGTTTTTCTTGTTTCTTGAGGTATGATTGTATTGCTATAAACTTCCCTCTTAGAACTACTTTTGCTGCATTCCATAGATTTTGAGTTGTGTTTTCATTGTCATTTGTTTCTAGAAATTTTTTTATTTCCTTTTTGATTTCTTTAGTAACCTGTTGGTTATTTAGAAACAAATTGTTTACTCTCCATGTGCTTGTGTTTCTTACAGCTTTTTTCTTATAATTGATATCTAGTATCACAGTGTCTCATTTTTTAAAATTTTTATTTATTTATTTTTAATGACTGAAAGATGGCAGAGAAGAAGGATGTGCACTCATCTTCTTCTGTGGGAACTCCAAAATTATAACTCACTGCTGAACAACCATTGACAGGAGAATGTTGGATCCCACCAAAATAAGATAGCCCATGTCCAAGGGCAAAGGAGAAGCCCCAGCAAGATGGTAGGAGGGGCAAAATCATGTTTAGAATCAAACCCCATATGCTCCAGAGATGCTCGGAGGACTCAAACAAACCTTGTGCACACCAGAACCCAGAGACCCCACAGAGACTGAGCCAGAAGTGTGTTTGAGTGTCTCGTGCAGAGGTACAGGTCAGCAGTGGACTGCTGCAGGGGCAGGGCTCTGGGTGCAGTAGACCTGGGTATGGCATAAGCCCTCTTGGAGGAGGTTGCCATTAATTGCACCATAGAGCTTACACAGTACTGGGGAGACAGACTTTTGGAGGGCAGAAACAAAACCTTGTGTGCACTAGGACCCAGGAGAAAGGAGCAGTGACCCCACAAGAGACTGACCCAGACCTGCCCGTGGTGAGTGTCCAGGAGTCTCCAGCAGAGGCGTGGGTTGATGGTGGCCTGCTGCAGGGCTGGGGGCACTGAGGGCAGCAGTGCTGCATGGGGCCTTTTGAAGGAGGTCACCGTTATCTTCATTACCTCCACCATAGTTTGGCCTCAGGTCAAACAACATGGAAGGAACACAGCCTGATCAACAGAAAATTGGATTAAAGATTTACTGAGCATGGCCCCACCCATTACAACAAGACCCAGTTTCCCCTTCAGTCAGTCTCTCCTATCAGGAAGCTTCCATAAGCCTCTTATCCTTCTCCATCAGAGGGCAGAGAGAAGCAAAACCACAGTTACAGAAAACTAGCCAATTTGATCACATGGACCACAGCCTTGTCTAACTCAATAAAACTATAAGACATGCCATGTAGGGCCACCCAAGACAGATGGGTCATGGTGAAGAGTTCTGACAAAATGTGGTCCACTGGAGAAGGGAATGGCAAACCACTTCAGTGTTCTTGCCTTGAGAACCCCATGAACAGTATGAAAAGGCAAAAAGATAGGACACTGAAAGATGAACTCCCTGGGTCGGTAAGTGCCCAGTATGCTACTGGAAATCAGTGGAGACATAACTGCAGAAAGAAAGAAGAGATGGAGCCAAAGCCAAAACAACACCCAGATGTGGATGTGACCGGTGATGGAAGTAAAGTCTGATGCTGTAAAGAGCAATATTGCATAGGAACCTGGAATGTTAGGTTCATGAATCAAGGCAAATTGGAAGTGGTCAAACAGGAGATGGCAAGAGTGAACATCAACATTTTAGGAATCAGCAAGCTAAAATGGACTGGAATGGGTGAATTTAATTCATATGACCATTATATCTACTACTGTGGGCAAGAATCCCTTAGAAGAAATGGAGTAGCCATCACAGTCAACAAAAGTCTGAAATGCAGTACTTGGATGCAATCTCAAAAACTACAGAATGATCTGTGTTTGTTTCCAAGGCAAACCGTTCAATATCACAGTAACCCAAGTCTATGCCCCTACCAGTAATGCTGAAGAAGTTGAAGGTGAATGGTTCTATGAAGACGTACAAGACCTTCTAGAACTAACACCCAAAAAAGATGTCCTTTTCATTATACGGGACTGGAATGCAAAAGTAGGACGTCAAGAGCTACCTGGAGTAACAGGCAGATTTGGCCTTGGAGTACAAAACAAAGCAAATCAAACCGTAAACTTCCAGATGTTCAAGCTGGATTTAGAAAAGGCAGAGGAACCAGAGATCAAATTGTCAACATCTGTTGGATCATTTAAAAGTGAGAATTCCAGAAAAACATCTACTTCTGCTTTATTGACTACACCAAAACCTTTGACTGTGTGGATCACGACAAACTGGAATATTCTTCAAAAGATGGGAATGATAGACCACCTGACTCCCTCCCAAGAAATCTGTATATAGGTCAAGAAGAAACAGTTAGAACTGGACATGGAACAAGAGACTGGTTCCAAATAGGGAAAGGAGTATGTCAAGGCTGTATATTGTCACCCTGCTTATTTAACTTATATGCAGAGTACATCATGAGAAATGCTGGACTGGAAGAAGCACAAGCTGGAATCAAGATTGCCAGGAGAAATATCAATAACCTCAGATATGCAGATGACACCACCCTATGGCAGAAAGCAAAGAACTAAAGAGCCTCTTGATGAAAGTGAAAGAGGGGAGTGAAAAAGTTGGCTTAAAATTCAACATTCAGAAAACTAAGATCATGGCATCTGGTCCCATTACTTCATGGCAAATAGATGGAGAAACAATGGACACAGTGACAGAGTTTATTTTTTTGCACTCCAAAATCACTGCAGATGGTGACTGCAGTCATGAAATTAAAAGACACTTGCTCCTTGGAAGAAAAGTTATGACCAACCGAGACAGCATATTAAAAAGCAGAGACATTGCTTTGCCAACAAAGGTCCATTTAGTTAAACTATGATTTTTCCAGTAGTCATGTATGGATGTGAGAATTGGACCATAAAGAAGGCTGAGCACTGAAGAGTTGATGCTTTTGAACTGTGGTGCTGGAGAAGACTCTTGAGAGTCCCTTGGACTGCAAGGAGATGCAGCCAGTCCATCCTAAAGGAAATCAGTCCTGAATATTCATTCGAAGGACTGATGCTGATGCTGAAACTCCAATACTTTGGCCACCTGATGTGAAGAACTGACTCATTGGAAAAGACGCTGATGCTGGGGAAGATCAAAGGCGGGAGGAAAAGGAGATGACAGAGGAAGAGATGGTTGGATGGCATCACTGACTTGATGGATATGAATTTGAGTAAGCTCCAGAAATTGGTGATGGACAGGGAAGACTGGTATGCTACAGTCCATGGGGTCACAGCATCAGACACAACTGAGTGACTGAACTGAACCAAACTGAACTCATAGTGTTGTGGTTGGAGAAGAGTCTCGATACGCTTTCAACTTTCTTAAATTTACTGAGGTTTGATTTGTGACCCAAGATGTGGTCTATCCTGGAGAATTTTCCATGTGCACTTGAGAAGCAGGTGTATTCTTCTGCATTTGAATGGAATGTCCTGAAGATATCAATGAGATCCATCTCATCTAATGTATCATTTAAGACATGTGTTTCCTTATTAATTTTCTTTTTTGATGATCTGTCCATTGGTGTGAGTGGTGTGTTAAAGTCTTCCACTATCATTGTGTTACCGTCAATTTCTCTCTTTATGTCTGTTAGTGTTTGTCTTATGTATTGAGGTGCTCCTATGTTGGGTGAATAGATATTTACAATTGTTATGTCTTCCTCTTGAACTGAGCCTTTGATCATTATGTAGTGTCCTTCCTTATCTCTTATAATCTTTATTTTAAGGTCTATTTTGTCTGATATGAGAATTGCTACTCCAGCTTTCTTTTGCTTCCCATTTGCATGGAATACATTTTTCCATCCTCTCACTTTCAGTCTATATGTGTCTTTAGGTCTGAAGTGGATTTCTTGTAGAGGGTATGTATACAGGTCTTGTTTTTGTATCCATTCAGCCAGCCTGTGTCTTTTGGTTGGAGCATTTAAGCCGTTTACATTTAAAGTAATTATTGATATATATGGTCCTATTGTCATTTTCTTAATTTTGGGGGGTTGGTTTTGTAGATCTTTTTCCTTCTCTTGTATTTCTTGACTATGTAAATCCCTTTAACAATTGTTGTAAAGTTGGTTTGGTGGTACTGAATTCTCCTAGCTTTTGCTTGTCTGAAAAGTTTTTTATTTCTCCATCAATTTTGAATGAGATGCTTTCCAGGTACAGTAATCTTGGTTGTAGATTTTTCCCTTTCATTACTTTAAATATATCCTGCCATTCCTTTCTGGCCTGCAGAGTTTCTCTGAAAGATCAGTTGTTAAGTATATGGGGTTTCCCTTGTGTCTTGATTATTGCTTCTCCCTTACTGCTTTTAATATTCTTTCTTTGTGTTTAGTCTTTGGTAGTTTGATTAATATGTGTCTTGCTGTGTTTCTCCCTGGGTTTATCCTGTATGGGACTCTTTGTGACTCTTGGACTTGACTGACTATTTCCTTTTCCATGTTGGGGAAATTTTCAACTATAATCTCTTCAAAAATTTTCTCATACCCTTTCTTTTTCTCTTCTTCTTCTGGAACTCCTATAATTTGAATGTTGGTGCATTTGATATTGTCCCAGAGGTCTCTGAGACTATCCTCAGTTCTTTTCATTCTTTTTACTTTATTCTGCTCTTCAGAAGTTATTTCCACCATTTTATCTTCCAGCTCACTGATTTGTTCTGCTTCAGATATTCTGCTGTTGATTCCTTCCAGCATATTTTTAGTTTCAGTAATTGTGTTGTTTGTCTCTGTGTGTTTATTCTTTAATTCTTCTAGGTGTTTGTTAATTGATTCTTGCATTTTCTCCATTTTGTTTTCAAGGTTTTTGATCATCTTTACTATCATTATTGTGAATTCATTTTCAGGTAGTTTGCCTATTTTCTCTTCATTTATTTGGACTTCTATGTTTCTAATTTGTCCCTTCATTTGTACAGTATTTCTCTGCCTTTTCATTATATCATTTTTTTTTAAATTTATTGTATTTGAGGTCTCCTTTTTCCAGGCTTCAAGGTTGAATTCTTTCTTCCTTTTTGTTTCTGCCCTCCTAAGTTTGGTCCAGTGGTTTGTGTAAGCTTCTTATAGGGTGAGATTTGTGCAGAGTTTTTTGTTTGCTTGTTTGTTTTTCTTCTGATGGGCAAGGCTGAGTGAGGTGGTAATCCTGTCTGCTGATGACCGGGTTTGTGTTTTTGTTTTGTTTGTTGTTTAGATGAGGCATCCTGCCCTAGGGTGCTACTGGTGGTTGAGTGATGCCGGGTCTTGTATTCAAGTGGTTTCCTTAGTGTGAGTTCTCACTATTTGATACTCTCTAGGGTCAGTTCTCTGGTAGTCTAGGGTCTTGGAGTCAGTGCTCCCACTCCAAAGGCTCAAGGCTTGATCTCTTTGAAGAATCTCACAGTTTCCAGTGGCTCAGTAGTCCAGGGAAAAGCAGAGCTATGCCAACTGCTCAGGCCCTCATAAGGCTGAAATTAAGTTTGTTAGTCCGTTCCTTTCTGGAGTTTAAGGTCCTCCTCTAAGCTCACATGATTGTAGACAAAACTCAGCTTCTTGCAGTTACAAGAATAAAGTCCCAGTTTTCTTGTGGGCAGTTCTTAACTTCTAGAGACCACAGGGACCTCACAACATGACTGCTTCATACTTCAAGGCCTGTAGGAGCCATAAGTTTGTTTTTGATATTTATAAGTCTGTTACTGTTTTGTAAATAAGTTCATTTATATCATTTTCTAAAAACCAAGATTCCACATATGAATGATGTCAACTGATATTTGTCTTTCTCTGTCTGACTTACTTCACTTAGTATGATGAACTCTAGATCCATCCATGTGTGTGCTCGGTCATGTCCAACTCTGTGACTCCCTGGACTGTAGCCCACCAGGCTCCTCTGTCCATGGGATTCTCCAGGCAAGAATACTGGAACAGATTGCCATTTCCTCCTCCAGGGAATCTTCCTGATCCAGGGATTGAACCTGCATCTCTTGTATCTTCTGCATTGGCAGGCAGATTCTTTACCACTGAGCCACCTGGGAAGCCCCTAGGTCCATCTGAAAGTGAAAGTGAAAGTCGCTCAGTCATGTCTGACTCTTTGCGACCCCATGGACTATACAGTTCATGGAATTCTCCAGGCCAGAATACTGGAGTGGGTAGCCTTTCCCTTCTCCAGTCGATCTTCCCAACCCAGGGATTGAACCCAGGTCTCCCGCATTGCAGGTGGATTCTTTACCAACTGAGCTATTCAGGGAAGTCACAGGTCCATCTAGGTTGCTGCAAATGGAATTATTTCATTCTTTTTATGGCTAAGTAGTATTCTATTGACACATGTACCACATCTTCTTTATCCATTCCTCTGTTGATGGATGTTTATGTTGCTCCCATGTCTTGGGTATTATAAATGATGCTGCAATGAACATTAAGGTGCATATATCTTTTCAAAGTATGGTTTTCTTCAGATATATGTTCAGGAGTGGGATAGCTGATCATATGGTAGTTCTATTTTTAGTTTTTTAAGGAACCTTCATGCTGTTCTCCATACTGGTTGTACCGGTTTACATACCCACCAACAGTGTAGGAGGGTTTCCTTTTTTCCACACCTTCTCCATCATTTATCATTTATAGTTTTTGATGATGGTCTTTCTAACCAGTGTGAGATGGTGTCTCACTGTAGTCTTGATTTATGTTTCTCTAGTAATTAGTGATGTTGAGCATCTTTTCATGTGCTTTTTGGCCATCTGTATGTCTTCTTCTTTGGAGAAATGTCTATTTAGACATTTAGAAAAATGCCCATTTTTCAACTGAGTTGTTTGTTTTTTTGATATAGAACTGCATGAGCTATTTATATAATGTGGAGATTAATCATTTGTCAGTCGATTTATGTGCAAATGTTTTCTCCCGTTTTGTGGGTTGTCTTTTGTTTTGTTTATGATTTCCTTTGTTGTGCAGAAGTTTAATTAGGTCACATTTGTTTATTTTTGCTTTTACTTTCATTACTCTAGGAGGTGGATCAAGGAAGATATTGCTGTGATTTATGTCAGAGTATGTTCTGCTTATGTTTTCCTCTAAGAGTTTTATAGTGTCTGGCCTTACATTTAGGTCTTTTATACATTTTGAAATTACTTTTAAAAATAAATTAAATAAATAAAACACATATATTTATTTTATTTTAAAATATAAAGAACTGAATCTGCATTTTGTCTTCTAGTAGCGACCTAGGCTCTCCAAGATCTGCTCTGCCTGTCTCTCAGTCTCCTCAGACTCTCTTCCCAGGGCCTTGCTCCTGCCATGTGCCCCCCTCACTCCCTACCTTCCCCTCTTTTCCCTCCACTCTCCCTGTTCTTTAAGGAAGCAGTCCCAAATCTTTTTGGCACTAGGAACCAGTTTCACAGAAAATAACTTTTCCACAGACAGGAGGGTGGAGGGTGGGAGATGGTTTAGGAGGTGATGCAAGCAATGGGGAGTGATGGAGAGTGGCAGATGAAAGTAGTGAGTAAAAAATTACTGCCCATTACAGAGTAATCTCTGGGAGTTGGTGACGGACAGGGAGGCCTGGTGTGCTGCAGTCCATGGGGCCGCAAAGAGTCAGACACAACTGAGCGACGGAACTGAACTGAACAGAGTCAAGAGTCTGTAGGTCTCCACATCAAGACTTTCCCCTACTTAGTGATCAAACCCCTGCTTGGTTGGAAATGTTGAAGAGGAGCTGGTGAGGGATAGAAGATGTCATGAGAACTATAAAATGCTACTGCAAAAAATCTCTGGGTACCTGGGTAAGATGAGGGAGTGGATAGAGTCAAAAGTTTTAAAGTCAAAGATGCAAAAACAGTTGTTCAGTTGCTAAGTCATGTCTGACTCTTTGCACCCCCATGGACTGCACCACACCAGGCTTCCCTGTCCTTCACTATCTCCTGGAGTTTGCTCAAACTCATGTCCTTTGAGTCAGTGATTTTATCTAAGTATCTCATCCTCTGCTGCCCCCTTATCCTTTTGCCGTCAATCTTTCCCAGCATCCAGGTCTTTTCCAGTGAGTTGGCTCCTTGCATCAGGCAGCCAAAGCATTGGAACTTCAGCTTCAGCATCGGTTCTTCCAATGAATATTCAGGGTTGATTTCCTTTAGGATTGACTGGCTTGATCTCCTTGCTGTCCAAGGGACTCTCAAAAGTCTTCTCCAGAACCACAATCTGAAAGCATCTATTCTTCAGCACTCAGTCTTCTTGATGGAGTCAATGAAAATTTCATGGCTGCCTTAAACTGAATTTTTCTGGCAATTTCATGAGGCTTAGTTCTCCCATGAAGGGAAAGTATATGGTTTATGGGTTAGATAAGCCATGTTTGTAAGTTCCTCTGACATTTGTACTTAGAAGCAGGTGTGTGAGAGGCTAGCAGACCAAGGATAAGGTATGGGGAGTAGGCAGGGTGAGTTGCAGACCTTCTTAACCACTTTCTTACTATTTCCCATCCTAACCCAGCTCCCTTCCAGCTGATCTGGCCCTGACCTCTAAAGCACAAAGGTCACTGTAGGTTTGGCACTAGCAGCCTCAGTGGTTTCAATAACATGGCTCAGGAACTCAGATGAGGGATGGCATAAAACAACAGTGAAAACATGTGCCCTAGAGAGATTCAGGTAGGATAGTACCCAGTCCTTGCTCTGCCATTAACCCGACGCATGACCTTAAGCAAGTAGTCCCTCTGTTAACTCTGCAGGTTAACTAGGTACATAACTGAGATTCCTTCTTCATGAACATTCTCTATTGAAATCTCAATTTCGCCTGTTTTCTTAGACTTTGAACTTCTAGAAACACTAGAGGTTACCCAGAGAGAAAACAAATTTACTGAAAGAAGGAAATTCAGCACACACATCTTTCATCTCTCATCAGAGATTTCATAAGCAACTCCTAGCATTTCACCCAGTTTCTAATTAATCTCATGACGTTTGTTGAAGGCTTATTACATGTTAAGCAATTGGGTTAATATTTTAAAACAAGCATTGTAAATAATATTAACAATACTCTTATGTATGTTATATCCTTAACTCAGTTCTGGGGAGGTAGGTATTATTATCCCCATTTATATAGAAGAAAACAGACGCTGATGGATTAAGATAACTGGCCCAAGGCATATAGCAAGTAAACAACAGGGCCAAGATAAAAACCCATGGTGGTCTGACTTCAGAACCCTAATACTTCACTAAGATTTACTGACTCAACTGGAGATTATTATAGGTGGCTTAGAAAGAATGGATAATTACCACATGAACTGATTCAACTAATCTGCTACTGGTCTAAGCAGCGTTTTCTCTTCCCTCACCTGGAAGGCAGGTTTGCTTTCCAACCAAATTGTAACTTCCCCCCAGCAACCCCTAACTCAGCTGTTTACATGATTCCTATTACAGCATCTCCTGAGGTTGGATGGACAGCTGACCCACCATGCAGGCCTGTTTACCTTAACCCCTTAAGCTAGATTCATTCTCTATATGGAAATTGTCATTTTCACAGGAAGGGAAAGGAGCCTCCTTTACAACTTTACAATATTGCCCAGAATGTGGATTCCACATTCTACTGAGCTAAAGAAACTTTGCTAAGAGTTCGCAGTGATATTTATTTTGTGGTTGTTATTCAAACTGAAGGGCTGCTGAGCCACTTGACCAGACAAAGGGATAGATGACAATTTAACTTTCCAGAGGTGCAGGTGGCAGGAACCAGGGAGCTCTTGCTCTGTGGCTAAGGCCTGGACCTCAGAGTGAATGGAGAGTCTTAAGCCACTTTGTGTGGCTCTGGGGGCCTGCTGGTTCCAACAGAAATCTTGGAAGTCAATAGAGTACTTTCTGGGGCCCAGTGGCAGGAACAGAAGGAGACAAGTTTAGTTTAGCTTTGTGGGTTCACCAACTGAGGCCCAAAAAGAACATTCTGCTCATACATGTGAGGCAAAGGAAAAGAGTGTAATTGCTGTAAACCTGGGTTTCCCAGCCATTTTTGTGCGTTTTTCCCCCAGTACTATAACCCCAGTGCCTAGAGCAGGGGCACAGTTCACAGCCTAAATCTGGCCACAGGCTGCTTTTGTAAACAAAGTCATTGAAATAAACCATGCTCATTCACTATATACTGTCTTCAGCTGCTGCTATATTGCAAAGGCAGAGATGAATCATTGTGACTGACCACATAGCCCATGAAGCCTAGAATATTTACTGTCTGGCCTCTTATAGAAAATTTTTGATATCCCTGATCTAGAATATTACCTCTATCACAGCAGATGCTCAACAAATATTTAATGAATGAGTGAAGTATTTTCTGTGTTGGTGCCACAGACCTTAGTTTAGAATGTAGAGGTATAGAGGATGTGTTCATGCTAAGTCACTCAGTCATGTCTGACTGTGTGATCACATGGACCATAGCCCACCAGGCTCCTCTGTCCATGGGATTTCCCAGGCAAGAATACTGGAGTGGGTTGCTATTTCCTCATCCAGGGGATCTTCCCAACCCGGGGATCGAACCCGTGTCTCCTGCATCTCCTGCACTGCAGGTGGATTATATACTGCTGAGCCACTGGGGAAGACCTAGTACAGAGGACATGGGTGTAGACTTCAGAACGGGGCAGATCTGGCTTTGAATCCTGGTTCCACTATATCCAAGCCATGAGATCTTAGGCGTGTTATTTGCCTTCTCTGCGTTTCCTATGCCTCGTTTGTAAAACAGCAATAATACTAGGCATTTATGATGAAAGAGTAAATCACACACTGCATAGAGAGCACAGGGACTGGCTCACATAGCTACTGAATACGTGCTACCTAGTTGTGAGGAGCATCTAGGAGCCTTTGGTGAGAGAGGTTCAGCTCTGACAATCTGGACACTGTGAAGAGAGAGTTGGCAGTCAGAAGATTCTTCTACCACTTGTGAGCTCTCTGCAGGAGGGGAAGGGCAAGTTCAGAGATGATTGTTAACATTTAAACTGGTAAAAAGCTACTCGTCAGACAATGTACATGTGGTGATATTTAAGATGATGTATGAATAGGCAAGATTAGACTTTCGGGTGTTCTTCCAATAGTGAAAAATAATGATCCATCCGTACTTTCTCACATATTCCTCTGATGACCAACTGCGAAAAACTTCCTTGACTCAGGGCCAGGCTACCTGAGGTGACAGGAACCCACAGGAGCTACCTGGTCACAGAGGGACTGACCTTGACCCTCTTCACCAGCTGGTGATCGAGTCCCCAAAGAGGGAAGTGTTTTCTCATCTACTGCAGGTATGGCTGCTTTGTGCTGTGGGTGGTATTATTTTTTTCTGGTAGGATCTCTTAATGTGTCCTAGAAGAAGTCTCTAAGCCCTCCAATTCCCCAGGTTAAGCCAGAAACAAAATAATTACTGGCAGGCGAAAATCCACAGTAGAAAGAGACTGAGTCAGAAACATGTTGTAACTGAGGACTAAAAATACCCATATGGATAGCTTCCCTGATTCTGAGACTCTGTAAATTACCCCACACGCCTGGTTGCAACATGCCAGTTCATCCATTTTTTTTCACTCATGTAGGGAAAAATATGGAAATTTCCAGAACTCATTGGGACTATGCTGGCCAGTGCATTTTCACATGTAAGAATGGCACCTTTAGAGTAACCCCAGCTCTCATTCACATGCATCGAGTTCCAACCCCTAACCCTCAAATCCCAGCTCTCATTAAGAACCACTCATCTCTACCATGTAGAATTCAATTATAGGAACCTCTAGGGTCTGGGAATCTTCAGTTTGTTCTGACAAACAGAGGTTTATTAAAAAGGGAAATGAAGAAATACAATCCAGACTTGCATTTCTTCATGTATTTATTTTCTTATATTTTAGGATTCAGGATACTATCATCCCCTCTCCTGGGAGTCAATTGCCACCTCTCTACAGAGAGAAACACTGAGAATTTTCTGTCTCTAAGGTTTTCTCCTAAGGCTTCCCCAGTGGCTCAGTGGTAAAAAAACTGTCTGCGATGCCAGAGTTGTGGGTTTGATCCCTGGGCTGGGAAGATTGCCTGGAAAAGGGAATGGCAAACTTCTCCTGTATTCTTTTTTTTTTAATTTTATATTTTATGTTTAATTTTATGATAATTACTTTACAATATTGTGATGGTTTTTGCCTTATATTGACATGAGTAGGCCACAGGTATACATATGTTCCCTCCCTCTTGGAGCCCCTCCCACCTCCCGCACCGTCCAACCTCCCTCTCCCTTCCACCCGTCTAGTGGATGAACCACTCCAGGATTCTTGCCAGGAGAATCCCATGGACAGAGGAGCCTGGTGAGCTACAGTCCATAGGGTCACAAAGAGTCAGACACGATGAAGCAACCGAACACACACACACACACACAACATTGTCTTCTGGACCACATCCATTGGACCTTCAACCACAAACATCAATTATCAGCTGATAACTAGACCACCACCTGCCACCAAGCACATGACCAAACAGCCACACATTTTGAGTGTCCCACTGGAAACTCAAACGTGTTTCTATATCCTTCCAGAAAGCACAACATATGTCCCAAATGCTCCCATAAACATCCAGAGACCAATTTCAAATTGTCTGAGGAAAAATCCTGAAAGCTTCAGCAGGCTTGGCGGTTGATGGGAGTGGGAAGAGCTTTGAGGGAGGGAGTCTGGAGTAGTTCCACATTCCACACTCAGGCACGAACTCAACATCCTCTTTCTGTAGTCTTCCATCTTCACATGAGCCATACTGTCTCTCTGAAGCAATCAAATGTTGAGATATCTTAGCTCAATGGGACAGTGACCTAGCCCAAACAGGTAACCTGTGTGCACGTGTGCATGCGAAGTCACTTCAGTCTTGTTCGACTCTTTGTGACCCCATGGACTGTAGCCTGCCAGGTTCCTCAATGTAGACACGAATACTAGAGTGGGTTGCCATGCCCTCCTCCAGGGGATCTACCCAACGCAGGGATCAAACCTGTGTCTCCTGCAACTCCTGCATTGCAGCAGATTCTTTACCACTAGCACCACTGGGAGGCCCTAAACAGGTGATTCTAGGCTCCAAATTCCCTGCTAATTGAAAAATAAGCCCTTGTTTCTCTGCAATGCAATAAAAAAAAAAGTAGGTGATATTTGCCCAAGGTCTGAAAAACAAGAAAGAAGACTAACAAGGACCAAGGAACCCATGGGAATTACTTGGTCACAGGGAGACTGACCTTGGCCCTGTTTACCAGCTGGTGGTTGAGTCTCCACAGAGGGAAGTGTTTTCTCATGTACTGCAAATGTGGCCTTTCTGTGTTGTGGGTGGTATTATTATTTTTTCTGGTAGGATCTCTTAATGTGTCCTAGGTGTTCTGGAAGATGTCTCCAAGTCCTCTGTGTGTGTGTGTGTGTGTGTGTGTGTGTGTGTTCAGTCATGTCCAACTCTGCGACCCTTTGGACTGTAGCCTGCCAGACTCCCCTGTTCACGGGATTTCCCAGGCAAGAATACTGGAGTGGGTTGCCATTTCCTTCTTCAGGGGATCTTCCTGACTCAGGAATTAAACCCACATCTCCTGTGTCTCCTTAATTCCTTGCCTGTGACTGTCCTTGCTCTTAGTTACCCATTGAACTGTCTCAAAATAGACCAGGGCAAAGGCATGAGTAGCCTTAAACAAGAAGATGGCTTTTCTTCAGGAAGTGGGAGGCCTGTAAACAAGCCTAGAGGGCTTAGTTGATGATAGTGGATGGGATTGCAGGCTTTCACAGAGGCCGCCTACATTATTTTGTGCAAAAGCCTCAAGGAATTAACAGAGCCTTTCTGCAGATGACACCATGCCTAGGACTTCAGGGCTGGCCTCTTCGGTTCCAGGGCTCAGAGTCCCTCCAGGTGCAGAGGAGTATCCACACTAGTGAATCTGAAGGCTTGCTCTGCTCAGCTGGACCCACCCTGTCACTGCCTTGGTCCTGGCAACGGCCTCATTTCTTGTGGAATGGAGTTCTTGTCTCTGGATAACACACTTTCAGCCCTGCAATTTTTTGGTGTCCCCCTACCTAAAGTCAAATTATGGGAGATAATTAGTCTCTTAATTAGTACCTTAGTCTCTCCACTGGCACCCAGGCTGCACCCTGGTGGTCTTTTACTCTCACGCTCACATCTGCCCCCATTGGCTGGGTCCTTTCTGTTCTATGCTCACCTCCTGTTCTGTGCTCACCTCCAACTCTTCTCCCAGGTCACCCGGCCTCTCTGCTTCCTGCCCTTGGCCATTCTCATCACCTTCAGAAATTCTTTCTCTTCCCTTAGGCTCTCCTGGACAGGTAACAGGAGAGGTTGTGTTTTCCTTATTCCTTTCAAGCTCCACTCCCCAAATATCATCATCTGAGAAAAAAGTCATACCAATTTAAAAAAAGATAGTTGGTGGAGTGGGGACGGCAACCACAAAATTGCTAAGAAGGGCCAGAGGGGACATCTCTCCACCTTCCTGTCCCACCCAAGCAAGGCTACAGGGGGACTGGACTGAGAACTTGGTAAACTTTGGGAGGGTGGGAAATGGATGTTGAAGTATCTGTAATACCCCTAGCTTGAAGTCTACATGTTTATATTCACACACATTTATTCACCTGGAAAGTGAGAGGTCATCATGGAATGCAGGCTTTCTTTTGCCTGACTCCTGATCCAGTAAACCCAAGCCTTCTACCCTCCTATTTTCTTATTTCTTTCTCTCTACTCATAACTCATACAACTTTGTTTTTTATTATGCAAATAAACCACCAAAGTACTTTCTAGAACAAGACAGGTCTTAATCACATTGACTCATTCTCTTTACTAATATGCTCCCATCCATGCAAATAAACACAAAAGTCCCCCTCAAACAACTAAGAACACATACAAAAAAGCAGCTGGTAGACATATAGAAATAAACATGAAAGGGGTGCCTGTCCACTAATAGCCTGAAGTATTCATTTCATTTCAGTTCAGTTCAGTTCAGTTGCTCAGTCGTGTCCAACTCTTTGCGACCCCATGAATCGCAGCACGCCAGGCCTCCCTGTTCATCACCAACTCCCGGAGTTTACTCAAACTCGTGTCCGTCGAGTCGGTGATGCCATCCAGCCATCTCATCCTCTGTCGTCCCCTTCTCCTCCTGCCCCCAATCCCTCCCAACATCAGGGTCTTTTCCAATGAGTCAACTCTTCGCATAAGGTGGCCAAAGTATTGGAGTTTCAGCTTCAGCATCAGTCCTTCCAATGAACACCCAGGACTGATCTCCAGAAGTATTCATTTAGGGGCACCCAAAGATTAGCAGGTTGACATGCACAAGTCCATTCAGAACACTGGGTGAGAGGGTTTCTGGCTTGTGATCTCCAGAAACAAGAGTAACTGAGAGCAGAGGTGAGGTCTCAGCAGGAAAGAGATGGAGAGGGATCCAGTGGGTGTGAGAAATACTGCACAGTCAGCCAAGAGACCCAGGGGTGTGCTGCTTGATTGATACTATTATGGTGGTCTTGAGGTGGTCTGCAGCTTTCCCGATGGTAAACAGTCCGCCTGCAGTGCAGGAGATCCAAGTTCAATCCCTGAGTCGGGAAGATCCCCTGGAGAAGAGAATGGCTACCCACTCCAGTATTCTTCCCTGGAGAATCCCATGGACAGAGAAGCCTGGCGGGCTACAGTCAATGGGGTCACAAAGAGCTGGACACGACTGAGCAACTAACACTCCCTCCCTGAGGTGTCTGTCCAGAGTAGTTTGTCTGTCTTAGGCTGTAAACCTCCAGAGGACAGGACTGGCTCCCCATCTAGTGCTGCCTATGCTCCATCCGGCACCAAGCGGTCATAGCTGATAATGATGAGGATGGGCAACTCTGTGCCATGGGTTTGTTGACTGACTAAATGACCTAACTCCCAGACCTGAGTGTCTGTAAATGCCTAATGAATTGCAGAATACTCTAAAATACACGTCCTCCAGGCTTTACTGAAGCAGGCGCTCCTCACCTGGCTGAAATGGTTTTGGTGCCATCCTCCTGAAAGGCAGATGTGCTTACAGAGCTGCCAGCAGCCTCTTCAGCCTTACAAATGCTGTGATGAGAGTCCCAGAACTTGAAGGCGCCTTGAAACGACACTGTGTTTTCATTGATTATTTCTGTGTCAGCCTCCCTCAAGAGCAGAAAGGGCTTGAACATTATTCACTTTTGCATTTCCAGAACTTAGAGCCATGCTAGAACAGTATGGATGCCCTGGAAGTATTGATTTGAGGGAATAGGTGAGCTTAAGCCTAGACTGGAGTTCAATCCAGAACCACCCCCCTCCCCCCTCCCCTGCAACCAGGAGCATCCCAGACAGGTGCCAAGGCTCTCATTAAGCAAAAATGCACAAATTTCTACCCCTGGCTCCTGAGAGAATTTGCATTTGTAAACTCTACAGTAAATACTATTGTAATTCCAACTTGGTGGGTGGTAAACTGAGACCCAGAAATGCTGCAAACATTATTTGGGTCACATTGTTAGCAAGAAGTAGCATCAACACTGGTCTTGCAGACCCCCAAGACTTTGTTCTTACAAAGTGTTAGTCACTTAGTCATGTCTGACTCTTTGTGACCCCACAGACTGTAGCCCGCCAGGCTCCTCTGTCTGTGGTATTCTCCAGGCAAGAATGCTGGAGTGGGTTCCCATACCCTTCTCCAGATGATCTTCCCAACCCAGGGATCAACCTTGGGTCTCCTACACTGCAGGCAGATTTTTTTTACCGTCTGAGCCATCGGGGAAGTAACCACTGAGCTAATCCTTCCACTGTGATTGTCTGCATGTCTACTGCTTAATCACTTGAGTGCTCAGGTGGGAGTTTCCTGGTCTGTAAAATGAAAATAATGAAACCTACTTAAAATAATGGTGAGATCTAGATGATACATATATAAACAACAAGCAGGAAAATGGTAAATATGCTTTCTAAAGAATTTACCCTTAAAAATTGAACCTAAGAGGCACATGGAGAATTTTCTTGTCTAAATCAACTTAGGTTAGAAGTTATATAGAATCTCCTCCTTGAATTAATTAAAATAGTGATAAGTCACACACTTACCCTTCACTCATTCAGCAAATACATCTCAAAGGTCCTCCACGTACTTGCTTGTACCAAAGGACAGGGAAACCTTGTAGTGAAATGGACTTTGAGACAGAAGGCTTAGACTGACAGCCTCACTCTTCTCTTTACTAACTGAGTGAATGTGGGCAAGTCACTTGATTGCTTGGCCTTCCAATCCCACGGACAGGGAAGCCTGGAGGGCTGCAGTCCATGGGATCACAAAAGAGTTGGGCATGACTCAGCGAAGAAACAACAACAGTCTTGCAATCTGTAAAATACGAATGATAACATCTAACCCACTCAGTTGGGATGTTTAAATAAGATTCATATACAAAAAAGAACTAGGTCCAGTCTCTGATACACTGTACACACCTACAAAATCATAGCTTCCATTTCTATCATTGGCTTACAATGTAAGGGCAGGGCAGTGGGAAAGGTCCAGACCAGCTCAGCAGTAGCCACAGCAATTGTTTCAAACCAAGATTAGGATATCATTTACTAGGGGAGGGAAGAGATATTTCATCACTGGTATTGTTTAGAATTGCTGGTGCATGGTAATCATGAAAAAGCAAACTGACTCTTAGTTCATTTTATTACTGTTTTAAATTCCCTACAATAATGTCTTCCTTACTGCCTATATACATGGACAGACCACTCCTACTACCAGTCTTTGGGAAGCAAATGAATTGCACAATTGTGTCAAAGTATTCAAGTGGTAGTCAGAATTAATTTTCTTAGTTATAAACCACGTTTATACCTTTTAGAGTCTGTGTAGGAAGTCAACAGGCTTTGTTAGCAGAAAGCATCTTAGTCCAATTTCAAAAATCTGTCTTTTTTTCCTATTAATAAAATTTTTTGTGGTAGTACAATATACATAAAAAGCACATATTATGTAGCTTGCTGAATTTTCACAAGCAGAGCACAATCATGGAATGGATGTCTCTGTAAATGAACCATGGAGTAGAGAACCTCCCAGCATTTAGTCACTTGAGATTAGCATTTCAGGATCCTGCCTAGAAGAACACAGGGCTTGGTTTCCCAAACTCTCTGCTTCAGATTAAATTCTCAGTCTTTCCCCAACAAGAGGTTCTAAACCATCCTCACCTCTTTCTCCTGAGCTCCAGATCTGTGTGGACCACAGAGGCAGATGAGTCTAGGCACATTAGCTTACCTAGACTATACCTGAAACTGAATGCTTTTTTCTACTCCCAGCTAAAACACAGGCTTCCCAGGTGGCGCAGTGGTAAAAATTGCCTGCCAACACAGGAGAAGCGAGAGATGCAGGCTTGATCCCTGGGTTGGGAAGATCCTCTGGATTAGGAAATGGCAACCCACTCCAGTATTCTTGCCTGGAATCCATGGACAGAGACACCTAGAGGGCTGCAGTCTGTGGGGTCACAGACAGTCAAACATGACTGAGCTGCTGACCGGGCGCGCGCGTGCGCACGCGCGCGCACACACACACACACACACACACACACACACACACACACACACACACACACACACACGCAGGGAAAACTCAGCCTTTGCTCCCCCTACTCCCCTTATCCCCTTCAGTCAAACTCAAGTCTGATTGATTCTTCTTCCCCTCTCCTCTGATCCCTTCTGCTCTCCCCTGATCCTTCCCACTATCACCTCTCACCTGCATGCCCACAGCCCCCAACATGTCGCCTTGCCTCCAAGACTTTCCCCAGACCTGACTTCACTTATATCCTTAGGCATCTTTCTCAACTGTGAATCTGATTATTTCACCCTTCTAATTTTTTTAAAAAATATTTATTTATTTGGCTTCCCTGGGTCTCAGCTGCAGTACAAGGGATCTTCTGTCTTCATTGTTGTGTGTGAGATCTAGTTCCCTAACCTGGGATCAAACCTGAGTCCCCTGTATCAGGAGCATGGAGTATTAACCCTTGGAACCACAAGGGATGTCCCTCATCCATCTATTGAAACCCTGTGCAAACCTTTGCAATACCTGCAGATTCAAATCTATCAAAACTCTTGAACATGTTCGGGAAGGTCATTTGAGACCTGGCTCCTGCTTAACTCTCCAGCTTCAAATGTCTCTCCCATGCCAGAGGCAAGGAGAGCCAGAAATCCAGTCTTGCCAAACATCTTTCTATTTGTGGAATAAATTATGCTCTCTCTCCCTTTATTTGGTTTTTTAAAAGTATATGTAACAGTACTATTGGGAAATAACTCATTTACAATACAATTCACACATTTAAATTACATAATTCAATGGTCTGTAGTATCATCATAGAGTTATGTAGTCATCACCACAGTCAATTTTAGAAAGTTCCATCACTCCAGAAAGAAACCTAGTATCCATTAGCAGTCACTGCCCATTTCTTTTCAACCCCCTTGGCCTTAGCCAGTGATCTACTTTCTGCCTCTATAGATTTGCCTGTTCGAGACGTTTTATACAAATGGGACCATCCAATTTATGGTTTTTCTGACCTCCTTTTTTCACTTAGCTTAGTATTTTCAAGATTTATCCATGTTGTACCATCTATCATTACTTCATTCCTTTAAATTACTGAATAGTATACCTTTGTATTAGTAGGCCATATTTTATTTATCCATTTATCAGTTGATTGACACTTGAATTGTTTCCACTTTTTGACTGTTATGAATAAAGCTGCTGTGAACATTCATATACAGATTTTTGTGTGGATACACGTTTCCATTTCTCTTGGGTGAATTGCAAGGTCTTATGGTAATTATGTTTAAACTTCTGAAGAACTACCAGACTGTTTTCCAAAACTAGGGTATCATTTTGCATTCCCCTCAGCAGTATGAGTTTCAATTTCTCCATATCATCTGCAACACATATTATCTTTTTCATTATAGCCTATCTGTGTATGCTCAGTCACTCAGTTGTGTCCTATTCTTTGGGACCTCATGGATTGTAGCCCACCAGGCTCTGCTGTGCATGAAATTCTCCAGACAAGAATACTGGAGTGGGTAGACATTCCCTTCTCCAGAGGATCTTCCCGATCCAGGAGTGGAACCCAAGTCTTCTGCATTGCAGGCAGATTCTTTACTGTCTGAGCCACCAGAGGCCAATCTAGTGAGTGTAAAGCAATATATCATTGTGATTTTGCATTTTATTTCCCTGATGACTGGAATGATACTAAGGATCTTTTCATGTGCTTTGTTGACCATTTATGTTTCTTCTTCAGTGAAGAAGACAGAGGAGAAGATAGAATAGAAGATAGAAATAGAATATGTTTCTATTCAGATGCTTTGGCCATTTTTAAATGAGCTATTTGTCTTTTATTTATTGGCTTGTAAATTTTTTAATGTATTCTGGATACAAGCCCCTTATCAGATACATGATTAGCAAATATTTATATAAACATAGAAGACCTAGGGGAACAAATACATTGGCTCTTAATTCAGTGCCAAGTTGAGTCCCAACATGGCAGGCACACTCTTAGAAGAGAGAGCAGTGAGGGCAGGAGTAGTCAGGAGCATCTTAAAGGAAAGATGCACCTTGAAGAATGGGTAGACTGTAGGTGGGCAAAGAAAAACTGTTGCAGTGCTGAACATTTTATCATTGAATAATAAGGTAAATCTTACAACTCATTCTCCACTATTTATTGAGGACCTACCTTACGCCAAGCACTCTTCTAGGAAATAAAGGTAAATAAGATAGTTCTTCTCCCTCAAGGTGTTTACAGTCCAGTGGGCAAGAAAGACACATAAACAAATATCAATATTTGCAATTCAAAGTACTAAGTATAATCACAAGTATCACAGAAGTACAGGAAAGGGAAGTTAGTCCTTTTTTTAAAAAAAGTGAAGTATGGTTGATTTACAATATTATGTTAGTTTCAGGTATACAAAATATTGTTTCAATATTTTTATAGATTTGTTGTTGTTCAGTCACTCACTCATGTCTGACTCTTTGTGACCCCATGGACTGCAGCACACCAGGCTTCCCTGGCCTTCACCATCTTCTGGAGCTTGTTCAAACTCATATCCATTGAGTCAGTGATGCCATCCAACTGTCTCATCCTCTGTCACCCACTTCTCCTCCTGTCTTCCATCTTTCCCAGCATCGGGGTCTTTTCTAATGAGTCAGCTCTTCATATCAGGCGGCCACAGTATTTGAGCTCAACTTCAGCATGAGTCCTTCCAATGAATATTCAGGACTGAATTCCTTTAGGATGGACTGGTTTGATTTCCTTGCAGTCCAAGGGACTCTCAAGAGTCTTCTCCAACACCAGAGTTTGAAAGCATTAATTCTTCAGTGCTCAGCCTTCTTTATGGTCCACTCTCACATCCATACATGACTACTGGAAAAACCATAGCTTTGACTAGACACACCTTTGTTGGCAAAGTAATGTCTTTGCTTTTTAATATGCTGTCTAGGTTTGCCATAGCCTTTCTTCCAAGGAGCAAGACTCTTCTAATTTCATGGCTGCAGTCACCATCTGCAGTGATTTTGGAGTCCAAGAAAAGAAAGTCTGTCATTGTTTCCATTCTTTCCCTATCTATTTGCCATGATGTGATGGGACCAGATGCCATGATCTTAGTTTTCTGAATGTCGAGCTTTAAGCCAGCTTTTCCCTCTCCTCTTTCACCTTCATCTAGAGGCTCTTTAGTTCCTCTCCCCTTTCTGCCTTAAGGGTGATGTATGCACATCTGAGGTTATTGATATTTCTCCTGGCAATCTTGATTCCAGCTTGTGCCTCATCCAGCCCGGCATTTTACATGATGTTCTCTGCACATAAGTTAAATAAGCAGGGTGACAGTCTACAGCCTTGTCATACACCTTTCTCAATTTTGAACCAGTCTATTGTTCTATGTCCTGTTCTAACTGTTGCTTCTTGACCTGCATACAGGTTTCTCAGGAGGCAGGTAAGGTGGTCTGGTATTCCCATCTCTTGAAGAGTTTTCCAGTTTGTTGTGATCCCCACAATCAAAGGCTTTAGCATAATCAGTGAAGCATGATTAGATGTTTTTCTGGAATTCTCTTGCTTTTTTTTTATGAGCCAATGGATGTCAGCAATTTGATCTCTGGTTCTTCTGCCTTTTCTAAATCCAGCTTATAGGTTATATTCCATATAAAATTATTATAAAATATTGCCTATATTTCTTGTGCTGTATGATATATTCTTATACCTTATTTATTTTATACACAGTAATCATAAACACCTTAGATTTTCAGATGATTTGTTAAATCAGGGAGTCAATCTGGAATCTTTGGATAGGATTCAAGGATTATTCATTTGGATGATTTTTTAAAATACATCTTTATTTTTAATACCTGAAATTGAAATTTAACATTATCTTTATTTATAAGTGTAAGGAATAAACCGGACTTCCCAGGTGTCTCAGTGGTAAAGAATCTGCCTACCAACGGAGACACAGTTTCGACCCCTGGGTCAAGAAGATCCCTGGAGGAAGAAAGGGAAACTCACTCCAGTATTCTTGCCTGGAAAATCCCATGGACAGAGGAGCCTGGTGAGCTACAGTCCATGGGGTTGCAAAAGAGTCAAACATGATTTGGCAACTAAACAACAACAAGGAACAAACATACTTTTATTTGCCACAGCTATGACTTTGTCAAAACACAGGTATTTAAATATTTTATTGAGTTTTGTTGTGGATCTTGGGGCTTTATTTATGCTTATCACTACATCAAAATCATGGTAGTCATTAGATCCACCACTAGATCTTGTTATTTAATGTGCTAATAAATAAGCAATATGTTATTATAGCTAAATTTGGCTTACTAAAATTTTGATTATTATATTTTAATATAGTTGGTTTCCTTGGTAATCCAATGTATTTATTTTATGTACTTATAAACTCAGAAGAGGTTTATGAGCTTAATCAACTGCCAAAGTGTAGATGGCACAAAAAATGTTAAAAATCCCTTTATTAAATAATTCTTAATTGAGACTAAACAGTCTACTGAGCCTGGAAGACCAACAGACAAATAAGTAAATAGTTTCAATATAATGGTAAATATATAACAGAGGTTTGGTTTCAGTACAAAGAGCAAAGTAAAGAAGGGCTAATTCAGAGAGGGCTACAGGTGACATTTGAGCTGACCCTTGAAAGATGAATAAAGTTGAAGAGACCTTTGTTCATCTGGTCCAACCCTGTGTCCAGTCCCCGAGTCACCTCCGTAGCGTTCCATCAAATGGAATCCAGACTCTACCTGAAACACCTGAACCTGGAGACATGCATCCAGACATTGGCTGGAGCTGAAGGTAGAGGAGTGAGGAGGAGAGAAATAGGACAGATGGAGTCACTAGGCAGAGGGCAAGCATGTGTTTATAGAGTCAAAGGAAGACAAGATGAAAGGCAAGGAGAAGTAAGACCCCAAGGCCTGTGGGTTGGGGGTCACACACAGTGAGAGAAAGACCCTAGACTTGGGAATCAGTCAAATCTGGATTCCCCACTCTGTATTACTTTAGAGTACTATTTAATCTCTTTGAGCCTCTGTTTTTTCACATGTGAATATGAATTAATACCTGTATTTCAGGGTCATGGGGATCAAGTGATGGAGCATATGGAAAACTACCCAGCACAGAGTAGGAAATTGATAACTATCAGAGCCTCTTCCTTTCAGTTTGCCCAAAGCCAGCCTTCCCAACCTCTTCCCTTGGGTGAGGAGTTGACCTTGATTACTCTGGACAATAACCTATGAAGTTCAAAATCTCTATTTTATAGATAAAGAGACCAAAGTTCAGAGATATTGTGCAATGTCATTTGCCCAAGGTCTCACAGCAAGAAGTGGTAAAACTGGAATTTAAACAAAGATCAGGCAGATATTAAAGTCTCTGCTGTGCCCTATCAACATTTGACCAAAGCTCAAGAATGCTGTACTTTAATAAATGACGCCTATAAACACCAAAATAAACAAAAGCACAAGAACAAACCAGTATATTGGGCAAGTGAAAATCCTTAAAAAGGTCATCTAAATAAACACTTGTGATAATAACCATAATCTCTTGGGCACTGGAGAATGTCATCATTGTTCCCAGACAGCCGAAGGCAACAATTATAATAAGCCTTTGGACTCTACAGTTCTTCCTTAGGGCTGTGATTAAAGTCGCCTGGGTCTCCCCTCACAACCTGTCCATACTGACATTAAGCATGGAGATCTCAATCACAGAAACTAGTTTTTGTATGGTGTTAATAGTTTAGTAAACATTCTTATTTACAGGAGATCTGCTGACACTTATAACCCTGGGAGATGTATAGGGTCAGGGTCATTTGTATTCTCAGAATAGGAGAGAGGCTCAGAGAAGCAAGGTAACTTGCCCAAGGTCAATGAGCAAGTAAAAGACAGAAGCATGATTTAAATTCCATCTTCTGACCCTTTTCCTAGAGCTATTTCCACCTCCACTGGTGTTTCCATCCACAGTCCAAATTAGAGAGGAGACTGAGGCTCTTTGAAAGCAAACTTCTAGACTCCTGGGGACTGTGTAAATTTTGGCATTAAGACCAGACAATAGCTTGGAAGGAAATAGAAGATAATATTAATGATAAAAGCAAAAATCTAGCCTATCTTGAAATAACTGCTTAATTGAGATATGTCATATACCATAAAATTCACCCTTTTGAAATGTACAATTCATTGGTTTGTAGCATATTCACAAAGTTTTCAACCATCACCACTATCCAGAACATCTTCGAAGGAGGAAGAGGAACTAGAGGTTGAATTAGTTTTCGAAGGCCAATGATTTAATCAACATGCCTCTGTAATGAAGGCTCCACAAAATCCCCAAAAGGTGTGGTTAGAGAGCATCTGAGTTGGTGAACATGTGAAGGTTCTGGGAGAGTGGTAACCTCAGAAAAGGTATGAAAGCTCCGCACCCTTTCCCACATACCTTGCCCTAGGCATCTCTTCCACTTAGCTGTTCCTAAGTTGTATTCTTTTATAATAAGCAGGAAAATCTAGGAAGTAAAATGTTTTCCTGGCTTCTGTGAGCCATTCTGGCAAATTAATCTAACCCAAGGAAAAGGTTATGGTAACCTTGGACCTATAACCAGTTGGTCAGAAGCACAGATAACAACCAGGACAAACAGCTGGCATCTGGAGTAGGGGGAAGATTAGTGTCTAAACCTTTAACCTGTGTAACCTGATACTATCTCTATAGTGTCAGAATTGAGTTAAATTGAAGGATACCCAGCCGGTGTCCCAAAATTGTTTGGTGTGGGGAAGCCCCTCACACATGTTTGGTGACTTGAAATGTCAGGAGTAGTGTGGTGACAGTGTGGGAATAAAGGAGACACACAGAAAGAATATGTTTTTCTTCACACTTTCTTAATTTCATTTTTAGGCCATTTATTGCTAATGTTTAGAAATACAATTGATTTTGTATCTTATATCCTGCAACTTTGTTGAACACATTAGTTCTAATGATTTTTATTAGATTGGATTCTTTAGGATTTTTTAGATATATGATCATGCCATCTGCAAGAAAGGATATTTTTATTTTCTGTCTGAATCCCTTCTTTTTTTTTTTTTTTTTGCTAGCTTGCTTAATTTTCCTGGCTAGCACCTCCACTACAATGTTCAATAGAATTGGCAGGAGCACTTGCCTTTTTCCTAATCTCAGGGAAAATTTTCAGTATTTCATCCTTAAGTATATTTCCTGTGGATTTTTCATAGAAGGCCTTTCGTAGATTGAAAACATTCCCTTCTGTTCTTAGTTTGTTGAGTATTTTTGTCATGAAAGTACGTTAGATTTTGTCACATGCTTTTTCTGCATCTATTGAGGTAATTATGTAGCTTTTGTCTTTTATTCTATGGAATGTTGTAGTATACTAATTGATTTTCATATGTTAAGCCACTTTTGTGTTCTTGGGAAAAATCCTACTTGATACAGTACATTATACTTTTTATGTTGCTGGCTCACTTTTCCATCTATATTTAAGGGACATTGGCTATAGATTTCTTTTCCTGCAATGTCTGTCTGGTTTCAATATAAGTGTAGTAATAGCTTCGTTGAATGAGTTATGAAGTATTCCCTCATTTTCTATTTTTTGGGGGGACAGTTTGTGAATCATTTGTGCTAATTCTTCTCCAAAGATTTGTTAGAATTGACCAATGAAGTCATCTAGACCTCAGCTTTTGTTTGTGTGGGAAGTTTTTTTTAATTAATAATTTAATATCTATTTAGATCATCTCTTTATTCTTCAGTTTAAATAATTTGAAACTTTCTAGGAAGTTGTTCATTTTCTCTGTGTTATCTAATTTGTTGGCATACAAGTGTTTATAGTATTCCCTTTTCATCCTTTGTATTCTGTAAGATTGGTAGTGATGCCTTTTTATTCAGGATTTTAGTAATTTGAGTATTTTTTTCTTGGTCAGTCTAGCTAAAGTTTTGTCAGTTTTATTGGCCTTCAAAGAACCAAACGTTTCATTTCATTGATTTTTTTTCTAATGCTTCTTAAATTCTATTTTTCATTAATTTCCACGGTAGTTTACATTATTATAAAATGTACTTGTTTGTCTCTAGTAACACTTTTTGCCTTAAAGTCTATTTGCCTGATATACAACTATTCCAACTCTTTTTAGATACTGTTAGTGTGTTATATCTTTTTCCATCCTTTCACTTTCAAGCTATTTGTGTCTTTGAATGTAAAGTATGTCTTTTGTTGATAGCATATAGTTGGATTCAGGTTTTCTATCCATTTTTCCAACCTCTGCTCTTTTATCGGAGTTTTAGTCCATTCACATTCAAGTAATTACTGATAAACTAGGATTTCATTTGTCATTTTGTTATGTTTTTCAGTATGCCTTGTGGATTTTTGGCTCGCCTGTGTCTTCATTAATGCCTTATTTTGTGTTAAATAGATATTTTCTAGCATGAAACATTTCCTTTCCTGCTCTCTCTCTCTCTCTCTCCCTTTCTCTGAAAGAAGACAGAGAGATAAGGGAGAGGGACATGGGTTGAGAAAGAGAAGAAGAGAGAGAAAGAAATACATAGACGTAAACACATTTACATACATATATGTATGTGTGTTTTTTATTTATTTTTTCTTCATGGTTGGCCTGAGGACACCAAGATCTTAACTTAAAACAACCTAGTTTGAATTAACACCCTTCACTTTTATAGCACATTGTCATTTACATTTTTTCATTTAATTCTCAGGAAGGAGAAAGTAAAAATCTGGGCTGGAAACTCTTTCTCTAACATGGCCCGAGTACCTGCTGGGAGCAACGTTACTCACACAAATGCTTCTCTGCAGACGAATCATAGCCCAGAGAAAGAGCTCCCTTTCCTTTTTATGTGTGTCTGCGTGTATTTATGGCTGTGTCAGGTCTTAGCTGCAGCATGTGGGATCTTTGTTGGTGCATGCAGGCTCTCTAGTTGAGGTCAGCAAGCTCAGTGGTTGTGGTGAGTGGGCTTAGTTGCCCTGTGACACATGGGATCATAGTTCCTGATCAGGGATCAAACCTACATCCTTTGCTGTGGAAGGTGGATTCTTAACCACCAGACCATCAGGAAAGTCCCAAGCAATCCCTTTCTGAGTTCCAGAGTATAGATTTTCAGGGTGATCAGAACAACTTTATATGGAGTTTCTAACTTCCACATTCATTCACACACATCAGTGATTCTCAAAATATGGTCTGAGGACCCCTGAGTTTTCCTGAAATGCTTTCAGGGGTTCTCAAAGGCAAAATTAGTTTCATAATAATACCAAGATGTTATTTGCCTTTCTTAGCTTTTATCCTTTCACATGAGTGCAGTAGAAATTTATGGAGGTTACATAGCATGTGATATCATACCAGATAGAATGGAGAAGCAGGTATAAGAATTTACTGTGTCTA
Organism: Cervus canadensis; assembly: GCF_019320065.1. NCBI lineage: Eukaryota > Metazoa > Chordata > Mammalia > Artiodactyla > Cervidae > Cervus > Cervus canadensis. The sequence continues at coordinate 26,026,801 of NC_057387.1, read as the reverse complement.
TGAAGTCGGGCATTAAAGAGATTTACAAAACTGCAAAACCATGCTATCCTTCTCTCTAAGTTGCTTTTGATAATATAGTGATATCTCATAAAATATGTCCTTTATTTTGTCATATAATGGTTTATTATTAGTAATTTTAAATGAGTTAAGTTTTTAAATTTCCCAGTATTAATTTATAATATGATAAATATTGATAGATATAATACATTTAAACAAAGGCTTCTTTGGGTTCTTGATAAATGTTAAGAGTATAAAGGGGCCTGAAACCAAAAGTTTTTGAGAGTTGCTGACACAACTCAACCATCACAACATGGGGAAAGTGAGACAGGTTCAGTCTCTTACCACTATGGCTCTTTGGATGAGAAAACAGAGGCTATGGACCTGGGAATGTGTCTGAAAGGACCTGCTTTGATGGGAAAGCAGTTGATGATTCTAAGGCCAAAACCAAACCAGTTAACTGGAATGACTGAATTGACACAAGATGGGAGATTTAAGCTCTTGATGGCCATTTACACAGTTGACCTCTCCCAGGCTTTGGATATACTCTTTTCACCTTGCCGTCCATGATTCCATGTTCTTGGTTTTGCTAATGGTTCCCTTTCTTCAACCTGCCCCTCAACTATTGCTCTGACCCAACATTCTGTCTCAGCCTCCTTTCCGCCTCCCTTTCTCATCTCCCTGGATGAGCCCACCCACCACTACATAAGGTGAGTCCCAAATGTGTCTGCTCTAACTTAGATCTATCTCTTGAATTTCAAAGCTAAGTACTGAATGTATCTAGCTGGATACCCTTAGATGTTCCAAACTCGTAGACTCAATATTCTCTAATCACCAGAAATTCCACGTATTGTACAGGTAATGTGACAGTGAATAAGACATAGTTCCTGTTCTGAAGGAAACAGCAGTCTAGTAGAGATGATCAGTGTGTCCAAAACCAACTTCTGTATTTTTAGGCCTTGTTATTATCATAACACTGGCCCAGTTACCCAAGACTCCTCCTTCTTCCCCATCCCCTCCATCCACAAGTCACCAGGTTTTATGCATTCTATTTCTGCAATGTCTTTCCTCTTCACTTCTCTCCATCTCTACTGCAACTCCCTAAGTTGAAGCATTCGTGGTCTCTCTTATGTACAGTGGCAGTAATCTCATAGCCACTCTTGGCCCCCTGCCTCATCCCCATAAAATTTACACTGTACAGTACTGCCTGAGTGATCTTTTCATAACCTCAAATCTGCTCTCCTTCCTACCATGCTAAAACTCTTCAATGACTTCTCTCCCCTGTACAGCAAAATCTGAACTCGTGAGACTTGTAAATTTCCCCAGGAACTGACTTTTGCTTCATTTCCTATCACTCCTCGGAATGTATCCATGACATTTCAAATGATGTTTCTGATAGCAAGAATGCCCTCCCTAATCACCTTGTCATCCTTTGTGACCCTTCTCAAGTATCTTCCCTGTTAAAATTTTTATGACCTTCCAAGAAGTCTTAGTCTACCACTATATCTTGCATAGGTCTCTTTTCATTATAGTATTTACCATGCTGTATTGTAACTTTTATTTCCACAGTTATCTCCTTCTCTGGACAGAACACTCTGATGGCCAGAACTGTGTCTTATTCACCTTGCTGTCACCCATCCTGGCCCAGTGCCTGGCAGAATTGTTGTTTAGTCACTCAGTCAAGTCCAAATCTTTGCAAACCCATGGACTACAGCATGCCAGGCTTCCCTACCCTTCACTATCTCCCGGAGTTGCTCAAACCCATGTCCATTGAATCTGTGATGCCATTCAACCATCTCATCCTCTGTCATCCCCTTTTCCTCCTGCCCTCCATCTTTCCCAGCATCAGGATCTTTTCCAAAGGGTTGGCTCTTTGCATCAGGTGGCCAAAGTATTGGAGCTTCAGCTTCAGCATCAGTCCTTCCAATGAATATTCAGGACTGATTTCCTTTAGGATTGACTGGTTTGATCTCCTTGCAGTCCAAGGGACTCTCAAGAGTCTTCTTCAGCATCACAGTTAAAAGCATCAATTCTTCACTGCTCAGCCTTCTTTATGGTCCAACTCTCACATTCATATATGACTACTGGAAAAACCATATCCTGGCAGAGAGTGGGTATTAAATATTTACTGATTTAATGTTAATGGTATATAAAATATGGATCACGTCCAAACTTCTTCCCATTTTTCACCCAATCACCCAAGCCCAAAACATGGATGTCGCTATTAATAGAGACCACTCTTCCTTTTACCCTTTGGCAAGGTCATCAAGTCCAACTTATTTTCCTTCTGTAATCTCTTTCCAATATGCCAGTTGCCCTCTGTTACCATCTTTAGAGAAGTCCTCTATCCCTTATGAACGCTGTACCCATATTTTCAACTTCAAAAATCGGGACATGGAATTTTCATGACCCCTCCAGATATGAGGTATTTTGAGAAACAGATGTAAATGATACATATTTGAAATTCTTTAAATGTTTCAGTGATTTCCAGGGATAACAGTAGAGAATATTTGAAATCATAATGCTATGAAGAACTCAGGTTGGGCGGTCATTTAGCCTTGATTGTAAGGTTCTTAGCCCTCTGTTTTAAGTGTCTCCAACCTTAAGCTATTTATCATTTGAGTGACAAAGGACAAATGCAGAGTCAGGAATAACTAAAAATACGATATTGTAAGTACCAAATAAGTGGGTAAGTTATTGGGAAGAGAAATACAGAGGGGATGTGACCTGAGCTGGGCTTTAAGGTCATTGAAACAGAGGTGTACCAGCTCACATCTAAAAGTGTGCATGTGGAAGCATCCCAGCTCCAATTCCCACTGATAGAGCTGGACTTGGCTAACAGCTGAGGTTGACTGACCTGACTGGAGAAAGCTAATGCATGGATGGTTCTTTCTTGAGCAATCTGAGATCTATAGCTCGGTCTAGTATAGAAAGATAAGCTATGTCAGTTAGATTCCCTTCTGGAATCTGAAATTGGGAAATCAAAATGGGAGATATGACAACAAAGGCAATTGCTGAAAGACTTTCCCTAGGTACTAGCTTCAGGTAAAGTTGGGGCTGGAGAGTTCAGAGCTAGTCAAAGTCATGTGTAAGCCAAAATTATGAGGAAATAGAAAACAGGAGCAGACAGACCCAGCTGTCAGTAAAAGAGCCAGAACTCAAGGTAAGTGGCAATGGCAAAGGAAAAGAAAGACCCTGCCACTGAGACAAGAGAGGTGGATAGGCTGAAACCACGTTGGAACTTAAAAGTCTTGTCGCCTGCAGTCCAAATCTTTGTGTAGCCTTACATTCACTCCTTAACCTTTTTGCCCTGGTGATTTTTTGGAATGCTGTTCTTTGCAACCTGAGTGCTAAACTGAAATAGATTCAGTCAAGCAAAATGGAGGAGAAGAGAATTCCAGGAGCCCAGCTCAGTATGGATGGCACACAAAGACTGAATTTCTCATGGACTACTCAGGGAAGACCGGAAAGGGATTTTTTTTTTTTTTTTTTTTTTTTTTAGGTGGGAGATAAGTGACTAGAACACCTTCAATTTTAAATAAGTGAAACTGGTATTTGCCAAATGAATGAATGCATGAATGTAGGTTAGGGTAGAAAGTACACAATTTGAAATAATAGGGGCTCTACACTTGATACCATAGGCATTAGGAAACTTCAGACGTTGGGAACACGAAAAAGATACCATCGGTACGGTGTTTGAAAAATTGCGAAGATCTTTGAAGACATTGCATTTGCCAACATTGCAGCATGCATGTCCCAGTCCTACCATGATATATTGAGCATGTATGGGCAACATGTGCCTGAGAGCAGAACAGAAAAGCAGTCAGTGGCAAGGAAGCAGCACTGCCCATTAGGATGGCCTAAGGGAGGCGTCCACTCAGACAGCCTAGAAGCTAAGAAAAAGAGTCAAAAAAAAAAAAAAGAAAAAGAGTCAAAGTGCTCGAGCCTGGCCCAAGCTGTGAAAAATGCTGCATCTCTTCCTAACGAACTGGCAATAGATCCATAAGGTCTACTGATCTTATAGATCCATAGAACTCCCATAAGAGCAGGGAATGTAACCTCTGTGTGCAAACCCATGTATGCACAGCTCTAAATGGGCCCGTTATGGCAAGGACTGCTGGGCTTCTATGGACTTCCATGTAGAACCCAGATGTTAGCTGTCTTCTCATCCTCTCAACCAGGCTTTTGCAGCAGCTGTCTGTTTCACACCACATCAACATGAACTCAGATCTCAGCTGCTCTTTAAATGCACCCCTCTACCCCAAATCCGTTCACATCCCATTAATGAACAGCAGAAAATCTCCTGATAGTTTTTCTGAGGAAATATACACTGCACACCCCACAGCGAACAATTAAAAAGAAGACACAATCAGACATGACGTTCTGAAAAGCCATCCTTTGCTGGACAACCACCAGGGATCCCTTTTTCAGCCCATCCCCCTGTCTAACCTCCAGGATCCTCTTTATCGTTCAGATTCCTCCTGCTCTATTATACAAGGTCATTCTGCACACTCTAGCTCCATTCCCAAATTTGCATAGCACATAAAACAAATTTGCACAACGAAGCCCACCACACAGCTTCGATAAATAAACTGTGGCCCATTACATTTCACGGGACCCACCTTCCTCGAAATGACAACTGAGGTTATAAACAAAGTGATTGCTATTACACACACACACAGCAATAAGCATATAGATTAGTAGTTTCCAAATTGGCACCAGCTGTCCTTCCTTAGCCCCATCACTCTGCTCCCTGGGCTTCTGTTTCTTATTTAATCTAAAGGGCAGCCTGGGTGAATTCCATCTGCAGCCCAGCTCTTGGTTTGGACTCTGTGTGAGAGTAAAGTGAAAAGACAGTGGAGGGTGAAGAAGCCAGCTATAGATACTATCTGTGTGTGTGTTGGGGCTGGGGGGAGAGGTAGTAGGAGGGAGGAGAAAGGATAGGAAAATGGGGGCAGGCAGGGTCGCAGTGGCAGGGCGAGAGAGGTGCAGGGCTGTCTCCCCCTGCAGCAGGCACAACTCAGCCCAAATGCAGAGCACGGAGGAGAAATGGCTTTGTCTCAGCAGCCGCCCACGCCCTGACTGCATCGAGCCTCACTCTGGGCCCACAGTGACTTTGTGGTGAAGGGGATGTAGCCTCCTGCAGGGGCCAACAGTCTCAGGGAAAAGAAGAGCGCAGCAGAAAGCACACCCAGCTTTCCAATACACTCTGCTCTCATCTGCTTTCTTTTTCAAATGCCTGTTCTGGATGCCATTTTCCTTCTAAGTTATCTATAGCTTCTCAGTTAGCCAGAAGGGGGCAGGGGGCGGAAATCAACCGCAGTAACAGCCAAGTGACCAGTTTCTGTGGGAACACCTATGGATGTCTACTGTACTGGGCAAGAACAGAACAAAGTCGCTTTTATCTCCAGCTTTCCAAAAGCCTTTGTGTGCTTCAGAAGCCGGTTATTATTGCATTATTAAAGCCCCAGTGAGCTGAGCCAAGGCATGGATATGCTAGAGCTGTCCCAGGCAGCTTCAGCTAGTTCAGACTTATCCTGTGACCTAACCTGACTCCTGACTTCCCATCCATTGCATCCCAGCAGAGGGGGAGCAGCCAGGCCCTTAGAGAAGGTGCCTTAGGCTTCTAACCAAACTGGTCCGTTTGGTTCCCAGGAATCATTTCGAGCCTAATCCATTTTGCCAATATTGTGTCTCTTAAAGCACCAGCAGTGTAAACTGGAGGAGAGACTGTTGCATAAGGACATGCATATCTGAAACCAGATTTTCCTGGGTTTCAGCCAGCAGGTTGCATGGGAGAGGTTGGGAGGACAAAGTGTTTGGGTTTGTGAGTGTCGCTGAGGATGAGGTTTGGGGTGAGGACAGGCTGGGGCATAGTTTGCCGAGAGCAGATTTGCTCCAGTTTGGTGCAGATTCCTAATCACAACACCTATGAGCTTTGTCATCTGCCCCAGCCCCTGCTTTCACAGAGGAGAGGTAGCCCAGAGAGGCAAGGTGACTTGTCCAAGGTCGCACGGTGACTAAGTGTCCTGCTGAGATAGCCAAGGCCTGGACATGTGCTAAGCATGTGTGGTGTTCACGCTCCAGATCTGCAGGTACAGGTGCCCTTTCAGTGGCCCAGTGCCAGTTTCACATTTGCATTTGGGCAGATAAGCCCCTAGAAGACACAGACTGTCCATGTCCTGGGCCTTGCGTGGCAAGCAACAAGGCTCAGACACGGGTAGGAGTTTATGTTTCTGGATAAACCCTTAAAAAAAAGATCAGTGTCACATCCTCCAACCAGCTCCAGTGCGCTTATTTTCAAGTAAACATGGAAAAACAGATCAGCTAGAGAGGCTGCAGAACCAGAAAACAGTAGAGGGTTGCCATGGGTGGTTGTACAGTCCACACACTGTACAAAGGGCCTGGATGAGGGGCTGAGCAGGGACCAAAATCCAGCCTACGTGTACGTGCATGCTCAGTCGTGTCTGACTGAGACCCCATGGACTGTTGCTCACCAGGCTCCTCTGTGCATGGAATTTTCCAAGCAAGAATATTGGAGTGAGATGCCAGCTTCCAACTCCAGGGGATCTTACTGACCCAGGGATTGAACTCATGTCTCTTGTGTCTTCTGCATTGGCAGGCAGATTCTTTACCACTCTACCACCTGGGAAGCCCCCAGATCCAGCCTGCCTTCCACTAACTGGGCCTTGCCCTGGTACGATGCTCTTCATCTTTCACATCTCATGAAGACTTCCCCTTTGAGAAGAAAATCTTCCCTTTCTGCTGGTCCTTCTGTCCTTCCTTTCTACCTCATTCCTCTTCGCTAAAGGTTTTGCTTTCTTTTCAAAGGTTTTTCAGTTTCACTTGCTAAGCTGTAATCACCAGACTAGTGATGAGCCCTGCTCACACCACACTATTTAAAGCCACTGAACCCATCTTCAGGCTACCTGTTCCACCTTCTGGATATGGTCTTCCCATGATGCTTCTGGCCACGTTTGTTCATATGCTGCTTCCTCCAAGAAGCCTTCCCTGACCATTATCTTTCCCCCTACACATCCCACCCTAGGAGTGAGGTTGATCCCCCACAACATCCTAGGACAACCTTGGGGAGCTTTTGATACACGGTGGAATGATCTGTTGATGAGCTCATCTTTTCCTTCCATCTGCCCTGTCTCAGTATGGTAGCCACCAACCATGTGTGGCTAGTGAGCACTTAAACTGGGTCTGGGCTGAATCTGTAAGCTACATACCGTGTGTGAAATGTTCAGTGTGGAAAAAAATAATGTAGAATACCAATAATTTTTATATGGATTACATGTTGAAATGAAAATATGCTAGATAAATTGAGTTAAATGGCTGATTAAAATTAATTTTACCTGCTTCTTTTTACTTTTTAATGGAACTCCTAAGAGAGTTGAAATCGCCTCTATGGCTTGCATTATATTTCTGCTGGATAGCACTGCTTAGCCTGTAGAGCTCTAGGTCAGGGACCCTGTCTTACTTATCTTTGTATCCCCAGGACCTAATGCAGACACACATTTGGATGCTGAGAACACAGCAATACAGTTGTCATCTTGTGTTGTCACTGTCTCTGCCTGTCTGTCTCTATCAGGATGCTCTGTGTGTCCTGAGCAGAGACCATGCCCCACCTAGCATAGTGTTTGACAAGAGGCAGATGCAGAAGAAATGTTATAGAATAAGGTAAAGGAAGTGTTTAATCTGCATATGTAACAGGGATTTCTTCTCATTTAACCTTGCTTTTTAATTCCACTTGACGTGCTCACTTGGTGATGTGTGCTCAGTCACTCAGTTGTGCCCGACTCTTTGAGACCCCATGGACTATAGCCCGCCAGGCTCCTCTGTCCATGGAATTCTCCAGACAAGAATAGTGGAGTGGGTTGCCATGCCCTTCTTCAGGGGGTCTTCCTGACCCAGGGATCAAACCCAAGCCTCTTGTATCTCCTGCCTTACAGGTGGATTCGTTACCCACTGAACCACCTAGGAAGCCCATAGACATGATGCAGAAGCTTTGTAGATGAGAAAGAGCCTGGTAACTGCAAGATCCTGACTGGATCTTTCTGAGCGGACAGAGGACGTGAGCAGAGGAGGAGCACAGCCTCAGCAAGAGCAGCTGTGGCCCCACAGCCAGCGCAGTGGTGTGTTAGAGGAGGGCAACCTTTTTAAAAAGCCAGTGATTAGAAAAACCATACCGAGCTGTGCAAATAATCACTGGGCAAAGGTCATAGAATATAGAGACTCACATTCACAACATCACTTAATAGCTTAGCCTGTCCTCTTGGGTATGGACCCAGGTGATGGTAAATTTTTAAAATCTTTACATATTTTTTTTGAAATCTTATTTATTTAATTTTTTTTGGCTGTACCACTCAGCATGTGGGATCTTAATTCCCCAGCCAGGGATCAAACCCATGCTCCCTGCACTGGAAGTTCAGTGTCTTAACCAGTGGATTGCCAGGGGAGTCCCTAAAACTCTTTACATATTTTTGACTATAGAAATAAAAGCTGACTCACTGTTAAAAAAAAAGATGTTTTTGAATCCAAAACCTCATAATTACATAGGAATGTTTCAAGAGAAAAGTCAAAGTCCCCTGTGACCCTCTCCACAGCAAAACTCAATAACCACTAATAACACATTGGTATTCTTCCTTCTAGGCGTTTCCATTGCAGATACTTTGCTTTGCTTTTGCTTTCTTTGTTGTTTTGTTTTTGTTTTTTTCCATAATGAGATTATATTCTAAATATTCTGCAACTTTCTGTTCAAACGTTATTGGTGTATTGTCCACATTTCTCATGTCAGTATATAAAAACTTATCTGTTCTTTTTAGTCAGATTAGAGTGTTCTATTTATTCAAATAAACCCCTTGTCACTGGATATCAGTCACAAGGACACTTTTTTTCTCTTGCAAACAAGCTGTAGCAAACATCCTCAGACATGTCTTGGCAACTTTTGTGTTTCTATAAGCACAAAAACCATTTCATTTATGTCCTAATGAAGATGGTGCTGCTAATCAAAATAGAACCACTGACATTCAAATTAAAAAAAAAAAATAACAGATTGGGATGGGGGTGCAGGGAAAGGATGGTGATGGTATTAGTGGATTTTGGACTTGGTGTTAGTATTTTTGTAGTAATGAGGGAAAAATCTGTTCAGCATGCATCTCATTTTCTAGCTCGAATTCTAAAACTGTTCCTTTTAAATTTAATCTGAAAGCTCAATTTTGGATCAGCCTGTGTGAAGTTCAAGAACATTCTCTTACCTATATCCCAGTTAGAACTGTAATAGATACGTCCTTCGATCTGGCATTCACTGGATCAGCTTCCACTTTTTCCTACAGACTCATGGGTTCTTTAATTACATGGATAACTGCGGTTTGAAATTCAAAACAACAGTGTATCTTTCATAATTCTCCTGAGAAAGAAAAATTCCAATGGTAAACAATGCCTTTAGGGTTTAATCTCCCCAACTGAGTGCATCTGGATGGCCCTCCTGGCTATATTTTACATACTGGTAATGCAGAAAAGTCACTAATCTCTCCTGGCCTGTGACATGGTGTTGTCAGGAATAATGTGTGAATCATTACTGTCAAGATTACTGGTAGCCCGAGAACAAGGTACAGGTCCAAGTACAGGTTCAAGTATTATTTTCAGTTGAAACTACTAGGATTAAATAGCAAATAAGAGGTGAAAGTCAAAAGGAATGAGAAGAAAAGAAGATCCAAGGATTATCAGTAGTCGCTTTGGATGTTTTTATTGCAGCAATTTTGATACCTGTTTTTTTTACCGTGCCAGGAAGTAGCTCAGTTGAGGGAGCTCTGTCTGTCAAGTGCTGTGTAAAGGATTTTACATTCATCATCCTACTTAATTCTCCCAACAGATTTGTGAGGGAAGTCATCCTCTCCCATTTTACAGATGGAAAAACTGAGACCCAGGATTAATGTTTAAATGACTTTCTCAGATTTATCAATGAAGTAAGTGGATAAACTGGTGTTAAAACTCAGAGCGGTTTGCCAGGCAAGGTATTCCATGACTTGCCTTGGAGAACACAGAGAAATGGCTCATTAATTTTTAATTTGCTAATGATTGCTGTGAAGTTTGTGAAACCTGATCATTCTTGTAAGTAGGTTACATATCCCTCATGTATTATTTGCATCGTTTAATTATTTAATGCATCCTTTTTTTCATAACAGGGCAAAGGCAAACTTCTATATAGCCACAAATTCTGCGTAAGTGGGATTCAAAGCAATTAAGTTTTATTGTTAAAACTCTACCACTACCTTTATTTCTATATACTTTCTACATTTTTAAAGCTGTCCTTATATATGTGATCCTGTTTTATCACCACCAAATTCTTAGAGGGTATACAGAGCAGGGATAATTATCTCCATTTAACAGATTTGGAAACTGAGTTGGAAAAAGGCTAAATCACTTTTCTATTGGTTTTAGTTGACTAGAAGCAGAAACAACTGGAATATGGCTCCTTTGATGCCCACTCCCCCTATGAAGGTCAATGTGTAGTAGCAAACATCTAAGATGGAGAGGCAGACACTCTGGTTAATGACTTATATTAGCCAAAAGCTCTAGGATTTCATGACAGTGAGCAACACAGTGCCCAGGCAATGTGAAGATATTTATCCACAGCTGGGGACAGATACGGAATTGATTTTATTTTTTCAGTTTTTATTGAAATGAAGTTGATTTACAATGTTGTGTTAGTTACAGATGTTCAGCAAAGGGATTCAGTTTTATATAGATAGATCTATATGTATGTGCTCAGTCACATCCGACTCTTTGCAATCCTTTGGACTGTAGCCCACCACGTTTCTCCTGTCCCTGGGATTCTCCAGGCAAGAGTACTAGAGTGAGTTGCCATTTCCTCCTCTAGGGGATCTTTCCAACCCAGGGATCGAAGTTGGGTCTCCTGCATTCCAAGCAGATTCTTAACCCGCTGTGCCGTCAGGGAAGTCCTTATATGTGTGTGTGTGCGTGGGTGTGTGTATGTTCTTTTCTGAGTCTTTTCCATTATAGGTTATTATAGGATATTGAGTAGAGTTCCTGGAATTCATTTTAAATATTGGAGGAAAGGCGATCAAGACTAGACAGTCCCTGAAGGTTAGTGGAAAATTGTCCAGAACCCCTTGCCAAACCCCCATGCAGAGCTAAATGTTCTGTTCAACCATCAGATAGCTCAGAGTCTGGAGAACAAGATAACACGTTTGGGCGCAGGGTGGCTGGCTGGCATTGGCTCCCACTCCCTGACCTGACCTCCACTAGGTTCCTGAGATTAGGCAGTTTTTTCTGAGCAGAGTTAGAGGGGCCACACGAAGGGGACTTGGATACTTCCTGCGACTGTGCATCTCAGCGTACCTTTTCTGGGGCCTCCCTCTCTTCAAATATTGATGACCAGCTGCTTCGTCATGAAGGCCGCATAGCCCCGCTGTCAGGGAAATGGGAGCTCCATCCCCCTTGAGCAGGCCCGCCTAGGCAAGAGCAGTGTTTCTGACAGGGGCTGCTCTCTCTCAGAGGGCAGCCTGGATGGCAGGACACCTCCCCGGTGCGGGAACAGGCCGCTTGGGGTGAGTCAGATGATTGGTTGTCTATATATGTATGTAGGCTTGTATTTATACTTGAAACCACAGAAACAAATGTTCTGAGCACAGTTTCCACATGTGGGTGATATGTGACTCGGCTCTGGGCCTGAGCCTATCAGTGAGCTGAGGCCTGCTGCTGTCAGGACCATCTGGGTTGTGTCCGGCCTAATTGTCCAATCGCTGTCCTCCATGACTCCATCAGCCCACCAGAGACACTTAAAGTGTCTCCAATCAAAATTTTAGCCCCCATGCACAGAAATAAAATCCCAGTGTAGTGTGAGAATTGGAGTATCCAATTGGCGATTCTGGCTTTGAGTTTTAGTGGAGAACATCTTGATTTTATTATTTACCCACACATTGCTTTGTAAGGACTCTTCCTGTACTGTGCCGTGCTGAGTCCCTCCAGCCGTGTCCGACTCTTTGCAACCCCATGGACTATAGCCCACCAGGTTCCTCTGTCCACAGGATTCTCCAGACAAGAATACTGGAAGGCAGACTCATCAAATATTTTATGTAATAAACCTGCAGGTAAAGACTAGTCAGGACTCTAAGAGCATTCAGTTAATTATTTTTCTAACTGTTCCTCAGTATTAATGCAACTTGGCCACTGTTCCAGTAGCAGTATAAAGAATCTGGAAATTTAGACCAAAAACTTGCTCTTCTTGATTGAAAGATGAATCTCGGTCAGTTAATTTTGCTGTGCTCTGCCTTCCTCATCTATAAAATGGGCACAGTAAATTATGCTGAAGGTGTATTGAGACTGTGTGCCTGAAAGCTATTTGAAACTATTATTCAGATATCTTGGCTTCTAAGAAATACAAGCAAGTTGTGAAATAGATGCACACATGTATAGCAATAGCTGATATTCATTGGCTATTTATTGCGCACAGGCACTGACTAAGTGACTTACAGTCATCTCAACACAATTCATATGACATGAACACTCATATTATCACCATTTTACAGATAGGAAAAATAGGCACAGAAAAGTAAAAAACTTTCCAAGTTCAGTAAGTAAAAGTGGCAGAGGCAATGAAATTCCAACCCAGATGATTTCTTTCCAGAGCCCCTGTTACTCATCATTGTGTTATACTGCCTCCCATTTATTATAAAATGACATTTGAGACACTGAAGAACCAATTAGGTAAATTATCAAGGGATAAACATTTGACCTACACTCTCTTGCTGAAAGATTCCAGTTCAAACTTGTCCCTTACTATGCCGACATCCTGGAAATTAACACTTCGTTAGTCCCCCAGCACCACAAAGTCATGTCCCAGTTCTTAGTGGTTCTCAACCAGGCTTTCCCTGTTGCTTCCTTTCAATTGCTGTCACCTCCTGGCCTTTGCCTCTGCTGATTCTTAGTGGCCTGCAATACCTGCTCACACTATTCCTGCCCAACTCTCCCAAGAAGCCTTCCCAGATCCCAGGATTAGACTAATGGTCTACCTTTTGTAGGCCCTTAAAGCTCCCTGAGCTGTCCTCAGTCCCAACAGACATCATCTAGTGAAATTCCTTACTCCTGTGTCTTTTCTCCTATCGTATGCATCATGAGCATTGCCCTGCATTTTGGTCATCTTTGTATCATCTTTGGCACCTCACACTGTCCACATTCAAATTTACCCATGGTGGGTTTTTTAAGCTTGTTAGACAATGGTATCTTGGATTAGATCCTAGAACAGATGAGGACATTAGAATGGAAAAAATAGGTGAAATCCAAATAAAGCTTGTGGTTAGGTTAAAAGTATTGTACCAACTTTTCCTAGTTTTGATAAATGGAACATGGTTCCATCAGATGCTAACATTAGAGGAAGCTGGGTGAAGGGTATATGGGGGCTCTGTAAGCCGTATTTGCAACTCTTCTGTAGACCTAAAATTATTGCAAAATTAAAAATCAATCATTAGGACTTCCCTGGTGGTTCAGTGATTAAAAACCTACCTGCCAATGCAGGGGAATAGGTTCAATGCCTGGTCCAGGAAGATTCCACATGCTGTGAGGCAAAAAAACCCCATGTGTCACAATTACTGAGCCCTACTCTAGAGCCTGAGCACCTCAACAAACAGTAGCCCCAGCTCACCACAACTAGAGAGAGCCCACACAGCAACGCGGACCTAGCATAGCCATAGATAAATAATAAAAATCAACCGTTAGATGGCTTTTAGCCTAGTGTTCAAGACCATCCTGTTGGAGTCAGACAAACACAAGTTAAAATCCTAAATAAACCATTTTCTAGATATACTAAGTGATCTTAAGCAAATTATAGTCACTCAAACCTCCCTGAAAGCCAGTTAAATATCCTGGCACATGGGAAACAACAAATGGCAGTCAGTCTTTTTACACTATTGTAGTCACGGTTCAGTTCAGTTCATTTCAGTCTCTCAGTCGTGTCTGACTCTTGGCAACCCCATGGACTGTAGCACACCAGGCTTCCCTGTCCATCACCAACTCTCAAAGCTTGCAAAACTCATGTCCATCAAGTCAGTGATGCCATCCAATCATCTCATCCTCTGTCATCCCCTTCTCCCGCCTTCAATCTTTTCCAGCATCAGGGTCTTTTCCAATGAGTCAGTTCTTCACATCAGGTGGCCAAAGGATTGGAGTTTCAGCTTCAGTATCAATCCTTCCAATGAATATTCAGGACTGATTTCCTTTAGGATTGGCTGGTTGGATCTCCTTGCAGTCCAAGGGACTCTCAAGAGTCTTCTCCAACAGCACAGTCCAAAGTGTCAATTTTTTGGTGCTCAGCTTTCTTTATAGTCTAACTCTCATATCCATACATGACTACTGGAAAAACCATAGCTTTGACTAGACGGACCTTTGTTGGCAAAGCAATGCCTCTGATTTTTAATATACTGTCTAGTTTGGTCATAGCCTTTCTTCTAAGAAGCAAGGGTCTTTTAATTTCATGGCTGCAGTCACCATCTGCAGTGATTCTGGAGCCCAAGAAAATAAAGTTTCTCACTGTTTCCATTGTTTTTGCATCTATTTGCCATGAAGTGATGGGACTGGATGCCATGATCTTAGTTTTCTGAATGTTGAGTTTTAAGCCAACTTTTTCACTCTTCTCTTTCACTTTAATCAAGAGGCCCTTTTGTTCTTCTTCACTTTCTGCCATAAGGGTGGTGTCATCTGTGTATCTGAGGTTATTGATATTTCTCCTGGCAATCTTGATTTCACAGGGATATTCCATAGGATATGAATATTGCCAGAATCTTGACTCGGGGAGAATCTGGAATCTTGGGATCTCCCAGAATCAGGATTCCGGTGGTATTCATGGTTATAATGTATTATTATTATAACAATTTATCAAGAATGTGGCCTGAACGTTCTCTTTTAAAGGTACTCCCACTGCACACCTCCCAATATCCCTACAAACCCTGCACTTCAGCCACAAACACTCTCTACTCAACAAATATGTCTGGATATTCCAGCCACTGTTACAGCACTGGATTTGTAGCAAGGAATGAAACAGACAAAAATCCCTGCCACAACAGTTTACATTCTTATGGAGATAGGCAACAAACCACTAAAATTAATAATGCATTGGTTCTCAAATGATGAGATTCCCAGACCAGCAATGTCAGTATCACCTGGGGACGTGTTAAGAATGCATATTCTCAGGCCCCACCCCAGACCTACTGATACAGAGGCCAGCTGAAGCAGTTTAACAAATCTTCCAGGTAATTCTAGTTAGCGGACAGGTGTATGAACCACCGATACATTAGGTCGTGATAATCTGTGTTCTAGAGGAAACTAAGACAGGAAGTGGGGTGGTACGCCAGGGTGGGGAAGGGGTTTAAAATTTTAAATAGGATGGTCAAAAAAGCTTTACTTCAGAGGAATGTGTGTGTGTTAGTCCTTGAGTCGTGTCTGACTCTTTGTGACCCCAAAGAGTCAGGCTCCTCTGTCCATGGAATTCTCCAGGCAAGAATACTGGAGTGGGTAGCCATTTCCTTCTCCACACTTCAAAGGTGACATCTGCCCAAATACGTAAAGAAGATGAGGGGATCGGCCTCCAGGATATCCAGGGGGAGAATGTTTTATTTACTTTTTATTGTTGTTTTTTCAGTGGCTCAGTAGTGTCCAACTCTTTCCAAGCCCGTGGACTGTAGCCCTCCAGGCTTCTGTCCATGGGGATTCTCCAGGTAGGCATACTGGAGTGAATTGCCATGCCCTCCTCCAGAGGATCTTCCTGACCTAGCAATCGAACTCATGTCTCCTGCATTGGCAGGTGAATCCCTTACCACTGAGCCACCAGGGAAGCCTATTTATGTATTTAAGGGGGAAAGTGTTTTAGGCAGAAGGAATGGCAAATACAAAGGCACTGAAGCAGGAGCAGGCCTGGGGGTCTGTGCAACGAACAGCAAGGAAGCAAGTGCAGCTAAACTAAGGTGAGCACAGTGGAGAAAGCAGGAGAAGTGGGAGAGTCATGGGGCTCCAGACTGCCCAGGAATTTGTAAGTCACTGTAAAGAGTTTGACCTTTATATACTGAACCAAAGACACTCTACCTTTTTCTATATAGTCTATAGAGTCCTTCACTACTGTCAAAATCCACCTGCCCTGCCTAACTCTCATGGTCCTAGCCAATCCCTTCTCTTCCTTAGGCTCCCCCAGCCCACCCTGTCAGCCTCTCCCATCCCTAACTTCCATAGGCACCTTGGTTTATCCCCAGCTACCATACAGAGTTTGCCTGTATTTTGCCCTATTGGATTGTGTCCATCTGAAGCAGAAACCTTATCTTCTTCTTCCTTTATTCCCACTACCTGTGCATTGCAATGCTATATAAATATTTACTGAATTTCTAAGACGTCAAGATAGAAACCAACATATTATTGGCACTCAATAAATATTACAAATGCTGCCAATGATTTTGCAAATTCTTCTGTTGGAGGTAATTAAAAAAAAAAAAAAAAAAAAGGAGTTCATAGCTTTATTGTCAAACCACCAAAGCCTTTTGGATGCAGTTGCAGGATTCACCCAGAGTATGACTAAAGCCAGCAGGCACTCCTTCTTCCCAGCTGCTTCCCTTTGTGTCTGATGGCCTAACTAGTTCTGTGTTGGCTTTGGCTGAGTGTTACCAGAGAGTAACATCAATCTCCTGCTAGCCTTGGACCAAACTGGACCAGGGTAGGAGGTGGCATGAAAAGAAGATGGGCGTCAGAATCAGCTGAAGCAGGATTTGAATTCCAGCTTCAACACCCATGGGGTTCTTCCTTTCTTTTCATCTTGTTCCTTTCCTTTTCTCCCTTCCTTCCTTCCTTCTTTCCTTCCTCCTTCCCTCCCACCCTCCATGCTCCCACTTTCTTTCTTCCTTTCCTTCTTTCTGTATCATGAATCCCCTCTTGTCTAGCAAAGCCTATAGGCTGTTTCCAAGTATGAACCTTTCTAATGTATAAAATAAAATTATAAAATTATAGAGGAAACAAAGTTTTGTATTAGGTTATCAGAATACTTAAAAATTAATTTCTTACAGTAATATTTTTATCTCTTTACAGTAAATACAGTAAGTAATAAGATCCAGAAGCAAGTTCAATAAGTACCAACATTTTGACATAATGATGAGCATAGAAGAGATTTGAGATATTCACAACTGTAGTATGATATGAAATTATCTGCAATTCATGTTTCTGACATAATACAGGTACCGCTATTACTCCAGTGACTTGTGGCTTTCAGTCATGATTGATGGAGATGCCAAATTTTAATCTGAATCTGACTCTAGTTGTTAGAGGTTAGTGCGGGGGGAAGATTTTCTCCATCTTATTTTATTCTGTACACTATGCAAGACCCCTTCACTGCCCCCTGAGTATAAGTCAGAATAAATTACTTTAGCTCTCTACATTTCAATATCCTTATTTGTAAAGTGATATTTAGTAGATGACAGTTTATTTTATTTTACTAGCAGCAGTGGTAGTAATTAAAAATTCACCATAAACAGTCTTTAATAGACTCTGGGTCACTTCTTGGTCATAACCAGCATCCACTGACCTTTTGTTGACCCATTTGGCAATTATCTTTTTAAGTTGAGGATTCCTACTCCCCAAATATTCCTTATTGGCCTGAAATTTCACCTTCAGAGAAACATGCATGCTTTGGGGCCTGAGAGACCTTCAAGTTCAAGAGATTCCTTAAAAATAAGTATTGTTGAACTGTCATCCTAACCTCTAGCCATGCCCACCGACGGTCTAAAGTTGCAGAATAGGACACAGTCTAGCCCAGTAGGAGATATGGGTGAATTTAAAAAGGGTGATAGACAATCAACCTTCAATTTATTCTATTTCCAGAGCACCCTTTACAAAGTCCAGATTTTTGCCAAACAAGGTCATATTTAGTCTACAGTCCTGGTCTTGAAGATTCCCTGGTGAAGTAAATGGCAATCTACTCCAGTATTCTTGCCTGGAAAATCCCACGGATGGAGGAGCCTGGTGGGCTACAGTCCATGTGTTTGCAGAGTCGGACACAACTGAGCAACTTCACTTTCACTTTCACTTTTCCTGGTCTTGAAGAGAATTTTCCTAAAACTCAGCAGTAATGTTGAATTTTAGCCTGCATGTGCCTACATAACCCCTGCATTTTAGTTCATTTCCTGATTAGTTTCCATCTTAAATAGTATCTTTACTATCTTTGAACAACATTAAATTGGTTTTCGAGCACTTGAGAGAAATGTGCTTTCTTCTGGGCCAGTTCCTTCAGAATTGCTTTCTTCATGGACCCTGTGATTTCTTCAAGCTCTGGAGTACTTCTCAGACTTGGTTGTCCAGAAGAATTATCTGAAGAATCCATTAAAACGCAGGTTGGGTCCCACTTCTAGAGATTCTGATCAGTAGGCCAAGAATGAAACCTGAGAGTTTGCACTGTTAACTTGCTTCCAGCTTTCTTTACCTTTGTGAGCCCAGTTTCTTGATTATTAATCCAGGGCAATAATACCTTCTTTGCCAGGCCATTGAAAGGATTAGAAAAAGATATGTAAATCTCACATCTTTTTCAAAAATACTAAGACCCTCACAGAAATTTAATAACTATCAATTCATTCCCATAATGAAGTATCATTGTGTAGGGAAAGATTTCTGAAGATGGAGATTTCTGGAGAGCAGCTTTGAAAAGAAGCAAAGCAAATTGTTGGCAAAGAAGGGAGTGAGGGGTATTTCAGGCCTTAAAAAAAAACAAAAACAGTGTGCAAAAAATAGCTAACCCAGAAAGCTGCCAAAAGTTACACTTGGCTAAAGCAAGTTCATGGATCACACATACATAAACAGGGAACAAGGGCATTCTGTGCTCGTCTACAGGTCCAGCTCTCTTCTGAAGGAAATGGAAAACCAGTGAGGTTGTTTAAAGCAGGCAATGACGTGACGGAGGGATTGCATAGGGAAGGACAAATGGGTCCAGGCTGATGACTAAGTTTCTTCCTTCAGTTTATGTGTAGGTGATGGAGATGCAAGCCACCAGGAGAAGTACCACAGAAGAAAAAGATGGCTGGAAGAACAAGATAATGAGTTACATTTTGGATATATTAAATTCAAGGTACCATACTAAGGGGTAGTTAGATATATGAATCTAGATTTTTTTTTTTATTATTTATGTATTTGGCTGTGCTGGGTCTTAGTTGTGGCATGTGGGATCTTTGATCTTTAGTTGCAATATGTAGGATCTAGTTCCCTGACCAGGAATCAAACCTGGGCCCCTGCACTTGGGAGCTAGGAGTCTCAGCCATTAGACCACCAGGGAAGTCCCAAATCTAGATGTTTTAAAGAAATCTTGAAACATAGGTTTAGAAGATCTTCCATTTAAGTGGAAATTAGATCCACAAGAATAGATGAAATAGCCCAAAGAGTAATACCATGAGACAAGACTTGAGGACTGAATTCTGGAGTGCAGCACTGTTTACGAGCCATCATTAAAGGACCACAAGTTAACATTAATGACTGTCAGCAGAGCCTGTTTCCTATTCTCATATTATCTATATAAAAGCAAACTCTGTCTTAAATGGATGTTGAGGTCAACCTTGGTCACCAAGCTTGTACCCAAAGCAGCCCACACAGGACTTAGGTGGAAGAAGCAATGCGAGAAAACATCCCCAGCGTGGTCTGTAGGGATCCTACAGAGAGTTAGAAGGGAAGGCACAAGCTGATAATAGAAGGTGAAAGGGATCGCCAGCACGGCTCCACCCTCCTCATCACTGAGGTGCCACACCCCCCAGAGAAGTGAGTCCAGGTACAACTGCTCTAACTGGTCATCCTCTAGAGATAGATCTCTTCTTCAGGAATCTTTGCACAAGTGAGATCCATACAAGGGTCAAAGTTCAGACATCACCAGCTGGGAGAAAGACACTGTGGACTGAGTCATCACAAAAATAAATACTATTCACTTACTCTTCCGTAAGACAAACAAGACACCAACAAGAGTCGTATTTCACCCAGTCAGAGCTATCCTGCAGGGCTGGCCAAACCACTACAGACCAGTAGGATCCTGCATCAGCCCAGCCCTGAGCACTTCACCTTTCCTGCCATGGGCTTCTGAACAGCCTCACCCATGGGGAACACGAGCAAAAGCCGGTCTCACCAGCCCAGGAAGAAAACTAGAAGCGAGTCCAGGCTCTTTTGAGGTAGGACTAAACAGCAGAGGGGCAACTGCAAAAATTCTCAGGCAGAAGGAAATGCTCTTCTTAGGTAGGAGGTACAATTGGACCACATTCAAGGGTATTTGCATGTATCCTTTTCTCCTCCTCCCACAATTCAGTGCTCACAAAAGTCCAAGCCTATCAGATAAATTCGGGGCAATTTCAAGTGTATTTTTCTCTTTCCCCCACTAAAGAGTGAATTTAAGTTTGAGATCATTTTCAGAAATTCATTACACACACACAAAAATGAGGCCCATCTGCACAGCAGGCCTAGATCTTCCCCCAGTGATTATGAAGCCTGTGTGTGCGCTCAGTCACTCAACCCCACGGACTGTAGCCCTCCAGGCTCCTCTGTCCATGGGATTTTCCAGGCAGTAATACTGGAGTGGGTTGTCATTTCCTACTCCAGGGGATCTTCTGACTCAGGGATTGAACCTGCCTCTCCTGCATTGGCAGGTGGATTCTTTACCACTGAGCCACCTGGGAAATCCCAGTTAAGTAGCCTGCTGCTGCTGCTGTCATCCTCAAAGACATTTCTTATGAAGAAAACCTGTGGACAAACTCTCAAAAAAATAGAACCCTCATCCTGATTTCACAGTGACTGGGCCAGAAGTTCAGGAAGGGAACTGGGGCTTTGATAGGATTGTCACAGGCTGGGAAAACATAGGAAATGTTTAGTCAGAAGGAACGAAAACACAGTGTACGGATGGAAATCTGATCTCTGCAGACCTATCTTTATTATAGCTCGAGGCAGGGTGGTGTGGGGAGAAGCAAATCTAAAACCAGCAGACTGTTAAAACAGAACTGTAATGGGCCAAAAGCTTCCTCAGGACAGAAACCTCCCATCGCGCACACAGTGTACACCTGTGCAGGCCAGGAACCAAGGCGTCCAGGCTCTTAAGCACCCCAGGCTGGAACATACTATTCTCACAAGGGGCACCTGTGAACTTTCTGGAGGGCTTTCTTACTGTTTCTGATGACTCCTAGGAATGTTCAAGCTTGAGCTCTGGGTGCAAAGAGACCATGTTCCAAGGCAGTGTCCCATAACGAAAGACAAGGGAGAAAAAGGCCATAACCAGTCTGGCTCTGAAGAGGATTGGGGGACAGGAAGGATGGGAGCTCCAGGGAAGTCTGGGCCCCACATTCTGAACTTCCCTCTGAAGCTCCCAGGGTGGGCAGGACCACTCATCTGCCGATCAGAGGCTGAAATTCAGAGCCTGAGCCAAACAGCAAGGCTTCTTTACCACGTTATCTTGCAAAGTAAATACATCTTTACAGAGGAGACTTGCTCTTACAGGTCCCTGACCACCTGCTATGGAGGTGGAAGGGGAGCTGCTGTTCTCAGGACTAGATGAGATTCAATCCTGATGGACTGGATTAAGTAAGAATTCACTTTGGTGGTGTTCAAAGAGTTGTGTTTGTTTGTTTGCACGTGATATTTCCTTCAAAGAAAACCTACACTGGCCACTATATACAAACCCATCAGTTCAGGCAACAGCAGCAGCTGGTCATTGTGGTTCCCTTGCCTGCTTGGCTCCTCCAGGCCCTTCTGAGGCTGCCTGTAGGACACCTCTCGGGATCCCCACACTCCTCTGTGCTCAGTTGGGAAAGATGGAATTGATCAATATCACCGAGTGTTGGCTTGGATTAGGCTCAATGAGTAGAGTGGCTGGATTTGCACAGAGCCTAACATGTTTCAGCTAAATGTCAGAGTGGACCTTCTGCTCCACATTGGCCTTGGAAGGCCTCTAAAAATATTCCCTTTAGTAAATCAGCAGTTCCCATCCCAGGAACTATGGGTGGGTGCCTTGGTCTCTGCATTGTATAAGCCGCAAACCAATAAGAGCCTCCTGGGGCTCCCTCAAATATTCATTAGCAGCAAGTATGAACAATGTTTAAATTACAGGATTACACATTGAACTAAATTAACCTTCTCTAGAACGAATATGTCCTTAATACTTACATTAAAAACTAATTAATGCATTCTGATTTAGGAAAAAGAGAAAAGGGTTACCTTATTTCCAAGCATCTTGTGTCAACAGCCCACTTTAGGTTCTGTAATTGCCACTCCTGAATAATTAAAAGTCAAGGTCACGCATGTCACTGAAGAAACCTATAATTAACATCTAAGCATAAGCATTAGATTCTCTAAATTGACTGATTGTTCTTAAAAAGGTGGTGGGGGGGGCGAGAGCTTGACCTAGTATATTTTTAAAAAACAACCTTTCATGTTCTCATAGTTTTTTTTTTTTAATAAGGAAATAAACATGTGCTTAAGATAAACTCACTGATTAAATGACAGGCGTTTTATCGACAGATATTGCCAGGTTTTAAAAAAGTTGCAATAACATGATCTACATGGTAGATAGTAGAAGGAATGTCAGATATTATCAGATCCTACAGCCACGTTCTTTCTACAAGTAAAAAGTCTGAAGTCTAGGTGGGTAAGAGAAATTTCCTCATATCACACAGTAAGCAGTAAGCAGACAGAAATGAGAACTTCCATGCTTATGTAGTGCTTTTCTTACCACTTCCTGTAGTAACAGCAAAGCAGTCAATAAACATCTCCCAGAGTTGCTGTTTTGCTTACATTGCTGTTTTTGCAATTCAAATAGTGTTCATCAGACACAGTATACACAGCAAACAAGGAAAGCCCGCATCGGTTTATGCCCTGCATGTATTTGTTATGAAAGGAACAATCCTCAAGGTTTTAGATGTCTCCTTCATCAGTTGGGCCTCCGTGGACCAGTTAGATACTGGTCTTTCTGAAAAGCCAAAGACAGTGGGAGAAAGGGCAGAACACAGGGGTTTTACTGGAATGAGAAGTGGGCAGTAGGGTGTGGCCTAGTGATTCTCAACCCCAGACTTACCACAATCACTCAGAGAGATTTTCTGAAGTACCAATGTTGGGCTATCCCTCCAGAGATTCTGATTTATTTGACCGGAGCTGGGGCCCAGGCACTGGCTTTTCCCAAGATTCCTTGGGTGATGATGGGCTTGAGAACCACTGCAGGGCAAAGTCTTGGTGTCAGAGAGAGCTGGGCTAAAAATCCCCAACCCTGGCACATATACCTATTTTCTCTGAATTCCCCTTATGCTTGCATATGTGCTAAGTCACTTCAGTCATGTCTGATTCTTTGCAACCCTATGGACTCTAGCCTGCCAGGTTCCTCTGTCCATGGGATTCTCCAGGCAAGAATATTGGAATGGGTTGCCATGCCCTCCTGCAGGTGATCTTCCTGACTCAGGGATCGAACCCATGTTTGTGGCTCCTGCATTGGCAGGCAAATTTTTTACCCACAGCACCACTGGGAAGTTGCATATATTAAATATATATATATATGTATATATATACACCATATGTATATTTTTAAAAAAACAAAAATTCCTATCCCATCGAGTGGCTATAAGCATTAAATTGGAATAGTATATAAAGCAAAGAGTAGTTTCTCAATAAATTTGACTCCTCTTCCTTTTCTACATTTTAATGGTGATAGCAAAGAAGTAGCCTGAAGTCAGCCAATGAAAGAGAACAGGCATAAGGGTCACTAGACGGGCCTGACATTTTGAATGGTGTTTGGCACAAATCAGTATATCTGAATTCTTCTCTGCATTCTGCTCTCTTCACCCACCCCACCCCAATTTTTTTTCTGGAATAAATATCCAGGTAAATCAAGAGCTGGACACACTTAATCCCCCAGGAAGCAGGGCTGTCCAGTCAATGATTTGCATCACTTGGTTCTGGTTGGGCCACTTCCATGGATGGGCCTTGCACTTACATAGGTTTTCTGCTTGTAAGCTGTAGCTTTACACTAGAAGGAGAAGCTTTACACTTCATAGGAGATCAGGTGAAGGCAGAGGAGATTGGCTAGGGGCAAAGACACGTCTCCTCTCTGTCAGACACACTGTGCTACCTCTACCTACATGAGATGGTTCTCTGCCAGTCCAGCCTTTGTACGATGCCTCATGAATGCGCAAATAGTTCCACATGGCCCCACCCAGGGGCATCACATACCGTTTTCATTCTCATCTGTGAACACACAGCATATGAAAAATTCAGGTGCTGCGTGAGCCAGGGCGTGGAACTAAAATATGTAAATAGTAGCAATCAGTGTCTTGTCCAAAAGCAAAAATTGTACTCCAGGCTTGGCTTTTTATTCCATGTGTACCTCAAAAGCTGCAGGAAGTAAAAGAGAAAACAGACAAAAATCCAGAGCCCTCACCTCTGGACACTCGATCTTCTTCAGGCAACCCTGCCCCAGACCACTGTTTGGCATCTGCCTACATTCAGTGATGGCACAGTCAAGCCCCCTCCAGCCAAGGAAGCCACCTCTTGTGCCTTACTCTTATGCCTGTCTTTGAGTAGAACTTCTGCCCGGGCCCTGGCCAACAGTCTGGTTTGGGGTTCTTTTCCATTATCCATTGCTTTTGGTACCCACCTTTTCCCCACCCAGTGACTGGGTTTCCCAGTGCTTCAGCTGCAGGAATCTGCCTCATGCAGGAAGCTTTGTCCGGCAAACATCACAGTTCAGCTCAGATGGGGGAAACTGGCATTAACATGGTATGTGGCAGCAATGGTGGGTTTTACTGAAGCCCCTTGCTAAGCAACTGCCAGTCCACCATCCAGCTGCCTTCTCCTGCCTCCCACTGCCATTCTTATTGGGCAACTCTCTGCCATTGCTGTCTGCCTGAACTGTCTCAAAGGGCAAGATAGGGCCAGGGACTCCTCCCAAGGATCTCTGGCCCTTCTCCTCCTCTCACCCAGTATTCCTGGCCCTTTTTCCTGTAATCACCAAGCCCATGAGCCATTTGAGTGTGCAGCTATTTTTACTAGAGTGTGAAGGATTCTCAGGGTATAAACTATATTTAGCAGGGGTTAAAGTTTGCATTACACAATCAGTGGGGCACAGGATTCAATCATTAAACATCCTGGTTTTGGTCTTCCTGATTCATTCATCTACAAATGGGTTTTTCCAGACCTAACCCTTCTCTTTTCGATTCAGCCTACAGATACTTCAAGGTCTTTGTTTCCTGCAAGAAAGGGAATTCTTTTCATGTCTCAAGTCCCAATTCTACTGCAGACAGAGATTTTCTTATGGCCATCAGAACTTCTGATTTAGTAGGAATCTATGAAGAATGTTAAATGGAATCCTTCCAGGACTGAAAAAAAATCTAGTCTAGAAATTCCTAAAAATGCAAACTGCCCGCCTAGAGGCTTCAACTGATGCTCATTGACAACTGTTGTTGACGTTTCAGGCCAGGGTACTAAGGAGGGATTATGTCTGAGGGTGTTTAAATCAGCATGAAAATGAAAAGGAGGGCTGTAAGCTAGCTGAACTGTGGTGTTGGAGAAGACTCTTGAGAGTCCCTTGGACTGCAAGGACATCCAACCAGTCCATCCTAAAGGAAATCTGTCCTGAATATTCATTGGGAGGACTGATGCTGAAGCTGAAACTCCAATCCTTTGGCCACCTGATGCGAAGAACTGACTCATTAGAAAAGACCCTGATGCTGGGAAAGACTGAAGGCGGGAGGAGAAGGGGATGACAGAGGATGAGATGTTTGGATGGCATCACCAACTCACTGGACATGAGTTTGAGTAGACTCCAGGAGCTGCTGATGGACAGGGAGGCCTGGCGTGCTGCAATCCATGGGGTCACAAAGAGTCGGACACGACTGAGCGACTGAACTGAACTGAACTGAAAGCTAGCTCATCTTAAAAGGAAGTGGAGAGCAGGGTCCAGGATGTGTAACATGACACGGAACCAAGCTGGTCCTTCTGCTGCTGGAAGTGCAGTGTGCTAACAGCCTGAGGGGCTAGTCCTATATAGGATGGGCTTCAGCTGCAGAGTCACCTCATTCAAGGTGACACCCCCCTCCTGGGGCAGCCTGCACCCAGTGGCTGGTCAGAGTTGCATATATAGGCCTGGTCCCTTCACCTCAACTCTAGAGAGCATCCCTGCTTCAGAATTCTAGGGTTGAACAGCCTTTCATTGAGACTGCCTCACTGCCCAGCCTCCCCTCTTCCTCTTGCACATGTGGAAATCTCCAGAGCACTTCCTAATACGCTCCAGCATGCATCTCCATCTTGGCCAGGCTTCCCAGGAAACGCAACCTGAGACAATGGCCTTCACCAAGCCACATGTGACATTCTCCTGATGAATTCTCTCGGGTAGTCCCACATTGCTACATGGCTACGAAAGTCAGCAGACCCAGGAACATCAATATCTCAGGTGAAGATATTAGAAATGCAAGATCTCAATCCCCATCCCCAAACGATAAAATCTGAATCCCTATTTGAACAAAGTCCTCAGATGATTCATATGTATATTAATATTTGATCAGCACTGGCCTACATAGTAATTGGATGAGAAATGATGAGAAGGAATGTTTACTGGAAGTACAAAAGTATCCTGGCCCAATGGGAGTCATCTGTTTTTAGTTCAGAAACTATTTTTCCTACTAAAAGGAGTTTAAAGACTCATTACTTTGCCACAGTCCAATCACAAACAAAAGAGCAGAACACAGAGGCAGCTGGTCAATTGCTCAAGTTAGGAAACCAAGCTGCACTATTACGCAAACAAGGGAAAAGCTTATATGTAAAGTAAGTGCCAGCATTTCTTAGAGTATAAAGATTAAACACTTGCCTTGCAATACAATAGAAGAGCTTCAAACACACCAAGAGACTTAGAACTTTCCCAAAAGACCACAGGGACACTAGTATAAAGAAAGCCTCCTACATCAGTGGCAAGAGCATGAAATCACATTCATTCTCTGAGCCACACCATTGAAAAGATTTCCACCAGATCTTCAGTGAGAAGAAATTAGTTTGTTAGAATGGCAATAGTTTGTAGCAGGAAACATGCTAAAATGTTAAGATGTAATGAAAGATGTGGTTCTTATTTCATAGGATTCAGTCATTCTCAACAGATCCTTTTGTGCCTGTAAAACACTGCATTAAGCTGTCTCTCTGGACTTCTTTATAGATGAACCTCGAGACTGAGTCTGACTTCTCTGTGTGTCTTTTGATGAAAGTCCTAGAACACAGAGGAGGCAAGAACAGGTAAGCGGTGCTTTAAAGAATGATGCTTCACCATGATTGGTTTTTGTCTGCTGTGACCTGTTCCTATTGAAGAGCATCAAGGAAACAGGGTGCTGTCCTGTACCCAGAACCCCTGAGGGAAAACCTAAGTGTCCACAGACACCAAGAGAAGAGTCCAGGATCCAGTTCTGGATGAAATGGAGTGAACACGTGAATGCAGCCATAAAACCTAAACACAACACATGGACCAGCCTCTCTGAGGACTCCAGAGTGTAAATGGTAGCACGGGGTTGGGGAGGAAGACCAGAATTCGATATGCCTCTGAATCAGCGGTGAGAGTCCCACGTGTCCTCTGGGTCCCTGGTCTGGATGGGAGGCAACCCCGAATCCGGAAATGAGTAACAGGTGTGGACTAGAAAGATCTCCCTCTTGTTCTGGCTTCAGGTGCAATTAACACGCAGAGACAGTGGGGAAATCCCCTGTTCATTCCTTTGCTTCCTTTATTCTTCCAGCCCCAACCCCTCAAGGCGCTCAGAGCAGCAACAGCGGGGCCCAAGAGCACCCTTTCTCTCTGTCTGCAGGAGCAGTTTCCCAAGAGAGGGAGGGGACCCCCCATCCTTTCTCACTTCTCCCACCACCTGGCCCCTCCTGTGGGCACAGTCACAGGCAGGGTGCAGCACAGTGGGATAGATAGAGCACCCGCTTTCTGTCCAGAGGATGGGGATGGGGGAGGGGGTGGATACAAAGTGCTGGGAAGTTCTAGGGAGATTACAAAGAAAGGAGGAACTCGGGTCCTTAAAGCTGTTCACAGACTCCTGGGTTCAATCCTGTTCTGTGTGAGTATGGATCTCTCCCATAAAGGACACCAAAGACATCGAGAACTGGACTAAGGGGTGGACCATCACTCGGGTCCCAGAATGGCCCCCCAGTGGCACACACACAGAGAAGACCTAAGTGGCTGCAAAGGCTCTGAAAACACACCTGGCATTGAAACTACAACTTACAAAAGCCTTGACAAGTTTTCAGCCTGACGCCATCCGGGTTGATTGCCTGCTAAAATATAAATACCATCATTTACATAAGATGGAAATAAAACCCAGGCTCCCAAAATATAACATTCAAAACATCCAGGATACGATCCCACATTACTCAGGGTATTAGTTTTCTACTGCTGCTACAACAAGTGACCACAAACCTAGTGGCTTAAAATAGTACAGCTGGTATTTGTTGTTTTTTAAGTTCTGTAGGTCAGAAGTCCAAATTCAGTCTCACTGGGTTAAAATCCAGATATGGGGAGGGCTGACACCTTTTGGATACTCTTGGGGAGAATTATTTCCTTGCATTTTCAAACTCTGAGGGACACCTCTCATTCCTTGGCTCATGGACCTTCCTCCATCTTCAAAGCAAGCAAAATATCCCATCTCTCTGATCCTTCTTCCGGTGTCACCTCCCTTTCCAATCAAAACCAGGAAACATTCTCTGCTTTTAAAGGTGCTCATGATTATATTTATCCCACCAGTATAATCTCCCCCACTCCAGTACTCTTGCCTGGAAAATCCCATGGACGGAGGAGCCCGGTAGGCTACAGTCCATGGAGTCGCAAAGAGTCGGACACGACTGAGCAACTTCACTTCACTTCATATAATCTCCCCATCTCAAGGTTTGAATCTGAGAAGCACTTTTGTTGCATCTGCAGTGTTAATCCCTTTTGTCATGTAAATATTTACAGGTTCTGGAAATTAGGATGCAGCTATCTCTAAGAGAGACTTCATTCTACATTCACCCTCAGTGTATGAAGAACCAGGAAATCTCAGCTCACATGAAAATAGACAATCAGCAGATGCCAATGCTAAGGTGATGCAGATGTTGGAATTTTCTGACAAGGACTTTAAAACAAGTTTTATGAAATATTCCACAGAGCAAGGGACAGCACTCTTGAATGGAAAGAGAAAGTGTTGGCAGGGAAACCAAAAGAATAAATAAGATTCAAATGACAATTTTAGAATGAAAACATATAATAGCTGAAATTCTAAAACCTGGATAAACCAGTTGAAATGATTCAATCTGAACAACATAGAAAAAGATTTTTTTTAACAGCCTCAGGAACCAGTGAGATTATACCAAGATGTCTTAATATTTGTGTCATTCAAGTCTCAGAAGAAGAGAAAAAAATACAAGGCAGAAAAAAAATAATAGAAAAAATAATGACGGACAACTTCCCATATTTGGCAAAAGACAAAAACCTACAGATTCAAGAATCTCAGAGAACTCCAAATGGGAAAAATGCAAAAAATCCATGACTAGACATATCATAATCAAACTGCTAAAAACCAAGATGAAAAAAACTATTGAAAGCAGCCAGAAAGATGACACACCGTCTATAAGAAAATAATTCTTATAAAAAATCAGGAATATGCAAATTTAAATAAGCTGCAAACTTTTGCCCATCAAATTAGCAGAAAGTGTTGAAATCATTACTATCTAGTGTTAGGATACAAAAATATGTTAGTGGGGAAAGAAATGAGGACAACATTTATAAAAGAAAGAAAAAGAAAATTTATGAGCTTCCCTAATAGCTCAGTTGGTAAAGAATCTGCCTGCAATGCAGGAGACCCTGGTTTGATTTCTGGGTCGGGAAGATCCTCTGGAGAAGGGATAGGCTACCCACTTTACTATTCTTGGGGCTTCCTGGTGGCTCAGCTGGTAAAAAATCTGCCTTCAATGTGGGAGACCTGGGTTCTATCCCTGGGTTGGGAAGATACCTTGGAGAAGGGAAAGGCTATCCACTCCAGTATTCTGGCCTGGAGAATTCCATGGGCTATAGTCCATGGGGTCACAAACAGCTGGACATGACCGAGCAACTTTCACTTTACTTTATAAAAAACAATTAGGTATCATCTACCAAACCTTTAGATCTGTATACCTTTTAATCCTCAATTCCACTTCTGAAATTTTATCCTACAGATATTTGTACTAGTGCTCAAAGATGTTTTATCATGGCCTTGTGTGTAATGGCAAATAAATACATTAATAAACAATATAAATAATTACTGATGAACTGTTACTTAAATAAAGTATAGAATACCACACTATTGGAATATAATATGGGGTTTCCTGGGTAGCTCAGCTGGTAAAGAATCTGCCTGCAATGCAGGAGACCCCAGTTCAATTCCTGGGTCAGGAAGAAGGGAGAAGGGATACCCCCCCTGGAGAAGGAATAGTCTATCCACTCCAGTATTCTTGGGCTTCCCTGGTGGCTCAGATGGTAAAGAATCTGCCTGCAGTGTGGGAGACCTGGGTTTGATCCCTGGGTTGGGAAGATCCCCTGGTGGAGGGCATGGCAACCCATTCCAGTATTCTTGCCTGGAGAATCCCCATGGACAGAGGAACCTGGAAGGCTATAGTCCATGGGGTCACAGAGAGTTGCACACAGCTGAGCGACTAAGCATAGCATGGCACAGAATATAATATAACCTTTTAGAACAATTATATTGGAGCCAAGTCTATTGGCGTTGAAAGAACATATGATATAAATGTTAAACGATAAAATGTTTGTTCCCCTTGGTCGGGAAACTAAGATCTCACATGCAACGCAGCCAAAAAACAAAAGTTGATTTGTTATCAAATCAACCCTTATGCGAAGGGTTGATTGAGCAACCCTTATGCGAAGCATGTTGATTAAATCATCGTTGTCAAAGAATATATGATATGAATGTTAAATGATAAAGACATTTGTCAAATACACACACAATACACACAAACTGGGTTTTGTAATTGTATATGTGTGTGATTATAATTGACGGGAAAGATTTAGAAAGATAAAAACCTAACTGATATCAGCAGTTGCTTCTGAGGAATAAGATAAGAATAGAATAGGTACTTGTGCTTTTTACTTCCTGTGTGAATATGTGTGTGTGGTTTAACAAAGGACAATTATCATTATTGACATTTTAAAAAATGGTAAAAGGCCTGTCTCTATAAGTCATAGCAATATTCTCTAGAGTGCTGACCTAAGAAATTAACTAGTCTTTTACTGTTTTCTGGGAATTTAGCATTTTATTCACTTTCCCTAAGGAAACCCAAACAACATATTCAGCATCTCCTAGTGTATAAGTTTTCTACTGCTGTATAATGAATTATCTCAAAACAACAAAATGTATTATATGATGTAGTTTCTAGGGATCAGGAACCCAAGAGATTCTTGGCTGGGTGCTTCCAGTCAGGGTTTCTCATGAAACTATCGTCATCTGAAGGCTTGATCGGGAATGGAGGATCCACTCACAAGTCCCTCACCTGGCTGTCAGCAAGAGAACTTGTTTCCCCACTGGCTATGGTCAGAGACGCCATTCTCCATCACACAGTCTTCTTTGTAGTCTACTCACAGCTGGCAGCTGACTTTCCCGCAAGGGATTGGCCACAGATTTGAGTGACCAAGATGGAAACTGCAATGACTTTTATAACCTCATCTTAGAAGTGACATACTGTTGCTTCTGCTATAGTCCACTGGTCACACAGACTTACCTTCATACAAATATGGTGGGAGAATACACAAGAATGTGGATACCAGAAGTCAGGGGTCACTGAGGGCTCTCTTGAGGTCTCACTACACAGTTAAATTTTTCCCCACTGTCTCTCCTTCCTAAGTTCATAGACCTTCTAAGAGATTATAAAGTACAACTCTATCTCTATAGCATTACTGGTGAATTCAGGGGTCCTGGAGCATCCAATCTTGCATTGAAAGAGAACCCTATAGAGTAATAGGAAACTCCCATTCACAGAGACCCAACCTTTTCCTGTGAACAAGAGAATTTGATTCCCCTAAAGTGTGATGGGCTTCCCTGGTGGCTCAGGCAGTAAAGAATCTGTCTGCAATGCAGGAGACCTGGGTTCAATCCCTGGTCTGGAAGAGACCCTGGAGAAACAAACGGCAATCCACTCCAGTATTCTTGCCTGGAAGATCCACTGGAGAAGGGAATGGCAACCCACTTCAGTATTCTTGCTGGAGAATTCCATAGACAGAAGAACCTAGTGAGCTACAGTCCATGGGATTGCAAAGAGTCGGACATAACAGAGTAACTAACAAAGTGTGATAATTGGGCTTCCCTGATGGCTCAGACAGTAAAGAATCTCCCTGCAATGCAGGAGACCTGGGTTCGATCCCTGGGTCAGGAAGATGCCCTGGAGAAGGGAATGGCTACCCACTCTGGTATTCTTGCCTGGAGAGTTCCATGGACAGAGGAGCCTGGTGCTATAGTCGAAGGGATCAGACACGACTGAGAGGCTAACACTTGCACGTTTTCAAAGTGTGATCATTAAGAAGAGTTGGGAAAGCTACAAATGTAAATAATTGGTCGAAGAGAAAAACATGAGAAATAACCAGGTGGCTCAAAGAGAATCCCTTCACCTGGTGGTCACATCATTTGCTCCCACTCTTCGGCCCAAACTTTCATCTTTACAAGTCAGAACAGTCGCTTCTTCTCCCAAGTGGAAATTCCCATTAACCATAGAGACAAGGAAGTGGAAATGCTTGCCAGCTTATATTGATAAATCAATATAAATCAATGAAACTCAACTGCTACTGAGAAAATATTAGCAGGCAATTGATAAAGTGTGGAGGTTACAGTATGTCTATGTCTCTACACAAGAACAATACGAAATACTTCAAGGCACAGCATAACTGAGAATTTGGAAAAGAATTTTCTAATATGTGGATGTACCTGCTTGCAAAAGATGTGTATTATATTTCCTAGGGGTATATGTGAATGTATACTGAATAGCTTAGGGTTTAACCAAACATTTAAGTCTTTCATAATAGCCTTTTAGATATGACAGAGAAATACAGTTGATTCAGGGGGCTTCCTTGATGGTCCAATGGTTAAGAGTCCGTGCTCCCACTGTAGGGAGCACCAGCTCAATCCCTGGTCCTGTACCCTGTATAGGGAACTAAGATCTCTCACGCCGCTCAGCCAGGAAAAAAAAAAGTTGATTCATCATAGGTTGAGCAACCTTTATGCAAGACGTTGATTAAATCATTGTCGTCAACTTGAAAGCAATAACATGCCTCAGGGTTTTGAAAGTCTCATTCAACATTCTTATAAACTATTTGGACAAAGGCAAAGAAAATGGACTCATTGTATTTTCAAGTATTATCATGTCAGGAGAGTCAAGGAGGCAAATTATAAAATCAGAATTTCCCAAAGGTCTCCAAAAGATTGAAATAATAGGCCAGAACCCACAGCAGAAGAATGAGTGGGAAGGAAGTGGCATAAAATCTGCCCAAGTACAACAATGAGACCTGGCACAATACCAGTTAATGCAGGAAAGCTTTAAGTGAGCTGCAGTTCAATATGAGTCAGCAGCTTGCCAGTTCTTCCCAAGAGGCAATGCAGAAAATTAGTCTGCATTGTAAAAGTAATACAGAGCTCAGAACCAGGGAGAACTGATCTGATGAACCCCACACTGTGAATACATGGATTCCTGGAGTGACGGACAGATTTCTGCATGACCACATGTATCTTCTAATTCTGATTGTGCAGTTCCCTTCATAACATGCCCCTGAGTGACCAATCTAGTAATTCTATCCCCCACCAAAGGAAATGAGTTTGTCTTATTCTTTTTTTTAGTCATTCAAGCAATGTTTATTGGGAAAAAAAAAAATTGTTTGCTGGGTACCCTGCTAAAAGCCAGGAACATAAAGATGCTTCTTAGGATACACTTAACATTTTCCCAATTAGTCGTCCAAACACTAATATAGGTGATGATGTGATGGGATTTGGTCAATGTAGTCAAGGTTCCAGATCAGTTGAACTTGAGAAAGAGAAATTATCTGAATGGACCTGACCTAATCACATGAGCACTTTAAAAGCAGAGAGTTTTTGATGACTGGTGGGAGAGTTTAAGTCAGGGCATGGGAAGGATCTGATGCACCTTTGCTGGCCACGTGGTAAAGAGTGTGTGTGACCGCTAAATCCTATGAATGGCCCCCAGCTAACAAGCCAGCAAGGAAACAGAATATTATAACCTCTAGGAGATGAATTCAACCACAAGGATGAGCTTGGAAGAGGACCCCAGAGGAGACCTGCAGCCCTAATCAACACTTGGATTTCAGCCCAGTGAGACCTTGAGCAGAGCATCCAGGCCACTATGTACAGACTTCTGACCTGCAGAAACTGTGAGGTAATAAACCTGTGTTGCTTTACAATGCTAAGTGTTTGCCAATTTGTAATCTAGCAATAGGAAACTAACACAGGATAAATAAAGAGCAGCCACACCATGAGATAAGTGCTCCTAGGAGCAAAGTTGCAGTATAGCTGGTTGCTTGTTGACTCAGGACCCATTTTCCCCTCCTTTTCCCCGAGTGAGTCTCAGTTTGTTTAGGTGGCCACTGCTCATCCATCCCTGCCTTCATGGCTGCTACCTGCACTCCAAGCTCCAAGTGCAGGCTGATTAGTCTAAAACAGGGTTTCTTGATTTTGGCACTATTAACATTTTAGCCTGGATCATTATTGTGGGAGAATGCCCTGTGCTTTATAGGGTGTTTAGCAGCATCCCTGGCCTCTGCCCAGTATATGCCAGTGACACACACTCCTTTGACCCTCCAGCAGTGACAAATAAACATATCTCCAGATATTACTAAATGTCCTGGCCATGGGTGAGTGGGGTGCAAAATCACCCCTAGCTGAGAATCTTTGATCTAAAGGTAAGCTCACTCACCTGGAAAACAGTTGGCTTTAGGATAGGTATATGACCACTTTGGGAAAATTAGCTGTAAAGAGAGGTTTGGGCGGGGCCTTCTGGGACAATCTCACTCTTCAGGGAATGCCATCGGAAGTAGCCCCATTTCTCTTCCTTTAGAGAGAGTATCATGCACAGATTGGCTGCAGCTGATCCTGAAACCTACCTTACCTTTAGACTTCTAAAGTACATGAGCCAGTTTCCTTATTGTTCAAGATAGTTTGAGATTGTTCATGAGAGTTCAAGGGCTATCTGGGTTTTGCAGTCAAGAGTCGTCTGGCTGGTGCCAACGTACAAGGTGCTATTGAAACCCAGAGGCAGGCTCATGCCACGAAGCTGAGTCAAGAAATAAAAAGGATGTATACTTACAGCTGATTCACACTGTTGTGTGGCAGAAACCAACACAGATTTATAAAGCAGTAATTCCCCTATTAAAAAAAAAGAAAAGAAAAAGAGATAAAAAGGAGCTAGACTCAGGAGAACAATCACTGAGTGCCTTCACACCACATTTTCTTAGAGACCTACTTTCTTAGCAACTTTCAAATATGCAATGCATTATTATTAACATCACCATATTGTACATTACACCCCCACAACTTACCAGTAGTTTGTACCCTTTGATCCCTTCATCCACCGTCTGTTCTCTGCATCTATAAGCTTGGTGTGTTTATTTATTTATTAGATTCTATATGTAAGTGAAATCATACAGTACTTGTCTTTCTCTGCCTGACTGATTTCACTTAGTATTTGTCCTCAAAGCTCATCCATATTGTCACAAATGGCAAGACTTCATTCTTTTTTACAGCTGAATAATATTTCATTGTGTGTGTATGTGTGTGATATATATTTATTCTCTCTCTCTATATATATATATTCACATTTCCTTCATCCATTCATCCATCTATGAATACTACGGTTGTTTCCATATCTTGGCTGTTTTAAACAATGCTACAGTAAACATGAGGGCACATGTATCTTTTCAAGTTAGTGTTTTCATTTTTTTCAGATTAAATACTCAAAAATGGAATTACTGAATGATATGGTAGTTCTATTTTTAATTTTTTGAGGAACTTCCATACCATTTTCCAGAATGGTCACACCAATTTACATTCCCACCAACAATATACGAGGATT
This sequence comes from Cervus canadensis, assembly GCF_019320065.1. Lineage (NCBI taxonomy): Eukaryota > Metazoa > Chordata > Mammalia > Artiodactyla > Cervidae > Cervus > Cervus canadensis. The sequence goes on along the minus strand of NC_057387.1, from coordinate 25,990,684 downwards.
CCCTTTTCTCTCCACATCCTCTCCAACACTTGTTATATATTATCTTTTTTATAGCAGCCATACTAACCCTGGTAGCTCAGGAAGTAAAGAATCTGCCTGTAGTGCAGAAGACCTGAGTTCAATCCCTGGGTTAGAAAGATGCCCTGGAGGAGGGCATGGCTACTCTAATATTCTTGCCTGGAGAATCCCACGGACAGAGGAGTCTGGTGGGCTACAGTCCACGGGCTTGCAAAGAGACAGACACAACTGGACGACTAACACTAGATACTAAAAGGTGTGAAGTAATATCTCATTGTGATTTTGATGTGTATTTCCCTGGTGATTAGTGATGTTGAGCATTTTTCATGTACCCATTGGCCATCTGTATGCATTCTTCGGAAAAACATCTGTTTGTATCTACCAGATGGGGTGCTAATAGTTGTCGTCATTATAAGAAAGTTCATCAGTCTGATCCCCATCTGCTTATATGGCCCCCATTATCACATAACTTCTGAGGTTTTCCTTCTTGGGAGCTTCACCTCCATTCCAGAAACCCCTCTCACTGAGAACTCCAATGTCTGTACTAAGAATGCTGCCTCTTAACACCCAAGGTCTCAACACTGGTGTCTCAGCAGTAGAAAAATCCTCCTGAAATGCATGAGATGCAGGTTCAGTCCCTGGGTCGGGAAGATCCCCTGGAGAAGGAATGGCAACCACTCCAGTATTCTTGTCTGAGAATTCCCACGGACAGAAGAGCCTGGCGAGCTACAGTCCATGGGGTCACAAGAGTCTGACATGACTTTAGAGACCAAACCACCACCACCAACCCTCACAGTCCCCAAATGGTCAGTTGTGATGGCCCACAGTGAAGATAAAAGAACACCTCTCCTAGCCTGAGTCACTGTTGGTTGCCTGGAGGCCAAAGTGGCTTTGTTGGTGCCTTAGCTCATCCATCTCACCCCCTCAAAGACAGAGCTCTGCAAAAACAGCATCTTCAGCTTTTTTCTGCAGCTCTTTCCTGTCGTGACTCTATTGGAATGGACACAGGCCCCATGCTGCTCTCTTTCTTCTCTCTCTCTTTCTAGAAATGATATCAGCTGCCAGGTTTTGACTACTTACTCTGGGCCAGGCATTTATGCTGAGCACCTGACAAGTCACCTAGTTTAATCCTCATAACCACCAGATGGGACAGGGATCCTGATTATACCCATTTTACAAAATAGTCTCTTATAGCTAAAATAGCTTACGTAATTTTCCCAAAGTTATGCAGTTTATCAGAGTCTGGACTCTGCTAAAATCCTTGCTTAATTAACACATATACCTCTCTCAAGGGGCTTCCCTGGTGACTCAGATGGTAAAGAATCCTCCTGCAGTGCAGGAGAGCTGGGTTCGATCCCTGGATTGGGAAGATCCCCTGGAGAAGGAAATGGCAACCCATTCCAGTATTCTTGCCTGGAGAATCCCATGGACAGAGGAACCTGGCAGGCTACAGTCCATGGGCTTGCAAACAGTCAGACATGACTGAGCAACTTTTATTTTTGGCTGCTCTCAAGGTACCAGAGTAACAACCTTCTCTTCAGTCACCACTGGCCACGATCAAAATCCTCTTAAAAAGGAGCTCCTGCAAGTTCGCTTCCCTAGCACCTGGTCTGCAGGTGCACTCAGACATGGTATATATGGTGCTACAATTCATCGTTGACATGTACTGAGTGCTTACTGTGGATCAGACACGGTTCTAAACACTTTGCATTGTTAATGCATTTCAAAACAACCCTGTAAGTACTATCATTATCCCCTATTTTACAGATGAAAAAAAAAAGTGAAGGCACTGAAGTTTAAGTTTATGCCAGAGGTCACATAGCTAATAAGTGGCAGAGCTGGGACGTGGCAGTCTGGTGACTGAGCCCATACTCTTCACACTCACTGTTGATTACTGAGCATCTACTATGTGCCAAGTCCTGGGCTGGGTCCTCTGCATGCACTGTTTCTAATCTTCACAACATTCCTGCCAGAGAGTTGTGTCTCTAGGTTTCCAACAGAGGCATCTGAGTGTCAGAGAGATTAAGTACACTTGCCTAAGATCTTGGTTCATATGTATCAACATCCAGGTCTATCCTGAGCTGTAAAATCATTTGCCTTTTCATGTGCACCTGTCTTCTAAAGCCTCAGTCAGCTCCCTACTCCATCTTCCCAGGACCTCTCAGAGAGTTCTAGATCAGGTCTACATTCTGGGTATAAATAGGAGGAGGGAGAGAAAAGAAGGTGGTGGCGGCCAGCTGCTGCTTCGAACAAAATATATCCACATTTACAAAGGCATGCGGGCTGGTTGCCTAGCAACAACTTTCTGCCTCCCCAACCTGCTCCACCCCATCCTTACCCACCCCACATTACACACATCCCTTGGCCTGCAATGCCCTCTGAGACATCCCCCTTCGAGGCTGCCTTTGTTCATTTCAACCTGATTTGCAGGCAAATGCTTGCAGCTTGCAACTTGCAGGGAGTCCAGGAAACACACAATTTGTATACCAGATGGCCTGAGGGCAGGCAAAACAGAGCTGCCCTCCCTGGGTTCGTAGCCCATACCTTGGCACTCACAGGGTATCTGAGGCTATGGGAAGAAGGTCTCATTTCAGGCTCTTTGTCATATCCCTGAAGGTTTAAAAAAAGAGTTTTGTGTTTCACATATGTCAGGTCCTTTAAATAGTTCTTTGAAATAAAAGTTTGATTGGGATAGAACTAAAGTAGACTGTCTGGATTTTTTTTCATCTTATCTCCCATGTTTGAAGCTAAGAGCCTCTTAAATTTAAACTTATCTTCAGTTCAACCAGTCCAAAAGGCTTTGGGGCTATTTTTGTCCTAGAGTCTTAAAGGGAGGTAGGATAAGGCAGAATACACAGTTCACTGAGCTATTCTTTCAAGCATAAATAAAAACGGACAACAGTAGTGCAGCCCCCAACAGGCCCAGAAACTTCAGCTTCATGCTGAGAAGGTGATGTTGACCTAAGGACCAGGACTGAAATATCCCCCTCATGGGCTCCAGCCATTCTTGTCATTCTGGGCCCCTTTAACCACAAAATGAACCAAAAAATATTAACAATTGTATTTCACAACTGTTTGGGTCTAAAGACAAATATAATCCAGGCTGGATTCATTACTATACATTATTTTTACTATGTTCTGTTCATCTTCCTTCTGATTTAAAAAAATTAAAGGGCCTCCAAAAGGTTTGTGAGTCCAGGCCCCTGTGCCTGCAGTACCTAATGTTGAGAGCAGACCTGCACACACACGGGTTACTGGAATCGGGGCCCTGTCTCAGTCTGGAAGTTAGAAAAACATGAGGTGTGGTGCCTGCACTCAAAGGGCTTCCAGACTTGCTGGGCAGAAAGACGAAGGCAACAAATACAATCACTGTACCACAGACATTCATCTTGAAATCCACCAAGAAAATCATCAAGGCCCCTTTCTAGTTTAGTTGTGTGCCCATTTAAATAAATAATGTATTTTAAAACATAGCTGACTGAGAAAAGTCCAGAAAGGTAGAAGGTGGCTCTGGCAAGTATGGTATGATTGGATGTTGGGGATATATAAAAGTCAAGGAAGGTCTCTGGGTTGACAACTTGAGTGGCCATCTACATAGACAGGAATACAAAAAGAGGAATGGATTGGAAGAGGCAGCAATGAATCTCATGTTGGGCAGGTTGAATTTGAGATGCCTTTGGAGAGTAATAAGTGGAGGCCAGGGCTAGTTTACTCCCCACTGGAGTCCTATCTCCCTGCTCATGGATATAGGTGGGGAAATCTAGTGACTAGTTGCCTGTATAGGTCTGGTGCCCCAGAACAGACATCTGGGCTATAGTTAGACACTGGGTGTTGCAGCAGATGCTGGCCCCTGACATTCATTCTCTACCCAAAGGCTATTTATATGAACATCTGCAACTCCCTGCCTGTTCTGGCTTCAGAAATAGATTTGGCCCATATACAGGACAAGCTGGAATTGCCAAGAGTTAATGCCCCAGAGCAGCCCTCAACAAGTGATGGAAAGGAAGTTGGTAGATCAATAACTCAACTTCTTCAGCCTTCAGTTGGGATGACTCTGCAGTATGGTCTATACAGTTTCTTAGAATTCTCCAGTAGGCTGAGTTTCTAGATATTCGGGTGAAGCTGAAGACACCCTGGTAACACCATTTTTGGGTAAGGGTCTTCTTTGGGTGAAGGGTGGTATAGCCAGCTCGAGGAGCACATACATCTGGAAACGAAGGGTTGAGACTTTACACTGATAATTAAGAGCTACCATTTGAATACTTATTACTTACCCACGGAGAGCTTGGCAACTCAAAGACAGCCCATTTCATTTTCAGGTAGATCTAATTACTGGAAAGTTCTTTCTCAAAATGAAATTACATAAGTTTTTGACTTCTACCTTTTGGTTCTACTTTTTTTTTAAGAAAAAGTTTTATTTTAGTGGGGGAAAAGTGTGCAATTCAATAGTTTTTAGTATATTCACAGAGTTTTGCAACCATCACCACCATCAATTTTAAAATATTTTCATCACCCTGAAAGGAAACACTGTATCCTTAACAATCTCTCATCGGTACTCCCTAATCCTTCCAGCCCACCCCTAGTCCTAAACAACCACTAATCGATTTTCAGTCTCTATTTTGTTGTTGTTCAGTGGCTAAGTGTGTCTGACTCTTTGCAACCCCATGGACTGCAGCATGCCAGGCTTCCCTGTCCTTCACTATCTCCTGGTGTTTACTCAGACTCACGTCCATTGAGTCAGTGATGCCATCCAACCATCTCATCTTCTGTCTCCCCCTTCTCCTCCTGCCCTCAATCTTTTCCAGCATCAGAGTCTTTTCCAATGAGTCAGCTCTTTGCATCGGGTAGCCAAAATATTGGAGCTTCAGCTTCAGCAACAGTCCCTCCAGTGAATATCCAGGATTGCTTTCCTTTAGGATTGACTGGTTTGAGCTCCTTGCTGTCCAAGGGACTCTCAAGAGTCTTCTCTAGCACCACAGTTCAGTTCTTCAGCGCTCAGCATTGTTTATAGTCCAATTCTCACATCTGTACATGACTACCGGAAAAACTATAGATTTGCCTATTCTGGACTTTTCACATAAATTAGCTCATATAAAATGTGTTCTTTTTTGAATGGTTTCTCTCACTTAACATAATGTTTTCAAGGTTTATCCATGTTGTTAGCATGTATTAGTGCTGCATTTCTTTTTACTGCCAAATAATATTCCGTGATAAATCAGTCACATATTTAATTTATTCATTCATCAGTCTATGAACATTTGGGCTGTTTCTACTTTTGGATATTCTGAATAAAGAAGTCATGAACATCTGTGTACAAGTTTTTGTGTGGCTATGTTTTAATTTGGGGAGAGAATATATCTAGGAGTGAAATTGCTGGGGGAGTCACATGGTAACTCTATGTTTATCTTTTTGAGGAACTGACCAACTGTTTTCCAAAGTTATATTCCAATCAGCAGTGTGTGAGGATTCTGCTTTCTCCCCATTCTCACCAGCGATTATTTTTTTATGACGTTTTTATTACAGGAATCAATAGTGGGTATGAAGTGATATCTTGTGGCTTTGATTTGCATTTCCTTATGACCTAAATCAAATCCCTTTGACTATACAGTGGAAGTGAGAAATACATTTAAGGGACTAGATCTGATAGGCAGAGTGCCTGATGAACTATGGATGGAGGTTCGTGGCATTGTACAGGAGACAGGGGTCAAGACCATCCCCGTAGAAAAGAAATGCAAAAGGCAAAATGGTTGTCTAACGAGGCTTTACAAATAGCTGTGAAAAGAAGCGAAGCCAAAAGCAAAGGAGAAAAGGAAAGGTATTCCCATTTGACTGTAGAGTTCCAAAGAATAGCAAGGAGAGATAAGAAAGCCTTCTTCAGCGATCAATGCAAGGAAATAGAGGAAAACAACAGAATGGGAAAGACTAGAGATCTCTTCAAGTAAATTAGAGATACCAAGGGAACATTTCATGCAAAGATGGGCTCGATAAAGGACAGAAATGGTATAGACCTAACAGAAGCAGAAGATATTAAGAAGAAGTGGTAAGAATACACAGAAGAACTGTACAAAAAAGATCTTCACGACCCAGATAATCACGATGGTGTGATCACTCACCTAGAGCCACACATCCTGGAATGTGAAGTCAAGTGGGCCTTAGAAAGCATCACTATGAACAAAGCTAGTGGAGGTGATGGAATTCCAGTTGAGCTATTTCAAATCCTGAAAGATGATGTTGTGAAAGTGCTGCACTCAATATGCCAGCAAATTTGGAAAACTCAGCAGTGGCCACAGGACTGGAAAAGGTCAGTTTTCATTCCAATCCCAAAGAAAGGCAATCCCAAAGAATGCTCAAACTACTGCACAATTGCACTCATCTCACACCGCTAGTAAAGTAATGTCAAAATTTCTCCAAGCCAGGCTTCAGCATACATGAACGTGAACTTCCAGATGTTCAAGTGGTTTTAGAAAAAGCAGAGAACCAGAGATCAAATGCCAACATCGCTGGATCATCAAAAAAGCAAGGAGAGTTCCAGAAAAACATCTATTTCTGATTTATTGACTATGCCAAAGTCTTTGACTGTGTGGATCACAATAAACTGTGGAAAATTCTTTCAAAGAATGGGAATACCAGACCACCTGACCTGCTCTGAGAGAAACCTGTATGCAGGTCAAGAAAGCAACATTAGAACTGGACATGGAACAACAGACTGGTTCCAAATAGGAAAAGGAGTATGTCAAGGCTGTATATTGTCACCCTGCTTATTTAACTTATATGCAGAGTACATCATGAGAAACGCTGGGCTGGAAGAAGCACAAGCTGGAATCAAGATTGCTGGGAGAAATATCAATAACCTCAGATATGCAGATGACACCACCCTTATGGCAGAAAGTGAAGAGGAACTAAAAAGCCTCTTGATGAAAGTGAAAGAGGAGAGTGAAAAAGTTGGCTTAAAGCTCAACATTCAGAAAACTAAGATCATGGCATCTGGTCCCATCACTTCATGGCAAATAGATGGGGAAACAGTGGAAACAGTGGCTGAGACTTTATTTTTCTGGAGCTCCAAAATCACTGCAGATGGTGATTGCAGCCATGAAATTAAAAGACGCTTACTCCTTGGAAGGAAAGTTATGACCAACCTAGATAGCATATGAAAAAGCAGAGACATTACTTTGCCAACAAAGGTCCATACTAGAGGCTTATGTTTCCAGTGGTCATGTATGGATGTGAGAGTCGGACAGGGAAGAAAGCTGAGTGCCGTGAGATTGATGCTTTTGAACTGTTTGTGTTGGAAAGACTCTGAGAGTCCCTTGGACTGCAAGGAGATCCAACCAGTCCATCCTAAAGGAGATCAGCCCTGGGTGTTCACTGGAAGGACTGATGCTGAAGCTGAAACTCCAATACTTTGGCCACCTCATGCGAAGAGTTGACTCATTGGAAAAGACCCTGATGCTGGGAGGGATTGGGGGCAGGAGGAGAAGAGGACGACAAAGGATGAGATGGCTGGATGGCATCACCGACTCAATGAATTTGAGTTTGAGTAAACTCCGGAAGTTGGTGATGAACAGGGAGGCCTGGTGTGCTGCGATTCATGGGGTCACAAAGAGTCGGACATGACTGAGCGACTGAACTGAACTGAATGAAAAGTGATGTTGAGAATCTTTCCATATACTTATTGACCATTTGTAT